>NC_067149.1:14212881-14512881 GCF_903995435.1 Acomys russatus
AATACATCAAGGCTAAAATATACTAAGTGGCAAAATCCTTGCCTTGCATGCACAAAGCTCAGGGTTCTACTTCCTAAAGTAAGATAAAATATAAATAAAACATGGGTTGTTGGTAAGGATTTTAGTTTTCCTTTTCTTGTCTTTTTGATTTCTGAGACAGGGTGCCCATGCCCCAGTTTTTTTCCTTTTGGGATAAGGTTTCAGTATGTAGCCCAGGCTGCCTCAAACCTTCGCTTCCGCTGCCTCAGGCTCCTAGTGCCAGGATTAGAAGCATGTGCTACATCATATGTTAGTTTCTTATTGTGTTTCCTGCTCAATGACTTCAAACACCCCAAATTTAAGGCAGGAGTGTCAGTGTGAGTCTTTGATCCTGAGCTGGGTGCGGTGGCCCAAGCCTGTAATCCTAGCACTTGGGGAGACGGAGGCAGCAGATCGCTGTGAGTTCTACAAAGCTAGTGCAGGACAGCCAAGGCTATACAGAGAAACCCTGTCTTGAATCATTGATCCCAGTGGTTGGGGGTGGGGTGGGGATCAGACACTGGCAGAACTCTGTGAATTTGAGGCCAGCCTGGTCTACATTGTGAGTTATGGGTCAGCCAGGGCTACATAGAGAGACCCTATCTAAAAAAGAAAAGAAAGGGGGGAAAAAACCCCACTAATTTATTTTCTTCTTCTGAAGCCTGGAAGAGGAAATCTAGAATTAGTCCCATTGAACCCAAGTCAGTGCAGGCAGGGCTGGGTCAGCTGGGAGACCCTGGGTGGGGCCTATTTGTTTGTCCTTTAGTTATGACCCTTTCTTTCAGCCCCTCCAGCTCCCTGCCTCTCTTTTCCATCCCTTACTTCCTTAATCAAAACTCCTTTTTCCTTTCGTGCCGGTTGATTTTATTATGACTAGGGAAGGGGAGGGATGTGCACACTACAACACACTGTGGGGGTCGGAGGGCCGCTCTCCAGAGTCGGGTCCCTTCCTCCACCTTCATGTGGTTTCCAGGGATTGAACTCAGGTTGCCAGGCTCTCACCGCAAGCATCTTTACCCACCACGGCATCTCCCTGCCCTCGCAGTAAAAGGTACTTGTAATTACCTTTAAGGGTAACTCATAATAATCTTCCTGTGATGCTTAATCTCCACTGTCAGTTTGATGAGGTCTAGAGCCACCTGGCAGTGGGCTTCTGAGCTTGCTGCGCTCCTTGGCTGGGATTTTGGACTGTATATATAGAACAAGTTAGTAGAGCAGAGGCAAGCACGCCCAGATCTCTGATTCTTGATAGTGGATGTGATGCGACTGTCTTAGTTGGGGTTTTATTGCTGGGGTGAAACACCATGACCAAAAAGCAAGCTGTGGGCTGGGCGTGGTGGCACATGCCTGTAATCCCAGCACTTAGCAGGCAGAGAAAGGCAGCTCTCTTGTGAATTTCAGGCTATCCTGGTCTACAAAACCAGGTCCTTCCAGGACAGCAAGGGCTACACAGAGAAGCCCTGTCTCAAAAAAACAAAACAGAACAAAAACTTCCACACTGCTCTTCATCACCAAAGAAAGTCAGGACAGGAACTCAAACAGGTCAGGATTCTGCAGGCAGGAGTTGATGCAGAGGCCACGGAGGGGTGCTGCTTACTGGCGTGTCTCCCATGACTTGCTCAGCCTGCTTTCCTATAGAACCCAGGACCACCAGCGTAAGGACAGCACTACCCAGCCCCACAAAGGGCTCAGCCCTCCCCCATTGATCACAGCAGGATCTCATGGAAGCATTTCCCCAACGGAGGCTCCTTCCTAGCTTGACCCTAACTTGTACCAAGTTGACAAAACCAACCAGTACAATGGCCAACTGCTTAAATTTCTGCATTCTTGACTTCCCCAGCGTGATGAGCTGTACCTGTGAAGTGCACACAGAATAAATCCTTTTTTCCTCCATGTTGTGTGTGTCAGAGCATCTTATCACAAAAACTAAAGCAACTATGTAGCAAGATTCTCACTCAGAACAGACAAACCCTAGAAACAAACAAATAAAAACCACCCAGAAGGTTCATTAAGAGCGCTTGCTGGGCCAAGGCTACACAGAGAAACCCTGTCTCGAAAAACCAAAAAAAAAAAAAAAAAAAAAAAAAAAAAAAGAGCGCTTGCTGCTATTGAAGAGGATCCAAGTTCTGTTCCCAGCACCCACATAGTGTCCCACAATTACTTGTAACTCCAGTTCTGAAGATCTGGCACCTTCGGGCCTCCTCTGCCACCACACACACATTGTCTACAGGCAAACCCTCACACACATATAATAAAAATAGGCCTTTAAAAAAGTGCAGGGGGGCTGGAGAGGTGGCTCAGCAGTTAAGAGCACTCACTGTCTGCTCTTCCAGAGGTCCTGAGTTCAATTCCCAGCAACCACATGGTGGCTCATAGCCATCTATAAGGAGATCTGGTGCCCTTTTCTGGTGTACAGGTATACATGCAGGCATAACATTGTATCTATAATAAATAAATAAATCTTTTTTTAAAAAGTGCAGGGGGTGAAGAAATGGCTCAATGGTTAAGAGCACTGTCTGTTCTTCCAAAGGACCTGGGTTCAATTCCCAGCACCCACACGGCAGCTCACAACTGTCTGTAACTCTAGTTCCAAGGGATCTGACACCTTCACACTAATGCACATAAAATAAAATTTAATAATAACAATAATAGGGGGAAAGTGCAATATCCAGATCCAAAGCGGTCTCCCAGCATGAGATCTCTCATCTACTCAGCCCTGAGAGCAACTGAGGGGGTAGAAAAAGCAGGTTAAGTGGTACCATGAGAAGGTGAGAGACAAAACCAGAAATTAGGGCAGTCCACAGAATGACTGATCCAGTTTTTCAACCTGTCATTATCAGGAGAAATTAAAGAAAGGGAAGACTACTCTAGATTAAAAGAAACATAAGAGCCATAATTACTAAGTGCAATTTGTGTGCCCCGATGCCAACAGGCTGGGGATAAAAGGACGTGTTTGAGGCAATTAGGAGAACTTGAACGTGACCTGGTAGTCGGAGTGTGAAGGAAGGGTTGTTAGTTGGGGTAATATCTGTGGAAGAAAATGGCCAGCACTGGAGAAACACTAAGTCTAGACTTTATTACAAAATACTGCAAGGACAATAAAAGTGACAGGCAGACGGAACAGCTTGTAGACTGTGGAGGTTCACTTAGTGGAGGGGAGATAATGACATCTAAGGAGGGGCCGGGAATGGTCACCCAGGCTGGGGGAGACTTTCCAGAGGCTTGGTTGTTTGGCATTTGTTGGGGGGAGGGAGGGGCACCCCTGGTTCTGTAAGTAAGTTCGGTAATTCATTGGTTCACCTCGGGAATCCTTAAATGCTTTGTTCTGTTATTTGTGCCCTTTCAGGGGTCTCTGGCTGTTGTTTGTTTGCTTACTTGCTTGCTTGATCTCCCCAGGGAAAGCTCACACAGTAAAAACCACTCTGCTTGAAAAATCAAAACCTAAAAATCAATCAATCAATAATGACTCTATTCCGTTCTGCCTCCTGTACTGGTTGGATGCAAACTGTCCCCTCAGGGCTTATGTATCGGGGAGTCAATCTTGCAGCAGTGTTCAGGAATATGGCTTTGGAAAGAGGTCAGATGATAAAGGCTGTGACCTCATCAGGGGGACAAAGCCTTAGACAGCTTCATAATTCCATAGGCTATTGGGGGGGGGGCAGTGATGCAGACATAGGAGGTTGCCCCTAGTTGAGGGGTGTCGGTCCTTCGAGAACTCATCCTAGGCCTTTCTGTATCTTTCTGATTCTGGCCACCAAGGTTTGTCCACCACATACTCCCCTCCTGACCTAGAAATAGCAGAGCCAAGTGGCCATGGACTAAAACCTATAAAACTATTGACATCAAATTCCTTTTTTCTCTTTTAAGATGATTTTCTCAAGGATTTTGTCAGGGTGATAAACTGACTCGATCACTATTCGGTTTTAAATATATGCTTGAAGTTTTTCATAATTATTTTGAAATTCTTGGAGAGTGGCGTCCTACTGTATCTTATAACAGTTATGAAGTCTCCCAAACCTGACTATTGGAGAAAGCATTATAAACTTTAAAAACATTGCTGGGGATGATGGCACATGCCTTAATCCGAGCACTCAGGAGGTAGAGACAGATGGATCTCTGTGAGTTTGAGGCCAGAAAGAGAGTTCCAGGAGAGCCAAGGCTACACAGAGAAATCTTGGAAAACTGTCTTGAAAAACTACAAAAAAGCCAGACGTGGTGGCACATGCCTTTAATCCTAGCACTTGAGAGGTAGAGGCAGAGGCAGTCGGATCTCTGTGAGCTGGAGGCTGGCCTGGTCTACATAGTGAGTCCAGGACAGCAAAGCCTATACAGAGAAACCCTGACTCAAAAGAAGCAAACAAACAAAGCAAAACAAAAAACATAAAATGAAAAACCACACACAAAAAAGTCAAAGTGTCTTCAAAGCCATATGTGTGGTAGAGCAGGACTTTGATGCCAGCACTTGGGAGGCAGAGGCAGGCAGATCTCTGGGAGTTCAAGGTCAGCCTGATCTCCATTGTGAGTTCCAGCCTAGCCAGGCCTACATGTAAGGCCATATTTGAAGAGAAAGGAGGAAGAGGAGGAGGAGGAAGAGGAGGAAAAAATAAGCATATGTGTGCAGGATGTCTTAGAAAGGGGAAGCTGAATAGAAGATGGGACCCTTACCCTGAGAAGCTAAATTTATCAGTGTTGTTAACACACACACACACACACACACACACACACACACACACACACACACACAGGCCAGAGGGTCTGGCAAACTACAGGGGAAAAAAAAACAAGCCCAAGAAACCAAAATATGGAGGTCAAATTCCAAATTCCACAGTGATTTAATGGAGGAGGCACAGTTTAGCTCTCCCGGTAACATTTATTTGCTCACTGTTTTCCTGAAATTTTTCTGTCTTCCTGAAGAATGCTCCTTAGCAGGATTTTTGCACCTGTTTATTGAGCTAAGCACAGCTTTTGTTTATTCTGACTGTGTCCTTAACTCACCTCACTCTTCCAGGCTGGTTTTGCTGAATATTTAATTCTAATGTGGCCGTTATTTTCTGTCCTTTGAGGATATTACTCTGCCATGGTCTGTTCACCCTTGCTGGTGAGAAACCTGTCAACTCCATGCTTGTCTCTTTGTAGATGATATGACTTTGCTTTCTACTTGCCTGGAAAAAAAAAAAAAAAGATCCTTTTTGTTGTCGAAGTTTTCAAACACCCTAAAATAGAGAGAATATAATGAATGCTTTCATTTCCAATATTTAGTTTCAAAACTTGTCAATATTTATCTCTATTCTGCCCATCCCTCCATAGGCTTTTTCCCTTTGAGACAGGATTTTTTTTTTTTTTTTACATAGTCCAGGCTAGCCTGAAACCCTGTATGTAGCTGGGGATGACCTGTGTTTCTAACCCTTGTTGCCTTCGTTTCCAAAATGCTGGCATGGTGGCGCACGCCTTTAATCCCAGCACTCGGGAGGCAGAGGCAAGCGAATCTCTGTGAGTTCGAGGCCAGCCTGGTCTACAAAGTGAGTCCAGGACGGCCAAGGCTACACAGAGAAACCCTGTCTCAAAAACAAAAAGAAAAAAACAAAATGCTGGGATTATAGACAAGTACTGGCACACCTGGTTTACAGCCCTTGCCCTAGAAGACTAAGCTATCGTGCACAAAAGCAAAACTGCGCCACATGAATGGTGGCATGGCCTGTAACCACCATGCTCTGGAGGCTGAGTGACAAGGATGTGAGCTCAGGATGGCTAGAGAGGCACACATAGCAAGACCTTGAAGCAAACTGGACGCAGGCGTGACTGTGTGGGAGCCAGTGGTCCTCCCTGGGTGGAGGGAAATGAGAACCAAGGGTCCCCACTGCCCTTCGGATGGAGAAAAGAGTCTTATCTCAGATGGAGAAGAAGAATCTACCCATCCACATTTGGGGCGGGAGGTTGTTTCTTCCAAGACAGTGTTTCTCTCTATAGCTCTGCCTGTCATGGAACTCACTCTGTAGTCCAGGCTGGCCATGAACTCAGACACTGGCCAGCCTCTGTCTCCCCAGTGCTGGAATTAAAGGCATGCATCACCAGTTTACCCCCCTTTTTAAAAAAGGGGGGTATACTATGTCCACCAGATTGGCCTTGATTTTGTTTCTTTTGTTTTGAGATGGTTATGTAAACTGTTGTCCTGGAACTCATCACATAGACCAGGTTGGCTCTGAACACTACCACACTCCCATCCTGAATTTGAGCTCCTCTTGCCTTAACCTTTCAAGCATTGGGATTATAGGTGTGTGCCACTATATGTAGATTTTACCCCCACGTTTAATTTTCTTTTCTTGAGACAAAATTTCACGTAGCCCAGGCTGGCCAAGGATGGCCTTGAATTCCCGATCCTTCATTTCCTCCAAATTCTGGGAGTATAAATGTGCATCACCAAGGCCAGCTTCCTATGGCGTGGTTATCCAAAGCTGGTCAACCCACCTCCCAAGTCACGGGTTGGGCTCAGCACCTTAGCTCCTTTCCAGCCTTTGCCTCTCTGCATTTAGCTGAGTGCGCCCTCTACTGCTCACGTGCGGAACTATAATTCTACAGACCTGGTCTACAAAGTGAGTCCAAGATAGTCAAGGCTACACAGAGAAACCCTGCCTCAAAAAACCAAAACAAAAAGCTGCTATATATATATATTAAATAAAGTGTATACAAACAGAAATACTCACATACCCAAGTCATGCAGGCTGGGAATATAGCTCAGTTAGTAGAGGGCTTTCCCAGCATGCTCACGTCCTGGATTCCATCTCCAGTTCCATGTAAACCAGGTGTAACCATACTTGTAACCCTGGCACCTGGAGGTAGAGGCAGGAGCACCAGGAAGGAGTTCAAGGTCATCCTTGCCTATGTAGCTAGTTCAAGACCGGCCTGGCCTCCATGAGACCCTGTCTCAAAACAAAACAGAAACAAGCCGGATGACGGTGGCTCACAGCTTTCACTTCAGCACTCAGAAGAGGCTGGTAGAGGCCAATCTGACCTATAGAACAAGTTTCCAGGATGGCCAAGGCTGCTATATAAAGAAACCTGTTGTTGTTAATTTACCAGCATGGCCTAATAATGTTTATTATCAGGCCTATAATTATTATTATGGCAGTATAACCCACTAGCAATCAATCAAGACTCAGGCACTTGTTATATTTTAAAATAGCCTTAGTTAGGCCGGGTGGTGGTGGTGGTGCACGCCTTTAATCCCAGCACTTAGGAGACAGAGGCAGGTGGATCGCTGTGAGTTCAAGGCCAGCCTGGTTTACAAAGTGAGTCCAGGGCAGTCAAGGCTACACAGAGAAACTCTATCTCAAAAAAGCCAAAAACAAAACAAGACAAAACAAAACTAAAATAGCCTTAGTTAATCTGGGACAGGGAAGATATTAATCCCCTAAACTACTCCCCATAGTGGGGCAGGTATCCCATGCCATCTGCTTCTAATAATTTCTGTCAAGCGACCTCCCATCCATAATTCCAAATATTTGCTAATGTTTTTCATCTGGGCCAAATCTCCATCCATGCTGGCCACGTGCTTCTCTTCCATCTAACCCATGGCGGCCTGCTTCTCCTCTGGTCTCTCTTCTTTCGAAAATTCTCTCTGTCTCCCCACACCCGGGAACCTTAGCCACACCTATCGCATTTGTCCTGCCCAGGTGCACCTGCCTTTTACAACTAGCATCAAAATGCATCAGACCAACAGAAGTCCTGGCTGGGAGGAGAGGCATTGGAGGCAGGGGGAGCCAAACAGGGATCAGCAGTTAAGAATGCTTCCTGCAGGGCTGGAGAGATGGCTCAGAGGTTAAGAACACTGACTGCAAACTGGGCGGGCGTGGTGGTGCACGCCTTTAATCCCAGCACTTGAGAGGCAGAGGCAGGCTGTGAGTTCGAGGCCAGCCTGGTCTACAAATTGAGTCCAGGACAGCCAAGGACAGCCAAGGCCACACAGAGAAACCCTGTCTCAAAAAAAAAAAAAAAACAAAAACAAAAAAAACACTGACTGCTAAAAAAAAAAAAAAAAAAGCACTGACTGCTCTTCCAGAGGTTCTGAGTTCAATTCCCAGCAACCACATGGTGGCTCACAACCATCTATGATATGCTCTGATGCCCTCTTCTGCAAGTGTACATAATAATAAATGAGAGAGAGAGAGAGAGAGAGAGAGAGAGAGAGAGCGCTTGCTGAGGCTCTTTCCGGGAAAGGCTGGGTCAGGTTCCCAGAATAACTACCTCTAATTCCGGCTCGGGCAGGATCCTCCTGCCTCTGCCTTGAGTTTGGGGATTAAAGGTGTGTACCACACCTGATGGTTTTGTATAATGTTTATCTTTGGAATTTTAACAATGTAAATCTATACTCCTCCAAAATAAACACGTTTCCAATGGTGGCAGACTATTGGGTTTTGTTAAATCAAATTGTTACAGCCTCCGGTTTGATTAGGGCCAAAGTTACTTGAGTCCTGCTTAGTCATTAACTTGAGGCTTGTGATCAGATGAGGTTGGGGGTGGGGTGGGGGGGGGTGTGGGGTGAGGGGGATTCATGGTGAGGAAGACAACCGTGCTTAGGGGGAAAAATTCAGGGAACACTTCTCTGTTGATATCGGTTCTTGGTCTTGAACTCAAAGCAATCCTCCTGCTGCAGCCTTTCTCACCTGCTCCCTCTCTTTCCCCTTTGTTGTTTATTGGACCGTGGGGGCAGAGTCTCTCTTAGCCTTGACTCATCCAGCAGAGACTCCAGCCTCAAGGCTGGCCTTGACCTTTTGAGCTTGACCTCACCTACCTAGTGCTAGGATTACAGGTGTTGCAGGGAGTCTACCAGAGATAACCATTAAAACAGCTGATAGGCGTTGGGCGTGTGGCGCACGCCTTTAATCCCAGCACTCGGGAGGCAGAGGCAGGCGGATCGCTGTGAGTTCAAGGCCAGCCTGGTCTACAAAGTGAGTCCAGGATGGCCAAGGCTACACGGAGAAACCCTGTCTTGAAAAACTTAAAAAAAAAAAAAAAAGACAGTTGATAGCTAACTGGAAGTCTTTCATTCCAACCGGATGGGACTACACTCAGGTAATCGGGACCTACACATAGCTCTGGGCGTTTAGACCAAGAGCTTTTAAAGGCGAAAACCACATCCTGTTGTCCCACTAACAGCTAGCTGCAGGGAGAGGTCTGCAAGCAGTTTAACAGAAACTAAGGGTTGGGACATCTTGGCCACGGATCTCAAAATAGGACTGAGTAATTTTTTTTCATGAGCTTCTCCATCAAGGAGATCAAATTCTGGTTGAAACTGACATGCCTCAACAAGAACACAGGACGGAGGAACCGCCGCACTGTCTTTCCCCGTACCATCATGCCTGGCTTTTTGTTGTTGCTGAGATTTCATTTATCATCATGCATGTGAGTGTTTGCCTGAATGTATGCGAACCATATGTGTCCAGTGCCTGAAGAAGTCAGGAGAGGGCATCGGATCCCCTGGGACTGGAGTTACAGATGGTTGTGAGCCACCCTGTGAATACTGAAAAGTGAACCCTGGTCCTCTGGAAGAGCAGCCAATGCTCTAAACTGCTGAGCCATCTCTTTAGCTCCTCTACCTTTTAAACATTTTTGTTATTATTATTTTTAACATCTTGATATGAATCACAGGATGACCTGGAACTTACTACGTAACTCAGGCTGGCCTTAATCTGCAAGCAACCCTCTTACCTCAGCTGGGACATTAGGCATGTGCCACTATGTGTAGCTGGCAAGTTTCTTGGGGGAGAAAAGGCTGTATGGAAGAAGTGACATTTAGCTGAACCATGAAGGTGGTATTTAGCCTAAGCTGGCACTGGCCCTCCAGGGAGAGAATACGTAAGGCCAGGTGGTAGCCAGGCAATGAGGAGGACACATGGGGACAGTGGAGATGGGGGGGGGGGGTTTGAAGGCGGCAGATAAGTAGACAGGTGTGCCCCATTTCTCCAAGCGCTAGACTGGCAGGCAGGCAAGACACCCGAGGTGATTTTATTGGCGGGGGTGTGAGGGTGTGGTTTTGATCAGCTCTCACACTCCTGGGACAACGCTCTGGTAAGGTCAGTCTGAACTGAGGACAGTTGGGTTTGGTAAGGGCTGGAGGCCACACACCCCAGTCTCTGTGTGTGGCCTGCTCCCATGTACACACTCTAGACTACTTGGGACCAGTGTACCGCTCAGCTGTGCTACCTCATCACGACTACAAAGTGATAATAGCTTTTCATGTGAGTGTGGAATTTGTGTTCTATTGGTAATTTTTTTTTTAATTTTTTTTCTTTTTTTTTATTAATTTATTCTTGTTACATCTCAATGTTTATCCCATCCCTTGTATCCTCCCATTTCTCCCCCCCCCAAAAAAAATTTTTTTAGATTGATTTATATTACCTTATGTGTATGAGTGTTTTGCCTGCATGTGCCACATTCATGCCTGGTGTCCGAGGAGGTGGTAAGACTCCACATGGATGCTGGGAATTGTACCCTTGTCCCTTGTAACAGCAACAAGTTCTCTTAACCACTGAGCCAACTCTCCAGCCCCAGTCAAGTTTTTTGTTGGTTTGTTTTTCGAGACAGGGTCTCTTTATGTAGCCTGGGCTGTCCTGGATTCACTTTGTAGACCAGGCTGGCCTTGAACTCACAGCAATCCGTTTGCCTTTGCCTCCCAGAGTGCTGGGATTAAAGGCGTGCGCCACCACACCCGGCTTCCCAGTAAAGTTTTTTAAATTGGAACATGCAGGGTTCACATTTAAACAAAGATCTACTTCTCAGAGTCAGCTTTCCACCGTTGTGTTTCTGGCCATTGAAACAATTTCAAAAGTCCCGAGGCCCTTATAAGGCTGTACTGTTAATATTGGGAGGCAGTTTGCAGGTTAAGTATCCGAGCAGGTACATCATTTCTTTTTTTGTTTTGTTTCTTTTTTGTTTGTTTGTTTTTTGTTTTTTCCAGACAAGGTTTCTCTGTGTAGCTTTGGCTGTCCTGGACTCACTGTATAGACCAGGTTGGCCTCGAACTCAAAGCGATCCACCTGCCTCTGCCTCCCGAGCCCTAGGATCAAAGACGTGCTCCACCACGCCCAGCTCCGATACATCCTGTCTTAATATGCCTGGGGGGCAGATGTTTGACTGAGCTCCTAATTAGCCAAGGCCTTCCAGGAGCAGGTGCCCAGAGAAGGCCATCCGTCTGATCAGAGACGTGAGAGAAGCTGGGAACTCCCAGGAGGGAGGGGTAGCATTGGTGGATGTGCAGTACAGGGAACGGCAGATAGAATGGAACCTGGAGGGCGCAAAGAGTCAGGGTAGCGGCTTACAGCTTACATGGGAGATCCTTACACCACCGAGAGGGTAGGTCTGGCTCAGGGGCTGGGCATGAACAGCCTGGGCTTGGTGAGGGGAGGGGGCAGGTCTAAGGGCAGCAGTTGGGAAAGCAGGGCCAGCGGGGTGCCTCACCAGGCATGACTTATCTTGCCCATCAAAGGGCCACCTTCCACTTGCTTGGGTTCAGCTTTACCCACCCGCCTACCCCAGGGAGCGTGGGAATGGGACCTAGCATCATTTCCTCTGTGGTTAATGGACCTGTACCAACGTCTCTACACTTCCATAGTGGAGAGCAGGGTAGTCACAGGTCCAAGTGCAGTCTGTCTGCGGGGTTTAGCTCTATATTAGCCTGTATTTGTTTGTTTGTTTGTTTTGTTTTGTTGTTTACGTCAGTCCCCGCCCTGATTCTATTTGGGTCTAATAATATTTCTCCTTTCAAGATCTCAGGGGACTTGCAGAGTGGGAAACAGGCAACAGTTCAATCTTGGTTCCTAAACTTCCCTGGGCATTGTGAGGCACACTTGTAAACTGCAACCCCAGACTAGGGAGGTTGAGCCAGTTTTGGCTTCCAGGCCATGCCCTGTCTTAAGTCACAATTAGCATCTTCACCATAATCCACTGAACAGAACCCTCAACGGTGGCAAGTGTATTGAGGCCGCCACCCAGTGGCCGAATCCTGAAAGACAGCGCCCTGCTCCTTTTGGGACTTTAAATAGAAAAGAAGGTCACAAGCAGTTCTGTATTTATTTATTTAGGTCTGTTGAGACACGGTTTCAATATGTGGCCCCGTGGTGGCGCACACCTTTAATCCCAGCACTCAGGTGGACTCTACAAAGTGAGTCCAGGACAGCCAAGGCTATACAGAGAAACCCTGTCTAAAAAAAAATCAATATGTGGCCCAGTATCTGTCTTCATTTCTTTTCTGTTGCTGTGATAATCTCCCAGCAAACACAACTCAAGGGAGAAAGACTTCATTTGGGCTCATAGTTACGGTCACAATGGATCTGGAGACAGACCCACCCATGCACGCTAGTGTTCAGTCGGCTTTCTCCATTTTGTACAGACCATGCCCAGGCAACGGTCCTTCCATGGTTAAAATAGATCTTCCCAAACCGGGCGTGGTGGCACACGCCTTTAATCCCAGCACTCGGGAGGCAGAGGCAGGCGGATCGCTGTGAGTTCGAGGCCAGCCTGGTCTACAAAGTGATGGGTTAAATATAAGGTTCTACAGCACTTGCAGAAGATCCAGGTTCAAGTCCACTTACAGGGATCTGACATCTTCTTCTGACCTGCACAGGCACCAGGCTTGCGCATGGTACACAGACATTGGGGCAAATCACTCAAAGACACACACAAAGTTTAAAAACCTGAGCATGGGGCTGGAGAGATGGCTCAGAGGTTAAGAGCACAGTCTGTTCTTCCAAAGGTCCTGAGTTCAATTCCCAGCAACCACATGGTGGCTCACAACCATCTACAATGAGATCTGGTGCCCTCTTCTGGTGGGCAGGCACACATGTGAGCAGAATATGTATAAATAAATAAATAAAAATTAAAAAAAAAAAACCTGAGCATGGTGGTGCACACCTCTAATCCCAACACTCGGGAGGCAGAGGCAGGCGGATCACTGTGAGTTCAAGGCTAGCCTGGTCTACAGAGTGAGTCTAGGACAGCCAAAGCTACACAGAGAAGCCCTGTCTCAAAACAACAACAACAAATCTTTATTTATGTGCTTGAGTGGTTTTCTTGTATGTATTATGTGCACCATGTGCATGCAGTGCCCATGGAGGCCAGAAGAGGGCATCAGAGCCCCTGGAACTGGTTGTGAGCCGTCCTGTGGTGCTGGATTCTGTGGGTAGCAGAGTCCTCTGCATGAACAGCCAGTGTCTTCTTATTCACTGAGCCATCTCTCCAGCCAGAGGACAGATTTTCTTTCTGCCGCCACTCTATCTTTGCATGTAAGTCCTCACTGCTTTCCTCCCCTCTGGTTTTTGGTTTTTAGAGACAGGGTGTCCTTGTGTTTTCCTTGTACAGCTCTGGCTGTTCTGGACTCACTTTGTAGACCAGTCTGGCCTTGAACTCATGATGATCCACCTGTCTCTGCCTCCCCAAGTGCTGGGATTACAGGCATGCACTAACATGCCTGGCTCCTCATTGCTTTTTGTTTTTTTGTTTTGTTTTTTTCGAGACAGGGTTTCTCTGTGTAGCCTTGGCTGTCCTGAATTCACTTTGTAGAGCAGGCTGGTCTCGAACTCACAGGGTTCTGCCTGCCTCTGCCTCACCAAGTGCTGGGATTAAAGGCGTATGCCACCATGCCCGGCCCTTTTTTGTTTTGTTTTTTTGTTTCTCACTGCCTTTTTAAGGGTAGTTTTGTGTGTTTTTAATTTTTTTCAATCATATTAATTTATCTGTGTATGTGCATGAATGCACACATGCCTCTGTGTGTGTGTTTGTGTGTGTGTGTGTGTGTATGTGTAGGTTGGACAACAGCTTGCAGGAGTCTGTTCTCTCCTTCTACCATGCAGGTCCTAGGGACTGAACTCTGATCATAGAGCTTGGCATCAGACACTTTATGAGCCACGCCTCTCTCCAGCTCAGCTTTTTTTCCTCTTCTACTTTAGGGTATTTTTTCTTGTCCACACATATATGTTCCTATATTATTATTATTATTATTATTATTATTAGTTTTTGTTTTGAAGCAGGATCTTAAATAGCTCAGGCTGACTTCAAACTCCATAGGTAGCGAAGGATAAGTTTGAACCCCTAAGTCTTCTGCCTCCACTTCCCCCTTTCCAAGTACTGGGACTATGTCCATGTGCCACCTCAGCAAGCTGTGCCTTTTGAGGGCTGAGTGATAGTCCACCGTGTGGATGAGCCAAATGCTTCTCCTTGCTGCGGCCTGTCAGGGAGTGTGTCTCTACTCCTACATTGCATGGAGAGAGAAGTCTTCTCTTCCTTTCCTTGTAGTGGGGTATGGGCAGGATAGGGGCAAGCAGGGCAAAACTTAGAAGGCCAATGGAAAGGCTCTAGAAGCTTCTGTCACCCCTTTGTGACTCTCGGCTCCCTTACCTAAACTCCCAGCATTCTTTTCTTGCCCAGGGAACTCCCAGGAGCTAGGCACCCTCCCAGCAGCTTCTCCTTCTGGCCTAGGCCAGGCCCTGGCTGGCAGCAGCCTCCGCCTGGCAGGAGGGCCCCTCCAGGAAGGGGAGCCTGAGCCCAGAATGCTTAGCAACACTCTTGAGTTAATTATTTAATTGGGTGAAACACCCATTAGGGAGGATTCTCACTTTCCAGACAGCCTGTGAGTAAACATGTCAAGAAGAGTGAGGTGTCCATGAAAGCTGCCACTCACCCAGGCTCCTCCCCCACCCCCCCATTCTCCAGCTGAGGAAGAGACCCTGGAGTGTTCTGCCCAGATGTGTCTGCAGGCAGGGGCAGGCGAGGCTAGCCAGACAGGCCTCTGAGAAAGACAGACTGTGGCCTGGAGGTGGGAGGTTGTATCAGGGGACTTGCATCCAGCCTTGCAGCAGGAGGTAAGGAATTCTCTAGAATGCCATTTCTATCAGGGAGCTCGGGATGAGGACGACAACTCTGGAGCCAGTGGCAGTGTGTTCAGAGAGCTGGAGGCAGAATATAGGGGCCCCCCACAGCTGAGCATTTAGGGTTGGGGAGATGGCTCAAAGGTAAAGTGACGCTGGGTGTGGTGGCACATGCCTTTAATCCCAGCATTTGGGAGGCAGAGGCAGGCAGATCACTGTGAGTTCAAGGCCAGCCTGGTCTACAAAGTGAGTCTAGGACAGTCAAGGCTACACAGAGAAACCCTGTCTCAAAAAAAATAAAAATAAAAAATAAAGTGACAGTTGAGCAAACACCAGAACCTTGGTCCAATCCCCAGTCCCCATGTAAGCAGTGGACATGAACCCAGACTGGTGGTACACACCTTTAATTCCAAGATTCAGGAAGCGGAGGCAGGTGGATTGCTGTGAGTTCAAGGCTAGCCTGGTCTACAAAGCGAGTCCAGGACAGCGAAAGCTAACACATAGAGACCTTGTCTCAAAAAAACAAACAAAAAAAGTGCCTACTGTTCTTACAGAGAACCTGATTTGATTTCCAACAGTCACATGGTAGTTCACAATGGCCGGTTACTCTAGTTCCGTTGAATCCAATGACCTCCTTCTGACCTCAACAGCCACCAGGCACATTGTACACATACACACAATGGCAGAACACACACACACACACACACACACACACACACACACACACACTAAAATAAACAAAGCTAAGCCAGGCATGATGGCACACACCTGTAGCCCCAGCACCTGGGAGGCAGAGGTGGGCAGATCTCTGTGAGTTCCAGGCCAGCCTGGTCTACATAGAGTTGCACAGTGATAGCCTGTCTCAAAAACCAACAACATTCTGACCATGTCCCCCGGATGGGGAGACCTGGTGGCACTCAGAGGAAGGATAGCTAGTTACCAAGAAGAGACTTGATATTCTGAGAGCATATATAGGGGGAGGAGGTCTCCCTCAGTCACAGACATAGGGGAGGGGAGAAGGGGAGAAATGGGAGGGAGGGAAGAATGGGAGGAAAGGGGAAAGGCTAACAATCAAGATGTAATATGAATAAATTAATAAAAAAAAAAAAACCAACAACAGAAGTAAAATGAAACCGAGGAAGTGGTCCTTGAGGGATGCTGCTGTCACTCACACTTTAGCGCCGAGGGGGCAGATTCCCGAGAGTTCACTGTCCAGCTACCCTTGTTGAATTGAGGCACTCTGGGCTCAGTGAGACACTGTCTCAAAATATAAGGTGGAGAACGACTGAGGAAGATGTAAAACATCAACTTCTGGACTTCTGGCCTTTAAGTGCATAACCATTTGCATCCTTTGCAAGTACATGTGTACACACTCATGAACACATACTCAACATGTGCACACATAGGT
Organism: Acomys russatus; assembly: GCF_903995435.1. Taxonomy (NCBI): domain Eukaryota; kingdom Metazoa; phylum Chordata; class Mammalia; order Rodentia; family Muridae; genus Acomys; species Acomys russatus. The sequence goes on from NC_067149.1 coordinate 14,229,166, forward strand.
TCTCTCTCTCTCTCTCTCTCTCTCTCTGTTTGTTGAGACAGGATTCCTCTGTGTAACAAGCCTGGCTATCCTGGACTCACCTTGTAGACCAGGCTGGCCTCAGACTCACAGAGATCTGCCTGCCTCTGCCTCTTGAGTGCTGGGATTAAAGATGTGTGCCACCACACCTGGCCACACAAGCTCTCTTGGGAGCTCTGTGGACAGTGTTTAAGGGAAGACAGGCCCAGCTGTGGAGCACAGAGCCCCATAGGGGTGGCAGGAGGTGAAGGAAGCTAGCCAATATGGAGCCAGGGAGTTTGTGCACAGGACCAGGCTTCTTCGGGAGAGAAGGCTTCATCTGCGTGCTGTGTCAGGGGATCAAAGAAGAGCTCTGTGACTTAGCTGTACTTTGTCTGTCAGAGCTCAGCATAGAAAGCTCCACCAAGCATTTTTACCAGGCAAAAATCTGTAAATCTGTTTGTTTTAATCTAATTGTTTTGTTTTTGAGACATGGTCTCTCAGTGTAGCTCCATGGCCTGGAGCTTGCTATATGGACCAGGCTGGTTTCAAATTTCCAAAGATCCACCTTTGCCTTTTTTTTTTTTTTTTTTTTTTTTTGCTTCTTCAAGATAGGGTCTCGAGCAAGGCATGGTGGCGCACACCTTTAATCCCAGCACTCAGGAGGCCAAGACAGGTGGATCACTGTGAGTTTGAGGCCAGCCTGGTCTACAGAGCGAGTTTAGGACAGCCAAAGCTGCACAGAGAAACCCTGTCTCAAAAAAAAAAAGGAAGAAGAAGAAGAAAAGAAAGGGGAAGTCAAAACAGAATGACAGCCTGCACGTCCAGACATTTAGCAGAGTGAGATCCAGAAAATTCTATAACCTTGGACTGATGGAAGGGGACTCCAAATATGTGGAAATCCAAGACAAGAGGGCAGGCAGCTGGTCCTGTAAGCTGAGGTGTGAGAGACTTCCCGCTGCTGTGGGAACATTCCTGAGGCTAGCCCTAAGGGGAATTCTTTTCCTGTCTCAACCAATCCAGTTTCCCATGAGCACAGCAAGCGGGTCCCACCCACCACAAAGCCATTTACAGGTGGAGCAACTGAGGCTGGGACAGGAGATCCTACCTGCAGAGCTGTGGGCTTGGTGGGGAACAGCAAGGGCAGGGGGTGGGAGAGAGGCTGCAGGAAGACCCAGTGAGGGCCTAGAGTGAGCAGAGGCACAGGAGGAGGGTGGTGATGCAAGGGGGAGGGGCTCCATGGGAGACTCTCTGCAAGCTTAGTTTTGTTTCCTTTTGTGTCCATAGCATGGAAAACATATCTGCATGTGTGTGCACTTGTGTGCTGAGGTCTGAGGAGGACTCGGGTACTTTTCTCTTCTTGAAACAGAGTCTCTCAGTAAGCACGGAGCTTGCTGTTTTCCAGCTAGCGTGGTGGCCAGCCAAACCCCATCACGCCCCCTGCAGTGTGGAACAGAAGCACCACTGTGGCCACACCAAGGTATTTGTGTGGGTCTCAGGGGTCTGCACTTGGGTTCTCCTGCCCTTTCCAATTGAGATTGAGAAGTCAGAAGCCCTGGGGTTTTTCTTTGTTTGGTCTTGTTTTGTTGTTTTGTTTTCGAGAAAGGGTCACTGTATCCCTGGTTGTCCTAGATTCACTCTGTAGACCAGGCTGGCCTCGAACTCACAGAGATGCGCCTGCCTCTGCCTGCCTGATAGCTAGGATTAAAGAAGTGTGCCAGCAGTGCCCAGCTTTTTCTCAACCATTTTTTAACAAGACCCTGTGGACTTTTGCTTTGGATCCAGGGTCTACAAAGCATAAAACCTGCCTTGCCTAGAGCTAAGTTTTTACATTTTTCACAACCCCTGGAGGGGACAGAGGAGTCTCTCTGAGACCCTGAGGAAGGTATATTGGGGGACTGTATTCTTTTTCTTGTTTTGGATTTCAAGTATACACGGGCTCCCTTAAGCCTTGCACACCCCGCATAAAAAAAAAAGAGTTGCGTTTCCAGGTCCTACACAAAGCCTGCCCAGAGACACAAGGCCTGCGTTTAGCAACATTGACAGACCTCACACCTCCTCCAGTTCCCCAAAGGACACAGAACACTGTAGGGATCCAATGGGCCTTGTTGATCTTTCCTAAGGCCAGGACAGACAAACTGACATCCCCTGAATAGCACTGTGCTGCAGCCTGAGCAAGATGAGGAAGGAGGGGTGTGTGTGTGTGTGTGTGTGTGTGTGTGTGTGTGTGTGTGTGTGTGTGTGTGTGTGTGTAGCACAGAAAAACAGAAACAAATAAAGAGTTCAAATGTGAAACGATTAAAAAAAAATAAATCGAAGGGAGCGAGATAAGGCTGCCAAGGCCCTGCTTCCTAGTTAACATTCATTGGATTGAATAATCAGCCTTCATTATCTCAAATTGTCTGCATATTTGCCCTCAAAATGCTAATTTACAGTTGGCTGGGAGCAGTCTCGGCCTATTTTGACTAAAATATGATTTCACTTTATTGAGCATTGTCCTTAGCTGTCGGGCATCTTGGTTGCATGGACAAGGAGGGGAGCAATAGGGAGAAAAGAAACCATTTTCTATCAAAGCGATGCCCCGGCTCAGCTCTGATTATGGCTCCCTGTTTTGCGTGGAAATGGCATTTCTAAGCCTGCAAGTAAAATTAAAGTCGTTATCGTTTTCTTTTAGGGGACAGACAGTTTATCGTTAATCTCAGAGAAGGAAATGGGAGAAATAATTTTTTTGTTGTTGTTTCACTGAGGGGTGAAAAATCTTTCCCATCACGCCCCTCCCTCCCCCTTAGAGCAGCGGCAGGCTCCCTGGCTCCCCCCCCCCCCCCCCCACTTTCTCTGCGACCTCCAAAGGCCTGAGTTCCCTGCCTCTTGCCCTTCTGTGTCCTCTGAGGGCAGATAAATAACTCCATTCCTGGAAGTAGCCCAGGATAACCGAGAAGGTTCCTGGGGATGACCTCAAACTTGTAGTCTCCCTGCCCTCTCCTCTTGAGTGCTGGGATCACAGATACGTGCCACCATGTCCAGCTCTAAACTTTACTTAGGCTTAGGATGACAGAAAAGACAGGTGTGGTGGCGCACGCCTTTAGGCCCAGCACCAGAAGCCAGAGGCCAGCCTGGTCTACATAGTGAGTTCCAGGACAGCCGGGACTATACAGTGAGACCCTGTCTGGAAAAGAAAGAAAGAAAAAGAGGGAGAAAAGTCGGAGGTCTAGTGGGGTGAGGTGGTTCACGTCTTCAATCCCAGCGCTAAGGAGGCTAAGCGGTTGAGACCAACTTGGTGCATATAGTGAGATACCACTGGAAGGAAAGGAGGGAGGGAGGGAGGGAGGGAGGGAGGGAGGGGTGGGGTGGGTCCTTCATGTAGCTGAAATGCTGCAAGAGCCACATGGTTTTCTTCACACAGGAGCCTCAAGTTTTAGCCAGCCAGCTACTAGCCAAAAGCTGATTTTCGGCCTGGAGAGAGGCCACCCCGAGTCATCATACCCACTGCTGCCTCCCAGCTCCTCTTGGGAATAAAGACGTGGGCCGGGAAGGGACAACTCCTATCACAACCCTCTCTCTGCAATGGCAAAGGCCAGGCCAGTCAGTACACAGCCCCAGGCTACAGTGGGCAGTAGGCCTCCTCCACTGACAGTGCTGTAGCCAGGGAGCGGCCACTCTGACCTTGGTCGGGAAGTCCCTGCGTTTCTGTGTCCTCTTTCCAAGCCTCAGAAGACAGAGTCTCAGCTACTAGGTGTCTACTACCCTGCTACCACCTTTAGTCCTCCCCAGACCTTCCTCCTCTCTTCCACAGTGTGAGCCATCCCGTCCCACCGTCTCAGGCAAACAGGCCACTCGGGAGGCAGAGAAGTAAAGGGTTAGGACCCAGGTCATACTTCCTCTTCAGGGCCCTGGGCCTTGGTATGGGGATGTCTTTGCCCAGAAGGATGGTGCATAGACAAGCCTGGGCCTGCAGAGCTGGCTCACTTCTTTCTCATACCTTCTCTGTGCACCCGAGCTCAGCCTTCCCGGAGATTCCTCTCCTGAGCCTCAGTGTGCAGTCTGCATGGAGACACAAACATCTTTATTTTCTGTCTCCTTCCGGCCTGGGGTCTCTGGGGCCTATGACGTCCAGGGCCTTGTTATTTTGCTGTTGTTGTTGCTTGAGGCAGAGCCTCTTGTAGGTAGCCCAGGTTGGTCTCACTATGTAGCTGAAGATGACCTTGAACTTCTCTCTTTTTTTTTTTTTTCCAAGACAGGGTTTCTCTGTGTAGCCTTGGCCATCCTGGACTCACTTTGTAGACCAGGCTGGCCTCGAACTCACAGCAATCCGCTTGCCTCTGCCTCCCAAGTGCTGGGATTAAAGGCAGGCCACCATGCCCGGCTGACCTTGAACTTCTCTGATCCTCCTGCCTCTCCCTCCTGAGCACTGAGCTTGTGCGCATCTACTGCCATGCCTAACTTTCTTTGTTTTCGAGATAGGGTCTTACTATGTAGCCCAGGCTGGCCTTGAACTCACCTTCTTTCCACCTCTGTGTTCTGAGTACTGAGATCATACACGTAGGCCACTACACCTAAAATCATCCAGTTTTAATAGGATTTGGAACCCCCCCCCCAAGTATGGCCTCTGCCCACTTTTTCAGCTATGACCTTTCACTATCTTAAGTTCCCCAAACCCTGGGGATGGCAGTTCCCCCTTTCCCTAAGTTTCCCTCAGTTCACATACATGGCCAACTGCTTGCCTGGGAGAACAAGAGCCAGTGGGGAAAAATCTCAATAGGCACTTAGCATCCTGAAGCAGCCAGCAGGCATCTTCACCTACCCACACACAGAGACATCTCAAGTGTATTCCTAGCCCTGCGCACACCTCATGCACAGTCCACAGACACTGACTCCCTCACTTTCCACAAGCACAACACAATTAGCCAACTCAGGGTATACCGTATACACACCAAGGTCCCTAGGATATCCCTTGGGAGCCTACACTCCCCTGGCAGAATCCATACACACCATCAGCCGAGGATACAGACCAACTCCCACACAATCAGGAGACCCCCCCCCCCCCACACACACACACTCCAGCCCTCTCATCTATATGCTGTGTTATTCCTTGGAGCGAGTGGCCATGAGAAGATCTGAGACACCTTCACCGGCCTACCCACCACCATGAGACCCCAAAATGGCACCTCCCTTAACTCACGCCTTATGACCTCTGAATGTGGTGAACTCCTGCAGCCCAAGGGCAAAGATGCTTCTGGAATGCAGGGCCTTGGCTTTAGCCCCTCTTCTACCCCTATAGAGACTCGGGACCCAAATCTCCTTTGTGATCAGAAAAACAAAACAAAACATTAGGAGACTTGGCCAGTTAAAGTCTACAAGAGGATATTAAGGGGCTGGACATGGCGACACAGCCTTTAATCCTGTGAGTTCAAGGCCTGCCTGACCTGCATAGTGAATTCCAGGACAGCCAAGTAAAGAGATCCTGTCTCACCCTCCACCACCACCCCTCAAAAGAGGGGTCAGGATGCCAGATCTGCCCATTCCATTAACTGCTCCAGGAATTCAAAGCTAGGCTTGGTTCCTGCCGTCAGGGCCTTGTGTGCAGGCCTATGGCTGGAGGCAGAGCTTGATGTCAGAAGAGAAGAAAGCCTGCTGTAAAGAACTAGCAAGCAAACTGAAATTAATAAAATATTAAAAAAACAAAAGAAATCATATGTAATGATGAAATGATGTAATGAGAAAACGTACTTGTTTATCCTTTTTGAATATTATACAATGTATATATGTGAAAATATTGCAAGATACTTCATTAATATTTGCAATTTACATAAAGTATCAGTTTCAAAAAGAATAAAAAAACTATGATATTGCTACATAGATGCATGTACTATTAGCATTTGCCATTAAAATGTTTTTTGTTTTTTTTTTTGAGACAAGGTTTCTCTGTGTAGCCTGGGCTGTCCTGGACTCGCTTTGTAGACCAGGCTGGCTGGCCTCGAACTCACAGCGATCCACCTGCCTCTGCCTCCCGAGTGCTGGGATTAAAGGCGTGCGACACCACGCCCGACCTTAAAATGTTTAAAAAAAAAAAACTAGCAAGCTAGACACGGCCATGCCCCTCACTGTGCCTGGTAGGCTGGAGAGGACTGATGGCTTCAGGCGAGTTACTGATTCCTGAGCCATTTATTAGGTCCTGAATGGCAGTGAGGCTCTGCCTTGGGCTGTCTCACTGGGACATAGTCTTCTGGCCATCCCAACCAAGTGGACGAGGCAGTGTGGGATTGGTGGGCAGCTGCGAAGGCTACCTGAGGGAGGGAAAGGGTTTCTCAGGCCCTTATGCTATGGAGAGGGGAGGAGGCACTCCCTCTAAGGGGCACACTCTGCCTTGTACCGTGGTGAGAGAGTGCATCTCCTTAAAACAGGTTCTTTGGAGGGAATTGCTGGCCTCTAAGTGAGGCACTGGAGCAGCGTGTGTGTGTGTGTGTGTGTGTGTGTGTGTGTGTGTGTGTGTGTGTGTGTGTGTAGCTTGCTGTGGAGTTCTCCATCTCTGTCTTTGTGTTTCTGTCCCAGCTGCCTCTGCTCCCAGCTAGAGCTTCCCTTTCCAGGAGTTCAGGGTGTTGGAGTGACAGGGAAATAGGGGGGGAGGGGCATGGAGGATGAGGAACCCTACCTCTGCGAGCTTGAGGAAAGCCTCCCGCCAACTAAGAGTGAGAACTGTACAGGAGCATTGCTGGAAAGGCTGCCAGCATGAGGTTGCTATTGCTTTCACATACAGATCGTTTATGTTAAAATAGCAGTGAACCAGGCCTCAGGGTTCTGGCCTTGGGAAAGGGCTCATGGCTTTGCCCAGCCTTGGCTAATTCTCAAACATAGCTGTTGACAATGAAGGTAGCTGGCTACCTTCCTGCATTGCTGTGGGCTAGAACTTTTACCTTAACTGTAATAACCCTGTCATTTGCCCCTCACGAACCACCCAGTGATATTGTAAAAACAGTGAGTGGGGACTCTGAGAAGCTCACATCTGGGCTTTTGGATGTGCCTGCCTTTTTTCTGAGTGCCCACTCTCCTCCTAATCCTCGTGTTTAAACCGATATTAAAACATTGTCAATAAAAATCTCCCACTTTCCCTGGGTGTGGTGGTGCACATCTTTAATCCCAGCACTCAGGAGGCAGAGGCAGAGGCAGGCGCTGTGAGTTTGAGGCCAGCCTGGTCTACAAAGCGAGACCAGGACAGCCAAGGCTAACACAGAGAGATTCTGTCTTGAAAACCAACCAACCAACCAAAAAACAAAACAGAAAACTCCTCCCACTTTGACCAAACTAGAAAAGAAAAGAAAGCGGGGGTGGGGGTGAGGGTGGGGGTGTCGGGCATTCTAGCAATCAGCGCGATAGAACTCTCTGAGTTCAAGGCCAGCCTGATCTACAAAGTGAGTCCAGGACAGCCAAGGCTATACAGAGAAATCCTGTCGTGAAAAAACAAAAATTTCCCATTCTCCTTCTTAAAGCGGGCTAGTCCTGAAATTCTTTTCGATGTCAAAGCAACAAACCCTGTTTCAGGCAGGGATGAGGTTCCTAAAACTCCAGGGCAACTCCTCCCACTGCTGAGGGCAACGGAGGGGACCTGGGCTTCCTTTGCTGTCTATAAAAGCCACACTGCCAGAATGGGCCTAGAACCCAGGGCGTCTGCCCAGGTTTCCTGGCCTGGAGTGGGAGTGAGACAGACATGACTCTCAGCCTGGATCGGGGAGTAAAAGGTGGAAAGCGCGCTAGACAAAACCCCCGCCCAGATAGGACAGCCGTGCCAGTCCTCAAAGACTCCCACAGCGCCCATCTCTCCTCCTGGCATGACTCTCAGTGGCTACTTGTGGAGCTGCCTGTGTCTAGCTTGGAGCCCCTGAGCTCCCTGCCTTCCACCATAAGGCTGGGTGAGGGCTTGTGGTCAACCTGAGGAAGCAGCTTGGTCAGTGCAGTGCGCTGAGGTCTTGGTGGTTTGGGCTTCTCCCCAGGTCCATAATGAGTTTACAGGGTGTGGAACCCACAGGCACCCACGAGTTTCTGTACTCTGTACTCCTAGATGGTCGAGCGTGTACTCCTCAGCCTGGGAGAAGCCGCCTTCGGCTGTTTGCTAGTCAAGTCAGAGGGTGTCCCCACTCTTATGCCACCTCCTCGCTGGCAACCCCGCTGTCCTTCTTAGGGACAGACAGCCTCAGCTGAAAAGGACCGGGTCCCCGCCAGTCTGCGGCCCTAGGGAGCCAGCGGAGTGGCCCGCGTGCTAATCCGCCGGTTGCAGCCCGCCCGGCCTGGCAGGGATTAGGCCGAGAAGGGCGCTGACCAGCCTGCGACACCCGCGTCCTCCGCCCGCGGCTCAAATGCCGCATTTGGGATGCGGCGCGCGCCCTCCTGTTTGCTCGCGGAGCTGGCCCGGGGGCGGGAAGCCTACTCGCAAGTGTATCAGAGATTAGGGCGCCGTTTCAATCCTCCGCCCGCGATTCCTCCCGCAGGCGCCGCCTCTGTAACCACTGGTCCTGGGGAGGGGAACACCCAGGGGAGACGCCGAGGGGCGCCCGGTGAGGACCAGGAAGGCGCCCCCCCCTTCCTTCCAGTGCCACTTGCAACTTGCAATTTGTCTATCCTCTGAAGTTGGATCAGTAAAAACAGGGTTGGTTAAGTATCAAGATCAGGGAATGAGAGTAAAACGGGGGCGGGGGGGGGGGGGGGGGGGGGGATGGGGTGAGGCCACTGCTGCAAGAGCTGCTAACACATGTTTGTAATTCAGCGGTGGGGAGATGGAGGCTGGAGGTTCAGATTCAATAGTAGCCTTGACTACATAGTGAGTTTAAGGGCAGCCTGGGCTACATGCCACCCTGTTTCAGAAAGCTAGAGGAGGAGGATGGGGAGGAGAGGAAAAGGAGGAGAGAGAGGGGGAGAGGTTGGGCTGGGGGGAGGACAAGAATAGACACAAAGAAAAACGACCAATAAGGAGTCCCCTTGCCTCTAGCCTCACCTCCAGTCTCTAGTTCACTATCTCCAGGAACAATGGCTCGTTCTTCTTCTCACTCTCTGGCCCCACGCTGCCAAGGCCCCTAGCACAGGCATCCATGGTGTCCACCTGGCTGGTCCCCAGTCCAGCTCTGAGTCCTTGGTGCCCTAAAGCCTTCAGTTTCCTTTGGCTCTGGCCAGAGGTGTGTTTCTGAGGTTTTTGTTTTTCAGGGTTTCTCTATGTTATCTTGGCTGTCCTGGACTGGCTTTGTAGACCAGGCTGGCCTTGAACTCATAGTGATCACCTGCCTCTGCCTCCTGAGTGCTGGGATTAAAGGCGTGGGCACTACTGTAACCGGCCATGTTTCTGAGTCTTTTGTTTTTGTTTTTGTTTTTTTCGAGACAGGGTTTCTCTGTGCAGCCTTGGCTGCCCTGGACTCACTTTGTAGACCAGGCTGGCCTCGAACTCAGCGATTCGCCTGACTCTGCCTGTGCTGGGTGTTTCTGAGTCTTTTTTTTTTTTTTTTTTTTAAAGATTATTTTATTTATTATTATATATACAGTGCTCTGCCTGCATGTCACCTGCACGTGTATATGTGGTTGCTGGGAATTGAACTCAGGACCTCTGGAAGAGCAGTCAGTGCTCTTAACCTCTGAGCCATCTCTCCATCCCGTGTTTCTGAGTCTTAAGTCAAATTTCTCAGAGCTCTCAGAGGTAGGAAGGGCAGTCACACACTCCTGGATGCCGTGGGACACACAGAAGCCATGTCCCCAGCTAGATCCGCGACCTCTGCTCTCGGCTCTCCCTCCCACACATTCCCTCCTCTGTCCTGGCACTGTTGACTCCCTACTCCTGCAGGAAGGTCTGCAGGTCGTCTTCATCTCAGAGATTAAAGGAACAAACGACTTCCATTCCCTTTCTCAGCGGGCTCCCTTTCCCTTCAGGCCACATGTTAGGCTTTCTCGGGAGTCACCCAGGGACTCTCCAGCCTCCCTCACTCCCGGACCCCGCCTTTGGGAGACAGTGGGAATCAGTCCTGCTTCTTGGAGTTCTGAAGTCTTCTCTCTTCCTATTCAGACACTCGTGAACTGACCCAAATAAGTCCCTACCCGGCTCTGTACTCTCCGGGCACCCGGGCCTGCCTCTACTCCCCCATGAGAGCTTTATCTCGTGGCTTACGAGGAGCTGGCAGACCTAAATGGTCCCAACTCCTGGGCTTCTGTGTGAGGGCCTCTCCCTCCGCCTCGGTTCCCTGTCTAGCTTTGATACAGCGTCGTCCCTCCGCTACGGAAACTCCATCGAACGGTATTCGAGCGCCCTCTGCCGCCCGCTGTGAGACATGACAGTCTTCATAGGCCTGGCCCTGCAGGTGACCTCGGATTAGCCTGCCACCCTTACTGGGTGCTTTCTTGAGTTCTGACTGGGACAGAGGCAAGGAGCGCAGGTATTTCCAAAGCAAAATAGTACGTCCATTTAAATGGTTCAGTACCACTTGGTGGTACAGAAGAGAAGGGGAAAAAAGAGCCCTTCACCACCTCTGCTAGGGTTTGAAATAAGCAGGCAGCTTAGCTGAGGAAAATTACATTCATGTATTAGGTGCACCAGAGCATAATGGGAAACAAAAATAAAAGCCAAAAGCCCAGAAAAGCCGGTGTGGTGACTGTCACAGGCCTATAATTCCACTACTAGGTAGGTGGAAGCAGAAAGATCAGGGGTTCACGGTCATCCTTGGCTACATGTCCAATTTGAGGCTAGCCTGGGCTACGTGAGATCGTGTCTCAAACACAAAATAGCGTGGTAGGATAGCGCATGCTTTAATGCCAGCACTCAGAGCCAGAGACAGGGAGGTCTCTGTGAGTTAGAGGTCGTCCTGGTCTACAGAGTGAGTTCCAGGCCAGCCAGGGCCACATAGTGAGATCCTGTCTGAGGTAAACTAAGAGGGGTGACAAGATGGTTCGGTGGGCAACAGTAGTTCTCTGGCTCCCCTGTGTGGACTCCAGGGACTGACCTCAGATTGCCAGGCTCGAAAGCAGGTGCCTGATGCGTCATCTCACTGGCCCACCAGCTTAGTTCTTTTTGGTTTTTTGAGACAGGGTTTTTCTGTGTAGCTTTGGCTGTCCTGGACTCTTTATAGGCCAGGCTGGCCTTGAACTCACAGAGGTCTGCCTGCCTGAGTGCTGGGATTACAGGGGTGCGCCATGTGCCCAGCTTCCCAGCTCTGTTCTTGACTCACACTGAAGATCTCCATTGTCTGAACTGGAGTTAAGTGAACAGGAATTTTCCCTCTCTAGAAGCCTGGCAACGGTCTTTTTTGTTTTGTTTTGTTTTGTTTTTCGAGACAGGGTTTCTCTGTGTAGCCTTGGCCATCCTGGACTCACTTTGTAGACCAGGCTGGCCTCGAACTCACAGCGATCTGCCTGCCTCTGCCTCTCGCGTGCTGGGATTATAGGCGTGCGCCACCACGCCCGGCTCTGGCAACGGTCTTAACCTAAGAGATTTCCAACCCAGTGGCCTGTGTGACAGCTAGCTTTTCATCCATGTGTCATTGAGCTAGCTGGTGTCAACAGCTAAGAAGCATGAAGGGCTGGGCTCACAGTGTGAGAGGATGCTGCTGCCCGTGGCCGGGGCTCACAGTGTGAGAGGATGCTGCGCAGGGCCACAGCTCTATTGACTGGGGCCTGTGGTGAGGAAGAGTGTCAGGGTGGGAAGGGGTGATAGATCAGAGCCAGGAAGGAGAGGAAGAGACGAGACAGGGAGAGGGAAGGAGAGAGGGACAGCCTGTTAGTACCACATTCAGGGCAGGTCTTTGTCCCTTAGCTGATGTCCTGAAACACCTTTGAAGAAATACCCAGAAGTGTGTCTAAGTAATCTCCTAGGTATTTCTCAGTCCACTCAAGTATAACTGTAATCCCAGGACTCAAGAAGCTGAGGCAGGGGGATGGCAAGTTCAAGGCTACATAGAAAGACCCTGTCTCACAGACAAAATTGATGAAGTGAACTGTCACAATGTTTTATATCCTGACAACATAGCCTCACGCACCCTCTTTGCTGTAAGAGTCAAAGGACAGTGTTGTGGCTCTTGAACAAATCATCTCTATATGCTGTGGCTTTAATGGCAACTCCTTTTTTTTTTTTCTTCTTCCTTTCAGGATAAGGGATAACAATATGACTCAGCAAGTAAAGGCATTTGCTGCCAAACCTGATGGCCAGAGATGGACCCCTGGAACGCACATGAGAGAAATGGAAAACCAATTTTCACAAATTGTCTCCTTGACTTCGACACACAGGCATGTGCGCACGCACGCGCGCGCGCGCGCGCGCACACACACACACACACACACACACACACACGGGGCGGGGGGGCTGGAGGAATTAATAAAATAAGTATATTTTTTGGTTGTTGGTTTTTGAGACAGAAGAGAGAGTCTATGTGGTCCGAATTGTCCAGGAACTCACCATGTAGACTAGGCTGCCCTTGAACTCACAGAGACATGCCTATCTCTACTCCCTGAGGTGGACTTAATCCCTAGGGGTTAAAGGTGTAGACTACCACGTCTATCCTTTTTGATGTTTATCAGATAAGGTCTCATGTAGCCACCACTGGCCAAAAAACTGTGTAACCAAAGGTGGCATTGAATTACTGATCTTTCTTTTTGGCTGGGGCAGGGTTTGTGACAGGGTTTCTCTGCATAGCCCTGGCTATCCTGGAACTTGCTATGTAGAACAGGCTAGCCTTGAACTCGCAGAGGTCCATCTGCCTGCTTCAGCCTTCTGAGTGCCGAGATTAAGTGTGTGCGCTGACACTCCTGGCCAAATTACTGTTCTTCCTGCTTCTCCCTCCTGAGTGTCACCGTGCCATGCTCAGTGTGTTAATCATTGCTGGGGCTCAAAGCCAGGATTTGGGAATGCTTTGGTTTTTGTTTGTTTGTTTGTTTTTTGTTTTTGTTTTCCAGACAGGGTCTCTCTGTGTAGCCTTGGCTGCCCTGGACTCACTTTGTAGACCAGGCTGACTTCGAACTCACAGCAATCCACCTGCCTCTGCCTCCTGAGTGCTGGGATTAAAGGCGTGCGCCACTATGCCCGGCTTGGATTTGAGAATGCTAAGGCAAGTGTTATGCCAACTGCACCACAGCCCTATCCTGGGTGGATCTTACATGTGTCAAGCATGTCGACCTCCATGTGTTAAGCACTTGAATTACACCAAGTGGGGAGGGAACAAGACTGAAACAAATTAATGATCAAGGGTATACATTCATTCTAGGTTTAGTTCATTAATAAGGTCCAGGTGTACCCGGCCCGTGATAAGAAAGACCATATGTATATAAAAACAAATGGTTAGCTATACGACACAAGACAGATACTTGTTTCTTCTTTTAAATATTTATTTATTTACCTGGTTTTTTTGCATATATGCTTGCATGACAGAAGAGGGCATCAAATCTCATTATAGATGGTTGTGAGCCACCATGCAGTTACTGGGAATTGAACTCAGGACCTCTGGAAGAGCAACCAGTGCTCTTAACCTCTGAGCCATCTCTCCAGCCCTGTTTTTTTGTTTTTTTGGGGGGACAGGGTTTCTCTGTGTAATAGCCCTAGCTGTCTTGTACTTCTTTTGTAGGACAGGCTGGTCTTGAACTCATAGAGATCCACCTGCCTCTGCCTCCCAAGTCCTGGGATTAAAGGCAGCCCAGTGCAGTGAGCTTAAATGCTGAGCCATCTCTCCAGCCCCAGATAGCTGTTTCTTAGAAAAACCTTGACATAAAAAACACTCTTGCTTTGAACACATAATATACATTGGAAATAAGAAAAAGATAATACTTCTGCTTTATACTTCTGCTTTGTACGCATAAAATGAGCATTGTAGATAAAACCACCTCTTAGAAGGAGCAACAATATCTAGTTAGATATGGTTCTAATGAAAGAACTTATAATCAGTAGGTCCGCTAACTCCCTTTTTATGTAGCAATTGTATCTAGTTTTAAACGAGGTCATTTTTTTTTTTCATACATAGCGAACCTTTGTCTTAGATGGTATAAAAATGCAGGACAGAAGTAAACAATTGTCGAAGTGCCCTGCTTTTTGCAGAGATGCATCCGTCTGTCTGATGGCCTGTACATATGTATGCTTTTATGTATGTGTATGTGTGTGTGCATGCCTCCACTGAATGTGTGTATAAATGTGATTCTTTCCTCTTTTTCTTTCTCGCTGGAAGAGTTAAAAGGAGTTTAGAGTCTCTAAACCAGTCACAGAGAGCACTGGCCCCAGATAATTAAGTTTTACACCCTCAGAAAAAGTCTGCTGAGTGATCTGTTTGTTTGTTTTTTACTGGTTTTGTTTTTGTTTTGCTTTGCTCGTTTGGTTTGTTTGAGATAGGGTTTCTCTGTAGCCTGCAGCTACTCTGGAACCCTTTGTAGACCAGGCTGGCCTCGAACTCACAGAAATCCACCTGCCTCTGCCTCTCGAGTGCCCAGCTGCTGAGTGACATTTCGCTGCCTCTAGTCACACCTTGCCAGTCTTTTCCCTTGACCACGCAGCTGGTCTTTGGCAAAGGTTGTTTACAACTGTCTGCAACTCTAATCGCAGAGAACCAGGTGCCCTTTTCTGGCCTCTGTAGGCACCAGGCACACACACATATGCTCAGACATGCATGCAGGCAAAATACTCATAAAATAAATTATCTTTGTTTATTTGTTTGTTTGTTTGTTTTTGTTTTTCGAGACAGGGTTTCTCTGTGTAGCCTTGGCTGTCCTGAACTCGCCTTATAGACCAGGCTGGCCTCAAACTCACAGCTATCCACCTGCCTTTGCCTCCCAAGTGTGCTGGGATTAAAGGCGTATGCCACCATGCCCGGTCTCCCCCCCCTCCTTGAACTTCTTCATGTTGCCACTGGACCCAAAGAACAAACACTGCAACAGTTAAGAGAAGGCTCCAGATCATAAGGCCCACACTCAGAAGTTAAAATGTACCGTCGATCCCACAATCTACTGGGGAAAGTGAGTCACACCTAAGTGCCCAGAACTCAGAGAACAGGCCTAGAGTCCATGCTCTGTGCCAGCACTCCTGACCCTGGAGGACAAAACACATCTCAGTGAGAGAACCTGCCTCAGAAATCAAGGTGGAAAGCCGAGTCTGGTGTTGAAGGCATGTAATCCCAGCACTTTGAAGGCAGAGACAGATGGATTTCTGTGAGTTCAAGAACAGCATTGCCTACACAGGTTCTAGGCCAGCTAGGGGTATATAGTGAGACCTTGTCTCAAAAACCGAAACAAAACAGTGGGGAGGAACTGAAGAAGGCATCGCTGGCTTCTGTAGGCATGTGCACACATATGCACATACACCAAATAAGTAAATAAATATGGATTATTATTATTATTATTATTATTATTATTATTATTATTATTATTATTATTATTTTGGTTTTTTGAGACAGGGTTTCTCTGTTGTAGCCTTGGCTGTCCTGGACTTTGTAGACCAGGCTGGCCTCTGCCTCCCAAGTACTGGGATTAAAGGCGTGTGCCACCATGCCCAGCTATAAATACAGATCTTAAGGGCCCAAGCTAGACTGGCTGAGTGGGTAGGGAGACAGCTCCATTGCTTTATGTTTCAGTTAAGCTAGCCTCCGCCACCCCTACCTCCTACCCTGGCCACAGGTTAGACCAACCAAGTCAGAACTTCTCAGGTGAGACATCAGAATACGATAATTTGCTTCTCCCTAGGTGGTCCTTGCAAAGCCCAGACCCTTCTACCCAGGATTCTCACCGATGAGCCCCACGTGGTGGTTCCTTCCAGGAAAGTGGGGGGGGGGGGCGCCCCGCAGGCTGAGCCACTCTCATCTTTTTTTTTTTTTTTTTTTTTTTTTTTTTTGCTTTGTTTTTGTTTTTGGTTTTTCGAGACAGGGTTTCTCTGTGTAGCCTTGGCTGTCCTGGACTCGCTGGCCTCAAACTCACAGCGATCCACCTGCCTCTGCCTCCCAAGTGCTGGAATTAAAGGTGTGCACCACCACACCCGGTACCCCTCTCATCTCTTACAGCTTCCTAAGGGGGTCAACTCCCTTCTCTCTCTCCGGGAGCTGGAAGACAATGGCTTTTTGAGGCTATTCTCTGTATTCTGGGGACTCCGAGTTCAGCCTACTCCCTTTCCTAGGCCACCCCCAAGGGGGTAGCCCTTCTGGCAAGTGTGAAGAGCAAACAAATCACTCTGGACACCAACTTCCTCATGGGAATCTCAGGTCCATGCTGAGCAAACAGCCAGCCAGGCCCCCATCCCACTAGGAGACCCCCAGGCTCTGCACCTGGCCTGGGAAATGAGCTTCCCCAGACCCTGCAGAGCCCTCTCAGCCCGGGCCGTCAGGCTCAGCACCCCAGCCTTGGGGCCAGCGGCAAAGGCTTAATGATCAACCAGAGAGTTCACTTGTAGAAGAGCGTTAGAGGTTACGAGGGGTGACAGAAGGTCTGAGCAGATCCGTAGGCCAGTGACATCTGTCTTTGTCCCCTGGTGCTGCAGCACCTGGTATCCATCCCACAGGGCACACCATTGGCAGCCTGCTGTTCTTGCCTTTGAGAATAGACACTCTGTGAAAAGGTGGTCCCATCACACTGTCTCCTCTCTGCCTCCATCCACTGACAAGGCATCCTAACCCGCTGCTTTGTCATTTCAGTGGTGCTGCCTCTGCTGGGTCTTCCCCGGCCTTCTGGCACACCATAGGCCTTGCTCACTTGGAACCTAACTACAGAGGCAAGTCTCTGGGCAGCCTTCTCACACCTCTGGTGGTGCAGGCCTGCTGGCTCAGTAACTTGGAAGACTGAGGCAGAAACATCGAAAGCTCAAGGCCTATCTGGGCTACAGAATGAAATCGGGGCCAGCCTGGACACTTTAGGATGGTCCTGTCTCCAAGTACAAAGTGTGCTGGGCTACAGTTCGATGGCAGAGAGCTAGCCTAGCATGCACAAGACCCTGTGTTCTATTCCCCAGCATTGCAAAACAAAACAAAACAAAACAAAAAACACCCCCACAAAACTAATAATAAAATAAGTTATCCCTAACCGTTCTGCCTTTCACACTCCCATAGACTCTGCCCCTGGCTTTGCAGCTGCATTAACAAGTTGTAGCTATGTCTCTGTTTCCTCTCCCACCCCACCATGAGGCCGGTAGTTCCCAAGACAGAAACTGCAACACACACCCCCCCCCCATAGCTCTTTGTACCCCTCATAAAACCCACCTCACAGAAAAGAGCTCAAACAAATACACCTTTGTTAACTTCAGTCTAATTAAAGAGCATGGGACTTCTGAGGGGCTTAAAAGCGACATACATAAGAAAAAGTTAGGAAGCCCTTGGAAACTGCCTAAGTGCATGTGTGTCAACACACAGCACCTCCTTTGCCTGAGCATTCCAGGGAGGGAGGAACAAACAACCTTGTTTGCTCTTTGCTCTTGGTCAGGTGCAGGGCAGGAGGAGGGGCTGAGAAAGAGGAGCAGGTGTGTGCTGGACCCTGGGCAGGGGAAACCATGAGGGGCTTCTCCAGGGGGCCTATGCTGTGGGCTGTGGGCCTTAGCTCCATAGATCTTCATGGTTATCTGCCAAGCATGTGGCTTTAGGATGGAGACAACTCCCCTTTGGCATGGGGTGGGATGGAGGCATGGGACCATTGTAATAGGGACAGTGAAGAAAGGAAACAGGAAACAGGAATTCTGGGAGAGAGAGCAGCAAGGGGGGGGTCTAACTATCTCCCCAACTCTCAGCTCCCCAGTGGCTCGAACATCTCAGCCAGGGCACTCCCCAATCCAGCGGCAGGGATAGCAGAGCACAGGCCCAACGATGCAGAATGTCAATTTCTGGGATCCCTCCCACCTCCTGTCACACAGCCCATTCTCTTACCCATTCAGAGAGAGGAGAGCGAGCCCCTATTGCAGAGAGGATGACGAGGGAGGAGTTTGGGGGGACACTGGGAGAGCTCTTAGTTACTGTGTTTGAAAGAGAACAGGCTTTCCCTGTGTAGTCCATGCTGACCCCTGACCTGCTTCAACTTCCCAAGAGTTCGGGTTATAGGTGTCTGCTGCTGACCATTAAAAATATACATGCCTTTAATCCCAGCACTCGGGAGGCAGAGGCAGGCGGATCGCTGTGAGTTCGAGGCCAGCTTGGTCTACAAAGTGAGTCCAGGACGGCCAAGGCTACACAGAGAAACCCTGTCTGGAAAAACCAAAAAAAAAAAAAAAAAAAAAAAAAAATATATATATATATACACACACACACACACACACACACACACACATTTGGGGGCTGGAGAGATGGCTCGGAGGTCAAGAGAATTTGTTGCTTTTGCAGAGGACCAACGTTTGGCTCCCAATAGCCACATGGCAACTTACAGCTCCAGTTCCCGAGGAGCTAATATCCTCTTCCGGCTTCTCTGAACACTGCGTACATACCGTGTACAAACCTACCTACAGGCAAAACACCTATACACAATATATTGATATATTGTGTATTGGGGTTTTGCTTTGTTTTTTCACTGGAGTCTCACTATGTAGATCCACCTGCTTCTGTCTCCTAAGGTCTAGAATTAAAGTCATGCACCATCATGCCTGGCCATTTTTGTTCTGCGTTTATTTGTGTGCAGGCACACACACGTGTGCATGAGTGCTCATAGGCAGTCATGTTCTGGCCACAGCACACGTATGGAAGCCAGAAGACAGCCTTCAGAAGCCACTTCTCTCCTTCTGTTCTGTAGGGCTTGGGGAGTTAAATTCAGGTTGGCGTCTTGGTGACGCCACTTTACCCACTGAGCCATCCTGCCGGCCTATGTTTGATGCTTTGAGGGGAGCTCATATTATTGCCCAGCTTGGCCTCGACCTTGCCATGCAGTTGAGGATGACCTTGATCTTCCTGACTTCCTGATTTTACTTTCATGTTCCCATGCTAGGATTATAGGCCTGTGCCCCCCCACCCATACTCAGTTTTATGGGTACTGGGGATTGAGCCAAGGGTTTTATGTATGCTAGGCAAGCAGTCTATCAGCCGCATTCTAAACCAGCTTCTCTCTCTCTCTCTCTCTCTCTCTCTCTCTCTCTCTCTCTCTCTCTCTCTGTGTGTGTGTGTGTGTGTGTATTGAGACAAGTTCTAATATAAGCAGAGTTTGTCTCAAACTTGTTATGTAGCCGCGGCTGGTCTTGAACTCCTGATCATCCCGCCCCCACCTCCTGATGCTAGGAATACAGACAGACCGCGCACCATCGCACCACCATGCTTTAAAAATTTGTATCATTTACTTGATCAACTGAGTCCTTGGCATTGTGCTGGACCCTTGGATATAGCGGGGAGCAGGGGCTGAATTATTAAAGACTAGCTTGGAGAGCAATGTGGCACAAAATAGAAACATGCCCATTCACTCTATTTGCAGAATTTCGTATAGAAGATCACAGGTTGTGTATTAAATATTAAAAGTAGTGTCTGTTACCTGTTCTGTTTGTAGAGGCAGAAACTAGGGAGGTGCTGCATGTTCTTTAGAAAGGAATGGCTGAGTGGTTGTGGGTTGCCTGCACCATGGGGCCTAATGCAGCAGTTACAGAAGACAAGCTATAGCACGGTGTGGGTACCAGCCAGTAAGTACGACGGCTTAAGTGACCGAGGCAGTTCAAGGCCGATAAAACAAAGTGAGACCTAGTCTCAAAAATGAAAGAGAGGCCTGGGCATGATAGCACACTTTTTTTTCCCTGTTGGTGTTTTGCCTGCATGTATGTCTGTGAGAAAGTGTCAGATCCTCTGGAACTGGAGTTACAGACAGTTGTGAGCTGCCATATGGGTGCCGGGAATTGAACTCAGGACCTCTGGAAGAATAGCCAGTGCTCTTAACCACTGAGCCATCTTTCCAGCCCCAGGTGGCACACTCCTTTAATTCCAGCACTTGGGAGGTAAAGGCAGGTGAATCTCTGTGAGTCTGAGACTATAGTCTGGCCTATATAGTGAGACACTATCTCAAAATAAAATAAAATGAATTAACTAATTAGTACTGGTGATGTAGCTCCATGGTGGAGTGCTGCACATTCACCAAAATTACAAAGGACAAGTTCGATAACTTTGGGGGAAGGGAGTGTTCACAACTGAGTGAGAGGAAGAAAACTGATTCTCCCAGGTGAATGGCAAAAATGAATTTCTACAGAAAATTCTGGGCAGCAGATTCCTTCCAGGCATTATGCACCCGGGAAATGTGTGAGTTGTTGTCTCTGTTTGTTTTCCGTCTTTCCATTTTTACGTTTGTGTGTGCTGTGCATGTGGGCACATGTGTGTTGTAGGTGCACAAAATGTGGAAGCCTGATTTTAATGTCAGGACTTGTCATCCTCCAGGTTTCTGTTGGTGGCTCTGTAGATTGACCCCAGCACCAAGTGCCTTACCACTGAGCTCCATCTCCCAGCCGTCTTCCAGTTTGCTGTTGCAAAATCTGCTACAAGCTGGGCATGGTGGCACACGCCTTCAATCCCAGCACTCAGGAGGCAGGGACAGACAGATCTCTGTGAGTTCGAGGCCAGCCTGCTCTACAAAGAAAGGTTCAGGACAGCCAGGACTACACAGAGAAACCCTGTCTCAAACAACAACAAAGAAACAGAACAACAGCTCTGAATGTGTGGGACAAAAATCACACCCCCAACCTCGCACCAAGCCTTTTACTTTTTCCCTTTTGAGAAAGGGTCTCACGTAGGCCAGGTTGGCCTCAAACTCCTACATAGCCAAGGATGACCGTCAACTGCTTCTCTTCTCTCCCATTACGCTGGGATTGCAGGCACGCACCACCATGCCCAGTTCGCTGAGGTGCTGAGGCCAGAGCGTCCCATGTACTAGCCTGACACTCTACTGTCTGACCCACATCCACAGAGCTTCACTTGCCAGGCTCTTTGCTGGGCCCCTCAGAAGGCAGGACAGGTGTGTACTGTTTAGTTTTTATTGGCAGCTTGACAAAACTAGAGCCACCTGGGAAAATGGGAACCTCAATTGAAGAATTGATTGGCCTTTGGGCATGTTTGTGGGGAATGCTCTGGATTGTTGATTGATGTGGGAGGAGCCAAGCCACTGTGGGAGGAACCTCCCCACGTAGGGTGTAAGCAGTGCTCCATCTCCCTCATCCCTGCCCTGTCTTCCCCTCAATGACGGATTGTAATCTGTGAGCAGAAATAAACCCTTTCCTCCCCAGTTTGCTTTGATTGTGGCAAACTAGGGCAGCAGAGGGCCACTTTTTGTTGTTGTTGTTTTTCAAGACAGGGTTTCTTTGTGTAGCCTTGGCTGTTCTGGACTTGCTGTATAGGCCAGGCTGGCCTCGAACTCATAGCGTTCTGCCTGCCTCTGCCTCCTGAGTGCTGAGATTAAAGGCGTGTGCCACTACGCCTGGCACAAAGGGCCACGTTCAAGTCCCAAATAGCCAAGGACTGTGGGGGTGACCCAGAGCCAGGTGCAACATGGTGGTGCAGTTTTAGCGCTAGGCATTGATTTGGGAAGGCAGGAAGCCAGGAGAGCAGGGGGATTGGGACTCTCGGGGCTCCACTGTCACAGCTCAGCGCTCACATTCCAGACCAGCTTTAAAGCATTGGGTGCTTTCCCTCACCTCAAGCCCCACCTCAAAGCCAAGGTAACCACTATTAGTTTACACCTCACAGGTGGTAAATACAAACGGGAACTTGCAACTCACCAAATGCAAAGTGTTGTACTTCCTCAGACTCACAGAAACCCACCTGCCTCTGCCTCCCACATGCTGGGATTAAAGGCGTGTGCCACACCACGCCCAGCCCTGAGACTGGCTCTTGAGCTCCTTGTTTCAGTCTCAGGACAATGCTGATTAAATAAATACTGGGGCTTGTGGGAGTAAGCAAAGCAAGGCAAACAAAGCTTATGAAGGGAAAGGAGAAAGTAAGGGGTGGGGGGGGAAGGGATGACAGAGACTAAGAGTGGGCGGGGCTCCAAGAGAGGGGAAACTACAGAGCCACTTTTATAGGACTTCTAGCAGAAACTGGGTAAAGGCTGAGGACATTTCCACTGAGACTGGTTAATTCTCCAGGCTGATCACAGGCCAAGCAATGGGAGTCCACACACTCTGGGCATGTTCCTGGGTTGACCAGGTAGACACCTCCCATGTACCACTTGTTCATTTCCGGGTGTGTGTGTGGGGGTATCCACGTGTTGAAGCTCCTCTGTCTCTCTGGTTTGTGTCTGCTGACCTTGGGTCCTCTGCTGGCCACTAGACCTGGCTGACCTTGCAGGTGTTGCCACTCTCTGACCTTGGCTAGTGTTTCCCTGGCCTGGTGTTAGTTAAAGTCTGTATGGTGTCTTTGTTCTTACCTTTTATACTGGGGGCCAGGAGCCGGGGGCCGGGAGCTGGGGGTCGTTCTCCCTTTACAGCCCACAGAAAACTAACTTGGGCCCACTTCCTTTCTTTCTTTTCTCTCTTCCTCCCAACCCTACCTCCCCCCCCTTTTTTAAATGTGCATGCTCGCGCTTGCACACCTGCACATATGAACACGCCATGGTGCATGTATGGGGATCAGAGGACAAACTTGGCTGCCTGTCCTCCCCTTCCACCTAGTCTGAAACCAGTCCCCCCCCATCCCCCCCACCTCCCCTCCTCTCCCTCTTTCTTTCTTTCCCTCTCTCTCCTAGACTAGCTGGCCCTGGAGCTTCTGAGACTTTTACCTTCTTTGTTTCCTATCTCCCCATAGGAGCTCAGAGAACACGAGATACTTGCTGACACATCTGATTTTATGGGATTCTGGAAACTTGAACTTGCCCTCCGCACTTGCACGGCAATCACTTTACCCACTGTGCCATTTTCCCAGGCCCTTATCTAATTTTTTTTTTTTTTTTTAAAGACAGAGTCTCACTAGAACTTTCTATGTAGACCAGGTTGGTCTCAAACTCAGAGAACCATCTGTTTCTGCCCTCCTGAGTGCTGGGATTAAATGTGACTCACCATGTGGGTGCTGGGACTCCAACCCAGGCCCTCTGCAAGAGCAGCATGAACTTCTGAGGTCTCTTTGTTGTTTTTTTATTTTAGACAGGGTTTCTCTGTGTAGCCCTGGCTGTCCTGGACTCCCTTTGTAGACCAGGCTGGCCTCGAACTCACAGAGATCCACCTGCCTCTGCCTCCTGAGTGTGGGGATTAAAGGCGTGCGCCACCACACCCGGTTCTAACAAGACCTTGTGTTGGGGGCGAGGACATTCCTAAAAGGAGCTCAGAGCAAGTGATACCACCATAGCAGCCTCCGCAGCAGCAGCAGGCATAAGAGGAGTCTGGGAAGTTATTTATTTTTTTTAATGGATAAAATGTTTACATATTAAATTTTTTTTTTGTTTTTTTTTTGCATATTTTAAAGTCCTAGTCCTTAAGAGATTCTAGTCAGGCAGAAAACATGGCTCTCCCAGGAACTTCAGTAGTAGGCTGCTTGCTTAGCAAGTGGGGTACCAGTCCCAGTTACAGTGAGGCACGCCCACATTTTTTTGGAAAGAAGATGAAGATTAGAAAAAAGAAGGCCAGGAGCCAGGCACTGTGGCTCATGCCTGTAATCCCAGCACTCATGGAGACTGAGGCAGGTGGGTCTCTGTGAGTTGTGAGGCCAGCTTGGTCTACAAAGGGAGTGCAGGACAGCCAAGGCTATCCAGAGAAAAGCCCTGTCTCGGAAAACAAACAAACAAAAAAGTTCAGGACAGCAAGCGCTGGCCCATCCTTCTGAGATCACACCAGCGGCAGAGACGGGCATCACAGACAGCATGAGGTCTGGCAAAGAAGCTACATCCAGGATCATGAGAGCGCCACTGTGAAGCCAAGCACAGGGGCACATGCCTGTAATCCTAAAGCTTAGGAAGCTGAGGCAAGGGTGCCACACATGGTTCATGATTTGGACACCAGCCTGGAAATACATAGCTTAAGGAGAGTCGGACGGAGGAGGGGGCGCTGTGGTGAGACACACCTTTAATCCCAGCAGTCACAAGGCAGAAGTGGGTGGATCTCTATGAGTTCAAGGCCAGCCTGATGTACATATGTAGCCTAGTCCAGGACAAGCCAGAGTAACACAGTAAGACCTTCTAAAAACAAAGAGCGGAGGGGGGAGGGGCCCCCACAGTGAGCTGTGGAAAACTCAAGGTCCTTTCCCCCAAAGCACCAGGCTGGAGGAGGCTCCCTTCTCTGCCTCCCACTCCCCGCCCTGATGGGATGCAACCTGCAGCTGCCGTGGGGACTTTAGAGGCGTGGCCTCCTCTTTCTGGGATGATTAAATCTGACCTTCGCCCCGCCTCCTCCCACCCGCTAAGTTTAAGAGCCCTTGTGAACAGCTGGCCCTAGGCGATCCTGACTCACAAGTCCTCCTGTCCTTTCAGTAGGGTGGTCTCTTTCTCTCCTATTGGACTCCTCGCCCAGCCTGGGAGGTCCTCCCGCTCCTCTCCCGTGTAGGTCCCCTCAGGGGTCTCGCTATGTCCAGCCCACAGCCCCAGCAGCCTGCTGCCTCAGACACTCAGGTCCAGCCCGGGCGCTTGGGTCCCTGTCCGGTGGCTGCTTCCCGAGTGGAACCGCGCCGCCGCGTTGCTCAGGGACACCTGAAGTCCTCCTTCTCTGTGGAGGCCATCCTGGCGAGACCCGAGACCCGTGAGCCGGCTGCCACCCCTCTACCGCTCCCCACCTGCACCAATCTGAACCTCGGCTCTGGGTCGCAGTGCCCTGTCTTGCCCTGGGTGTGCTCCTCAGCAACTTGGCTGCCCGCCTACCTGAGCGTGGGCGTCTACCCGCTGTGCTCCGTGTCCTGCGTGCCGGGACTGAACGTGGCTCACCTCCTCTGCCAGCAAGGAATTAGCGTCACAGGTACTGGGGATCAAAGGGAAATCAGCCAGGGGTAATGGTGTATGCCTGCAATCACAGCTGATGCGGGTTCACAGCGATAACCATCGCGTCAAATCCAGAAGACGGTTTTTCCACAGCGTTCCTTCTCCTTCCTCTGCCTCTTTCATACTTCTGAGTTAGTTTGGTCTATATTCATATGTGCGCAGGTGAGCGCACAAGAATGTTGATATCAGAGGGTCAACATCAGGTGTCTTCCTCGACACCTTTCGAATTCCCCGGAGCTATTTACAAGTGTTGTAAGCCATTGGACGTGGGGGCAGGGAACCAAACCCAGGTCCTCTGGAAGCGCAGCAATTACTCTTAATTACCAAACCATCTTTTATTTATTTATTTATTTATTTATTTATTTATTTTTAGCCCTTTTCCATCTTAATTTTGAGATAGGGCCTCTCACCTAATCTGGAGCTCTCCAATTGGCTAGACTTACAGGGTAACCGTCCTCGGGTCTCCACTTCCTCGGTCCTGTTTGTTTGTTTGTTTGTTTGTTTGTTTTAAGCCTTGGTGCTAGGGGGTCAGAATTCAGGTCCTCAGTTTTGCGCCATTAACTGACTGAGTCATCTCCCCAGCTCTTTGGTGGGGGGGGGGGGGAGGTGATTTCTATTCCAGCCTCTTCCACGCTGAGCAAAGGGAAGGGAGAACATTGGGCCGGTCCTTTTCTCTCTCTCCTCTTGGCCCTGTGGGGCAGGAGGCTGCTGGCTGACTGACTTCCTCTGGCCTCGGTTGTTCTTTAGGCTCAGGGCTGCCTTACTGTCCAGGCCCCCGGAAGCCTCTCGAGTGGGCACCTACCGTGGACCCGAAGGGCACCGAGAGACACCAGAAGAGGGCTCGCACAATGTTTAACTTGGGGCAGCTGGAAGAGCTGGAAAAGGCGTTCTCGAAGCAGCACAACCTGGTGGGGAGGAAGAGAGCGCAGCTGGCTGCCAGGCTGCACTTGACGGAGAACCAGGTGAGAACAGGAAGCCAGGCACAGGGGAAGGGGACTGCCACACCACCTTCCGATAAGCTCGGAGTAAGGGATGGGGGGAAGACATGGCCTTTTTCCTCTGGACTGGGATGCTGAGGTCATAGGCCTGTTTGTTTGTTTGTTTGTTTGTTTTACACACTCCCTACAAATAATACAATATTCCTATTTGAATCCGGGTGTGGTGTTGCATGCCTTTAATCCCAGGCAGAGGCAGGCAGTGAATTCAAGGCTAACCTGGTCTACAAAGCAACTTCCAGAACAGCTAGGGCTGTTACACAGAGTAACTCTATCTCAAAAAACTAAAAAAATAGAATAAATTATTTAAAAAACAAAAAACAAAAAAAAATTATTAAAACAAAACAAAAAGCCCCCAAACAACCAAAAGACCCAATATTCCTATTTGGAGTCACATTATAGGCATAACATAATGTCGCTCTAATGCTTGCATCTTTTTATTTTTCGTGTGTGTGTGTGTGTGTGTGTGTGTGTGTGTGTGTTGAATATATGCATGCATGTTTTTGTATGTGTGCAGGCACACACACATGTATGAGTGTGTGCGTACATGTGGAGGCCTGAGGTTGATATCAGGAATCATCCCCTGTTGCTCTTCTACTTTGTTCACTGAGGCAGACTCTCAATCAAACCCAGAACTAGCCAATATGGCTAATCTCACTGAGCCAACCTGCTCTGGGGATTCTGCCTCTGCCTGCTGAGGCTGGGATTACAGGTGGGCCTGAACTCTGGTCTTCAGGCTTTCCTAGCCATCTCCCTAGCCCCCTCTAGCACCTTCTGATTGTTTCCATGCTAAATAAGGGGCTGTGAGCAAACCAAGTAGGTATTCAAGAGACTCCATATTTGCATAGTGACTGTGCCCTTGACCTCATATTTTCTTGCTACTGTGCCAGGCAAACTTCTCAGGAGTCTGCTGTGCCCGCTATCATCCTGTCCTCACCTCCGTTCACTCTTTTTATTTCTCTGTGTGTCTGTCTGTTTTGATACAGGTTCTCATGTCTCCCGAGTTGGCCTCGAACTTGCTACATAGCTGAAGATAATTTTTTAAAAAAGATTTATTTATTTATTATGTATACAGTGCTCTGCCTGCATGTGTACCTGCAGGCCAGAAGAGGGCATCAGGTTACATTACAGATGGTTGGGAGCTACCATGTGGTTGCTGGGAATTGAACTCAGGACCTTTGGAAGAGCAGGCAGTGCTCTTAACCTCTGAGCCATCTCTTCAGCCCACCCCCTTTTAAATTTCTTTTTTTTTTTTTAATATTTATTATTATGCATACAGTGCTGAAAAGGGCATCAGATCACATTATAGATGGTTGTGAGCCACCATGTGGTTGCTGGGAATTGAACTCATGACCTCTGGAAGAGCAATCAGTGCTCTTAACCGCTGAGCCATCTCTCCAGCCCCTTAAATTTCTTTATTTTTATTTTTTCTTAGTTTTTATTTTATGTGCATTGGTGTTTTACCTGCATGTATGTCTTGTGAGCTGCCACATTGGTTCTGGGAGTTGAACTCAGGTCCTCTTGAAGAGCAGTCAGTGCTCTTAACCGCTGAGCCATCTCTCCAGTCCCAGCTGAAGATAATCTTGAACCCCTAGTTCTCCGGCCCTCAACTCCCAAGTGCTACGATGACATGCCTTCACCGTGGTGCTGAGTGTCAGGTCCAGCGATTTCTGTGTGCCCGGCCAGCGCTCTGCCAGCTGAGCTACATCCCAGCCCACTGTTTTCTCTTGAAGTCATCCCAACAAGATGGTTCCTCCTCTGTTTCACCAAAGCCAACAGACGTGTTCCTTTCTTCAGCTGACTCCTGAGTGTCAGGGCTCTCAGGATGACTGACTATACCTTCCCCACTGTGACAAATTTTCTTCATGAACTTCTTCCCACTTCTCTGGTTGTTACTGTCTCCTTTCTAGGCTATTCTTCCCCTTGGGACTTCATACCATCTAGTCTCACGCCTTAGCCATGGTTTAAAATGTCGGCTCAAATGTATATTCCTGGTCCAACCTTCTCTGCTAGGAATTGAACCTCATCCTAGGCAAGTTCTCTCCCACTAAGGCACATCCTCAGCCCCTAACCACCCCCTTAAAATCTCCTCTTAGGCTTGGCATGGTGGCACACAAATCCCAGCACTCAGGAGGCAGAGGCGGATCATTGTGAGTTCAAGGGCACACAGAGAAACTCTATCTCAAAAAACCAAAAGGAGAAAAAAAAAAAAAAAAAAAAAAAAAAAGCCGGGCGGTGGTGGCACAGGCCTTTAATCCTAGCACTCGGGAGGCAGAGGCAGAGGCAGGTGGATCCCTGTGAGTTTGAGGCTAGCCTGGTCTACAAAGTGAGTCCAGGACAGCCAAGGCTACACAGAAACCCTGTCTCAAAAACCCAAAAAACAAACAAACAAAAAACTCCTCTTAGACATCTCTGAGAAGGAATTGCAAACGTTACAAAACTTAATTCCCAACTGTCTTTCTTCTCTAAGTCTGTCTCTCTCCTCAATGCATGGTCACACTACCCATCCAGCTGCTCAAAAATGGAGTCATCCTAGAGCCTGTCTCTTTCCCTTCCCACTTCAAACCCTCCGCAAGCCTTGCCCTCTACACCTCTGGAGGACAGACGGAATTGCTTCTTCGTTTACCCCAGTGCCCTCGCTTTATAGTCCTATATCCCTCGCTCCCCGCCCCTGGGTTGCTGCAACAGCTGCCTTCTTGCCTCTGCCTTCATCTAGCCTTCACATGCCAGCCAGCTGTGCCATTACTTCAGAACTATGTCATGTGGCAAAGGGGACTCTCCCTCCCCGTGGCCTTCAAGGTCCTAGGTGTTCTGGCTCTTGTGGGCCTCTCACTTTTCTGCTCTTTCTTTCTCCCCTGCAGCCATGCTCTTCTTTCTGGTCCTCACCTTGAGTTGGATGTCAACTGGAAGCCACTTGTTTTCCACATTTCTGTCCCCTCTCTGTCCCTACTAGGATGGACCTCAACTTCAAGGAGCTCACCCAACCCAAGCCTCTGTGCATGCCTCCGCCTATATCTATTTCTTATTTATTTACATTGGGTCTTCTTCCACCAGGTGGTGAGCTCCAGAGGACAGGGGACATGCCTCTTACTCACCACTGTCATTGTCACCTAGTAACAGCGCAGGCATGTTGTTGTCATAAGGTAACTCAGCTGGTAGAGTGCTTGCCTCAAATGTGCAAAGTTCTGGATTTCATTTCTAGTACCACATAAAATGGACGTAGTGGCACACACCTGTAGTCCCAGCACTTGGGAGGTAGAGGCAGGGGGACCAGGAGTTCAAGATCATCTTGAGCTACATGGTGAGTTTGGTGCTAGCCTGGGTGATATGAGACTCTAGCTCAAAATAACAACCAAGGTTCATTGTGGGATGGGGGTGTGGTGACTGAGAATACAGAAATGGCATTTGGGAGGAGGTGCATAGGTTGTCCGGCAAGAACAAATTTTGCACAGCCAGCCAGAAGTGGGCACCTCTGGAAGTGAGTGACCGTGACAGGGGACACGCTGGCCAGATTCTGATGCCTGTTCACTGCCTCCAATTACAGGTGAGGATCTGGTTCCAAAATCGCCGGGTGAAGTATCAGAAACAGCAAAGGCTGAAATCGCCTTCCTCCTCTGCCACAGAGGAGCCCTCTAGCAGCTCAGATGGAAACATCCAGAGTGAAGATGCTGAGGCACGAGTTGGCAGCAAGAGGCTCTAGCCATGCTCTGTGGGCTAGTTCTTCCTGTGGCACCGACTGGCCCTCCCTGGCCCTCATCTCAATGAAGATCTTCCTTCAGGTCAAAGGCCACCGAATGTACTTGGACAATCATGCGATCCCTGGGAACAGAATAACGGCTTGTTTGTGCTAGGCCAGGCTTTTCTTCCTGTGGCTAGCAGGTATATTGACAATTTACACATCCCTCCCCGGGGCGAGCTGACGTCTGTGAAACACTTGTGGAGTGCTAGCCCAGAGGTCAGGGTACCCAGTGGTGAGGGTGAGGAACTGGTGCTGTTTATGGGTCCTCTCACCTAGGGGAATGGAAGTGCTATCCCAGATCTGCCCTGAGGATGGATGGATGGCCTGGCTGTGGAGAAGGGGCCTCCTTGAATCAGCACCAGAGTGTGGAAGAATTCCTTCCCCCAGACTCTGGAGGGAAGCAGGTTGCTTAGTTCACTTCAAAGTTTCCTGCATTTCTTTCTTTCTTTCTTTCTTTCTTTTTCCTGGGTTTTCAAGACAGGGTTTCTCTACGTTATCTTGGCTGTCCTGGACTTGCTTTGGTAGACCAGGCTGGCCTTGAACTCACAGCGATCCGGCTGCCTCTGCTTCCCGAGTGCTGGGATTACAGGCGTGCGCTACCATGCCGGGCGAGTTTCCTGCATTTCAACCCTACTCTTCGTTGTCTCCCTCCTCTGTATCTGAGGATGACTTTGAATTCCTGACCCTTTGCTTTGCACATGCTAGGATTACAGCTTTTTTTTTTTTAAGGGGGGACAAATTCACAGACTGACCTCCAACTCATGGAAGCTCTCCTGCCTTAGCCTCTCTGGTGCTGAGATAAGAGGCAGGAGCTGCCATGCTTTGCTCAAAGTTTTCTTGGCTTGTCTGATATAAACTCAGGTTTGTGATAATTGTTTCCTTGGAGCAACAAGCTACTTTTTCTCTGGAGCTCCTATCTTTTTCTCTGAATTTATGTTGCCCTCATTTTGTCATTTTTTTCACACAGCATTAACAATACAGTTCTTCCCTGAATGACCCTCTGATGCTGCTCAGTTTCTTGCCAGGAAACCTGCTTAGAGCTTATTCTTGTGAAGTCAGCCCCCAACACTTCTGTAGTTAGTGCAGACTGTTGTTCACCAGCAGTTCCTGAGCTGAGGTGAGGAGATGGGGGAAGGAGGGCCTGATCTTCCTCCATGAGGTTGTTCTTGGGGCCTAGTTTTCTGGGTAAAGAGGAAGGAAGGTGGCGGCTGAGCTTGGAAAGAAACCAGCACACAAGACAGTGGATATTAGCCAGGCTTTGTGGTACAAACCTTTAATCCCAGCACCCTCGAGGCAGAGCCCAGCCTGGTCACCAGAGTAAGTTCAGGACAGCCGGGGCTACACAGAGAAACCCTGCCAAGAAAAACAAAACAAAAAAGTCAGGGGGGCGGGGGGGAGGACACACAGTGGATTTATAAACATTAAGTGGCAGGCTTGAGGGAATCCAGAGCAAGAAGCCGTCCTCTAGAGCTGGGCAGCATAGTATAAACCTGTAGTCTTGTTTGCTTGTTTGTTTTTCTAGACAGGATTTCTCTCTTTTAGCCCTGGCTGTCTAGAACTCACTCTGTAGACCAGGCCAGCCTGGAATTCATGGAGATCTGCCTGTCTCTACCTTCCAAGTGCTGGGATCAAAGGTGTGCGCCATGGCAGTCTTAGCATGAGGGAGGTGAAGGAAGAACAGCAGAGTCAGCCGTAGCTACTATCATGAGTCTGCAGCAAGCCTAGAGCAAGCAGTAAGGCACTGTCTCAAAAGCAAGGGCTGGTAGAAGGTTTGATAGGTACAGACTCTTGCTGCCAAGCCTGGAACCTACACACCCACACACATACAGAGACACTCAAAATGACTAAGACAACAACAACAACAACAACAAAAAGGTTTATAAGAACCTGGGACTGGAGAGATAGCTCAGCAGTGGAAATAGGTTTGATTCCCGGTACTTACATGGTGGCTTACAACCATCTAAAACTCCAGTTCAGGGGACCCATAGCCCTTTTCTGACTTTTGCAGACACTAGGCTCATGCAAGCAAACATTCACACATGTAAAGACTAAATAAACTTAAAAATTTACAAAAACAATGAAGGCCGAGGTGAGGGGAAGCCTGAAAACAATTCTTTTGTCCATATCCTCAGGGAAATCCTTGCTGGGCTCAAAAGTCCTACTCACCAAAGGAATCCAGTCACAGCTGTCTCATCCAGGAACAACTGGACACCCATAATATTCATCAGAGGCCAGAGGTCAACACTGAGTGTCTTAATTGCTCTCCTCACTTTTTTTAGTCAGGCTCTCCCGCTGAACCTAGAACTAGCCCATTTGTTTGACTAGGCTAGTTAGGCAGGAGCCCTAGGTACCATCCTGTCTCTACCACCTCAGCCCTAGGATCACAAATGTGTGCTACCAGGGCTGGAGAGATGGCTCAGAGTTTAAGAACACTGACTGCAGAGCCAGGTGTAGTGGTGCACGCCTTTAATCCCAGCACTCGGGTGGCAGAGGCACGTGGATCACTGTGAGTTGGAGGCCGGCCTGGTCTACAAAGTGAGTTCAGGATAGGCAAGGCTACACAAAGAAACCTTGTCACAAAAAACAGCCTCTCCCCACCCCCCGCCACAAAAAGAGCACTGACTGCTCCTCCGGAGGTCCTGAGTTCAATTCCCAGCAACCACATATTGGCTCACAACCATCTATAATGAGATAGCTCTATAATGAGGTCTGGTGCCCTCTTCTGGCGGGCAGGTGTACATGCAGGCAGAGCACTATACATAGTAAAATTTTAAAACAAGACAAATGTGTGCCACCTGCCTAGCTTGTCACATAGGTGCTGGGGATCAAACTCATGTGCTCATGTGTATGTCACAAGCACAGCCCCGATTGGCTCACTTAAAAAAAGTCACATTTACAAGGCAGGGGAAGGTGGATCTCTTTGAATTTGAAGCCAGCCTGGTCTACATTGCAAGTTCTAGGACAGCCAGGTCTAGAGAGAGAGACCTTGTTTCAGCTGGGCTGTGGCAGTACATGCTTTTAATCTCCATGCTCAAGGCAGAGGCAGCCTCTGACTACTGTTCGATAACCATGCTCTGCCAAGTCAAGAAAGTCCCTGATAACTTTTTTTGTTTGTTTGTTTCAATTTACTTATGTATATGATTGTCTTGCCTTTGTGTATATATGTGCACTATGTGGGTGCCTGGTGCCTGAGGAGGCTGGGAGAGGGCATCAGAGGCCCCTGGACTAGAGTTACATACAGAGAGTTTTGAACCAAACCTGGGTCCTCAGGGTAACAAGTGTTAACTGTAAAAAACAAAAAACAAAAAACAAAAAAACCCTACATTTTCTTTTTCTTCCTTTCCTTTCTTTAAAAAGATTTTACTTATGTATGAGTGCTCTATCTGCATGTACAACTGCATTCCAGAAGAGGGCATCAGGTTCCAATGTAGATGGTTGTGAGCCATCATGTGGTGGCTAGGAATTGAACTCAGGACCTCTGGACAAGCAGACAGTGCTCTTATCTGCTGAGCCATTTCTCCAGCCCCATGCAATTTCTTTCTTTCCGAGTGCTGGGAGTAAAGGTGTGCCCCACCACTCCCGGCTGCAATTTTCTTTTTTTTTTTTTAGACAGGGTTTCAGGATTCCAGGTTAGCCTTGAACTTCTAGTCCTCCTGGCCTCACTCCCTGAGTTCGGAGGTTATAGGCATAGGTATCATACTGGGCTTAAACTGTCTTGGGGCGCTCAAACCTCAGCACACATGCATTGAAGGCAAACATTCTACCAGCCGCAGAACAGAAATGTGGCCTATGGAGGGAGGGAGACATTTTAAACGGAGTGAGCCCCAGCAACTAGACTGTTGCTTCTTTTCAGGATGAGTGTCAAAGCGACAATGAGTTAAGTCGGCCATCCGATGGCCTACACCTTCTCTGGGTCTAAAAAAAGGCATTGTTCAGTATTGGAGGGTGGTGAGGGGATTCTGAAGCAGGACGATGGCTGCGAGCTCGTGGCCGGCCTCGGATACATACCCTGTCTCAGAAACAAGACAGCGGGGGGGGGGGGGGGGGGTCAACACTTAAGAACAGACTGGATCAATCTTAAAAAACAAAAAACAAAAAAACAGACTGGCTGGGTGTGGTGGCACATACACCTTTAATCCCAGCACTCTGGAGGCAGAGGCAGAGCCAGGTGGATGAGTTTGGGACCAGCCTGGTCTGCAAAGCGAGTCCAGGACAGCCAGGGCTACACAAAGAAACCCTGTCTCCAAAAAACAACGAAATAAAACCACACAGAATGAAGCCCAGCGCAGTGGCGCTCGGAAGGCAAAGGTGGGTGAGATCTCTCTGATTTCGAGGCCAGCCTAGTCTACAAAGTGAGTCCAAGATAGCCATGGCTACACAGTGAAACCCTGTCTCCATAAAACAAAAACCAACCAAACAAAAACACAGACAGGGATAGGCTAGGGTCTCCCACTGGGTTATTCCATCAGCTGACATTCGTGGACTCCACCGAGTGAGACACAGACTACCAGAAATGTAAGCACACAGGCAGGCTCGGTTCCCAGTCAAGCAACCAAGACGCGAAAAGCCATGACTTGCTGCAGAGCAAGTTGTGGGAGTTGCTCGGCACATCCCGGGGCGGGGTGGGATCGGGAAGTGAGCGCTCGCCGGCTTGGTGGGCGGGGCCTCAGGGGGTGAGGTCAAGGGTCAGAAGGCGGAGGCGTGCCCAAGATGGCGGCCTCCATGTGCGACGTGTTCTCCTTCTGCGTGGGCGTGGCGGGCGGCACCCGGGGCTCCGTGGAAGTCCGTTTTGTGAGCAGCGCCAAGGTGAGGCCGGGCCGGACCCAGCTCGGAGAACCTCGCCGGGGACCCGGTGCCCACAGCTTGGAGTCCGGCCCGATCCGGGCAGTGCTGGCCTCTGCTCGGGCCCGGGGCGCACGGTCTGTTCTCGTGCCCAGGCTCGTGGCGCTATCACGCGCGGGGAAGCCCAGCCTTGGAGCCTGCGTGCGCACCCCTCCCAGCGGAGCCCCTTGCCCACTGACGGGGGTGCGTGCTGCTGCGGTTCTGGGTGGAGTTGAGGCTCTAGGAGGTCCTGGGGTTGGGGAGATGTCCTGGGCCAGGTTGACGGACTCTTGACTAGGCAGTGGGTGGGGGGTGCTCTGCAGAGGGATGTAGAGCAGCCTGGCCCCCACATCGACCCTCCTGAGTGTGTTGTGGGTGGAGACTTGAAGAGGTAGCGAACTTGGACCAGAACCACTCACCAAGCACTCATCAGAAGGGTTTTAAAGCAAGAGAATGGCACGATTTCGTGATTTATATTATCGTGGGTTTTGTTTTGTTTCTCGGTTTTTTGAGACAGGGTTTCTCTGTGTAGCCTTGGCTGTCCTAGACTCACTTTGTAGACCAGGCTGGCCTCGAACTCACAGGGATCCGCCTGCCTCTACCTCCTGAGTGCTGGAGGCAGGGGGTGGGGGAGGTGGGGGGTTGGGGGGGGGGGGGGGGTTATTTGGTTTGGTTTGGTGGTTTTGAGACATAGTCTCACAATGTAGCTCTGGCTGTCCTGGAACTCAACTGTGTAGACCAGGCTGGCCTCTGCCTCTCGAGTGCTGGCCTTAAAGGCGTGTGCCATTCCCAGCTCTATTATCGTGTTTTATTCCTTGTAGAATAGGAAATACACGTAAGTAAAGATAAAAATCACGTGGTATTGAACCTGTGCTCATATATGTATATTAAAGATACATCTTTAAAAAAAAATACATCTTTGCCGGGCGTGGTGGCGCACGCCTTTAATCCCAGCACTCGGGAGGCAGAGGCAGGCGGATCGCTGTGAGTTCGAGGCCAGCCTGGTCTACAAAGTGAGTCCAGGATGGCCAAGGCTACACAGAGAAACCCTGTCTCGAAAAACCAAAAAAAAAAAAAAAAAAAAAAAAATCTTTAAAAGCCACCTCTTTCATTTGAGAGAAGATTCTCAGGTACTCCATGATAGCCTTGCATTTCCCGTGTAGCTGAGGTTGGCCTTGAACCCATCTTCCTATCAGTTCCCAAATCCTGGGTTACAGGGCTTGGTGGTGGCTGGACCCCCCCACCCCCACCCCTACCCCTCGTTTTTCTTTCTTTCTTTTTTTTTCCGAGACAGGGTTTCTCTGTGTAGCCTTGGCTGTCCTGGACTCGCTTTTTAAGCCAGGCTGGCCTTGAACTCACAGTGATCCACCTGCCTCTGCCTCCCGAGTGCTGGCCTTTGTGTGTGTGTGTGTGGAGGGGGGAGCGTTTCTTTTAATACATCTTTCCAGTACTTTGATATAAATGGGCTCATTTCTACTTGGTTAAAGGGTTAACTGGTAGTGTTTCAGGGGAGGGCCAACATCGCACATCTACATCCTTACGTATGGGTCCTTTAGCCATAGCTTCCTTATCCCCTGAGAGCAGAGTTCTTGCTGCTGGGTTTCAGAGCAGGCAGCACTAGTTTTTTTCCTCTCTGACTTGGCCAGTTGACATATGCAAAATGGTATTGTTTTATCCTCATTTGCATTCCTCTGGGTAAAAGCCAGGTCAAATAATAATAATGTGATATCCTTGGTCCTTGGCCCAAGGTGGCAGCTCTGTGGTCATCTGCTGTTAGCATCTCCATTTCTGTTTGGGTTCCCATCCTAAGCCTCTTGCCTTTCTGCTCTGTTGGCACTAGGGGCACCCCTGTCCTTCTCATACCTTTTGTGTCCTTAGCTGCTCATGTCCCCACCACCCAGAGCTTCTGGTGCTCTTGGGGGCCCACAGTTTGAGGTGTCTTGGATTCAGTAATACTCACCTTTCATCTCTCCTACCCCTCTGCTACCCTGCCCCCTCCTTTCTTCACTTCCTTCTCATTTTCACTTCTACCAATCAGTCTCCTTGCCCAGTTCTGTCCTAACCTTCTCCCAAGACCGTAGCTGGTGACTGGGCCTAGTGGCCCTGGCCCGTATTCCAATAACTCAGGAGACTGAGGTAAGAGGACTCTTAGGAGTTCCAGGCCAGCCTAGGATACAGAGTAAAGTCCTGTCTCAAAAACAAAAATCTGGGCGTGGTGGCACACACGCCTTTAATCCGAACACTCAAGAGGCAGAGGATGCTGTGAGTTCGAGGCCAGCCTGGTCTACAAAGTGAGTCCAGGACAGCCAGGCTACACAGAGAGACCCTATCTTGAACACACACACACACACACACACACACAAACCCTGTCTCGAAAACACACACACAGTAAGTGATTATTAGAAAAATTAGGAAAGTAATTTTGTTCTGCTTTCTTTTTTGGTTTTTCAAGACAGGGTTTCTCTGTGTAGCCTTGGCTCTCCTGGCTTCACTTTGTAGACCAGGCTGGTCCTGGACTCAATGCCTGCCTCTGCCTCCAGAGTGCTGGAATTAAAGGTTTGCACTACCATGCCCAGCTGGGAATATATATATTTGTGTGTGTGTGTGTGTGTGTGTGTGTGTGTGTTTCGAGACAGAGTTTTTCTGTGTAGCTGTGACTGTCCTAGACTCGCTTTGTAGACCAGGCTGGCCTCGAACTCACAGAGATCCACCTGCTTTTGCCTCCGGAGTGCTGGGATTAAAGGCGTGCGCCACCTTGCGCGGCAGGATTTTCTATTTTTAATGGAGCCTCGTGTACCTTATTTTGTTATGACTTGTGTGTATGATGTCTGTGTGTGTCTATACACATGGAGGTATGTGTGCCATATCGTACATGTAGAGGTCAGAAGACAATTTTCTGGTTCTCTGTTTTCACTGAGATCTGGAGATGGAACTGAGGTCATGAGGCATTTTCACCCACTGAGCCATTGGGCAGGCCTATTAAAGATTGTCAAATATACTGACTGGCCTAAGAGTTTTGAATAATTCTTTCTTGAAGTTTGTCTTCCCTCCCTTCTGTTCTCCCTTCTCTCTTCCTTTTCTTCTTTCTGATATAGAATCTATTATGTCAGTGGTTCTCAACTTGTGAGTCAGAACCTTTTGGGGGGGGTGGGGGGGGGGGGGGGAATCTAATGACCTTTTCGCAGGGGTCACCTTAGACCATCAGAAAACACAAATATTTATGTTACAACCCACAACAGTAGCAAAATTACAGTTATGAAGTACCAAGAAAAATAATTTTATGGCGGGGATCACCACAACATGAAGGCTCATAGCACTAGGATGCTGAGACCTACTGCGTCATGTAATTCAGGTCAGCCTACGCATAAGGTGGTCAGTCCTCTTCCAGATTCCAAGACAGCAGGCGTGAGCCTCAGTGCCTGACCCTGCATGCTTCGTCATCTTATGCACTGGAGATGCAGAGTTGTTTTTTTCTTGAAATAACTTTTGTATGTTTGAGGAATTAATAGAAATAGAAAGGAACAACTCTTGATTCTTTTCTCTTTGTTTTTTATTTGTTTATTTTTGTTGTTGTTTATGAGTGACCTTGAACTGCTGATCCTCCTTCCTACTAAATGCTGGGGTTACAGGCATCAAGCCCCATTCCTCTGGCTTGCCTGTGCGCTAGTGACTGTTCTCTGCATTTGGTCTTTCAGGACCTAAGGGAGAGGGAGATCTATAGTTATCCTTCCTCCCCCCACCATCTCCCCCACCATGGGTTTCTCTGTGTAGCCCTGGCTCTCCTGGAACTCACTCTGGAGACCAGGTTAGCCTTGGCCTCAGCCTTAGAGATCTGCCTGCTTCTGCATTCCAGAAGGGGAAACAAGTTTGAAGCCACGTTGGACGTATGTGGGGTGTGTGCGGGTGGGGGAGAGAGAGGGGGAGAGGTGGAGAGAGAATGAGCAGTTCAAGGGTGGTTCCCTCAGTCTCTATCCCATGTGCCAAGTGTGCTAGGCTAGGCTTCTTAACCTTCAGTGCTGGTTGAAAGGCATGCCCCACCACACCTGGCTAGCCACCCAATGTCATGATCTGAAGTTGTCATGAGAGCTCGTGGGTCTTCTTGCTGCTTTATCCCATCCAGGAATGCTGCTTTACTTTTGCTTAGTTAAGCCCAGGGGCAAGAAAGCGAATGGACGGGGGGCCCCCAGGAAGGCTAGCCAAAAGTGTGTCCTGAACTTGGCCTCTGTCTTTCACTTGCTCTGTTCTTAGCCTCTGTGGCATGTACCTGTTAGCCTGCCAAGGAAGAACTATGGCAATTTCAGGAGCATGTAGGAGACACTGTCCAAAAACAAAGAAGCTCTCTGGCTTATGCATAGGTTGAGATTTACAGTGAGTGTGGCGAAGGCCACCTGTACCCAGTGCCAGTGTTGAAGGGAAACAGGAAGTGCCGTGGCACCCACGGTGACAGCATTTTCCTGCTCTAACAGGCATTTTCTTGTCTTTTTGACAGGGGTACCATCACTTGCTGAAGCAGTAAGTGTTAGCAGAATCATTAACTACCTAGGCTCCTGATGTGCAACGTGTTCCCCGCCAGACAGGGTTCCTCTGTATAGCCCCAGCTGTCTCAGATTATGTTCTGTGGACCTGTAGACCCTAGGCTGGCCTTGAACTCAAGAGACCTGCTTGCCTCTGCCTCCCTAGTGCTAGGATTAAAGGTGTGCACCATCACTGCCTGGCGCAGGCTAGGCTTCTTAACTCTTAGCATGCACAGGAATTGCCAGCATCCTGTTAAAATGCTTTTTTTTTTTTGGCCTGTGAGATGGCTCAGGTGGAAAAAGTGCTTGCCATGCAAGCCTGACAACTTGAGTTCATTCCCTGGATCCCACAGTGGAAGGAAAAAGAACTGACTGCTGTCATCTGATTGCTACAGAGCACCCGTGTTCAAGCATGCACATCATACACACATTTGCATGCGCGCGCGCACACACACACAAAGGAAGATGCAGATTCTGATTTAGCAGGTCTGGGCAGGGCCTCGGAATTTGCCCTTTAAACACTAGGTCATGAGGAGGTAGTTCATGAGGGTGCTCACTTGCACTCTATCGCCCCACCTTGGAAACTGCCTGGTAGACTGAGTGGAGTACCCACTTCTCCAGTGGGAAGCAGTTGGCTGGGAGGTTCCCAGGAGGTGTTGGGAGATGGTTCTAGAACTAGCTCAGAGCTTTGTGCATCCTTTGAGCACTGACCAAGGAAGAGGTCAGTTCTCCCCTGACTAGGCTGCTGCTCTCTGCTGGGATATAGGATGTCTCTGTGACCCTGAGCAGCAGCACAGGGGTTCCTAGGGAATCGAGGATGGTGCCACCCTGGTAGCTACTGCTGGTATGGAGGCTCCAGCCTGGTATGAGCACTGGCCGTGCCCTGGCCATTCTGGAATGTCCAGGTGTCTAGGTGTCCGCTGAGGTGGCACCCCCCCCCCCCCTTGGCCAGGTACTGTGAGCTGAGAAGTGCAGCTGAGCTCTTGGAGCTGTAGCTAGCTTTGTTTAAAGATTTAATTTTTTAAAAATATTTGTGTAAGTGCATCTCACGTGTGTTTGGTGCCCGCAAAGGCCTTGGATTACCTAGAACTGTAGTTACAGGTGGAGTAAGCTGCCTGATGTGAATGCT
This sequence comes from Acomys russatus, assembly GCF_903995435.1. NCBI lineage: Eukaryota > Metazoa > Chordata > Mammalia > Rodentia > Muridae > Acomys > Acomys russatus. The sequence goes on from NC_067149.1 coordinate 14,269,174, forward strand.
GGGGAGCAAACATGGCTCTTATGAAAGAGCAGTAAACATTCTAAACTGCTGAGCCATCTCTTTAGCCCTGTTTTTATGTGTGTGCGCGTGCATCTGTATGTGTAGGTGTGCATGCCTGTGTATGTGCACAGAGGCCTGTGTATGTGCAGAAGAGGGCACTGTGTTTCCTCTTCCATTACATCCCACCAATTCCCCTGTGGGATGGTCTCTTCCTGAATCTGGAGCTCATCTCAGCTTGGCTGAAAGCCCACCGGCCCCAATGAACTTCCCATCTCTGCCCTCTTTGGAGCTGCAATACAGGCATTTATAGATACCCCTGGAGTATTACGTGGGTACCGGGATCCAAACTCTGGTCCTCTTGATTATGGAACAAGCACACTTAACTACTGATCCATCTTTCAAGCCTGTTTGTTTTTTTGAAACAAGATCTTATGTAGTCCAGGCTAGCCTTGAACTACTGATCCTTCTGTTTCCATGCGCTAGGATAATAGGCGCGGGTCACCATGGCAGATTTGAAGCTATGTCTTACCCTGTTCATTCTCTGTTCCTCTTAGGGAAAGGGACTGTTTGCCACACAGTTGATCCGGAAAGGAGAGACCATTTTCGTTGAAAGGCCCCTGGTGGCGTCGCAGTTTCTCTGGAATGCACTTTATCGGTACCGGGGTGAGCACGTCTTGCCTGCTTCAGGTGGCTGCTGGGCCTGCCCGTTTTGTGCATGGAAGAGAGCCTTGCGCCTCTCCTGGCCGACCCTCTGGGTGTTGGGAGGAATGCTGTCTTTCCCTGGAGAACAGGACCTGAGAACAGAACTCTGCCCACCTTTGTGTTTGTGGTTGTGCACCTGCAATGGGGGGGGTGCCTCCAGAGTGCTCCTTGGGGAGGACTCTCTCAGATAGAACTTAGAGTCTACTCCCATAGTATAAATGTCTAGACAGCATGCTGAAGGGCTCTGTACCAAAGTAGATGTCCCTACCGAAACATGGTGCATAACCCATGCTCAGTGAAGACTGAGTCAGGTGCCAGAGCAAGACACCCTTAACTTTGCCAGCCACAGGCTCTTTCGTAGTTTTCTTAAGCTAGAGAGAAACTGAAAGGAGCAGCAGGGATCCCATAGATTGAGTCTGATGGAGAAGCGGTGGGATCAGGGGAGCTAGAGGTTCTTGAAAAAGGGCACTTATTGTGTCTGGCTTCCCTGCAGCCTGTGACCACTGTCTCCGGGCCCTTGAGAAGGCAGAGGAGAATGCCCAGAGGCTGACTGGGAAACCAGACCAGGTTCTACCCCACCCAGAGCTATGCAGTGTGCGCAAGGACCTCCACCAGAACTGCCCCCACTGCCAGGTGAGTGCGCCTGGAGAATGCGCAGGAAAGGGAGCAGGCCGAGGAGGCTTTGGGTAAGGTAAAGTCTGAACAGACCTGGTCCATTTCTTGAGGCTCACGCTGTAGTGAGTGACAGCGAAAAGCCCAGGAATTATTCAGCTGCTTCTTTGCTGCCAGTGTCCACTTTTAGAAAATGCGTTTGCTGGGTGTCTCTGTTAGGGCTTCCGTTGCTGTGAAGAGACACCATGACCATGACAACTCTTATAAAGGAAAACATTCAACTGTGGCTGGCTTACAATTTGAGAGATTTAGTCCATTACCATCATGGTGGGAAGCATAGCAGTATGCAGGCAGACATGGTGCAGGAGGAGCCCGTGTAGTGGCAGGCTGTCACGTTTCGGGTGGTTTTTCCTCCTGTCCTCATGAGACTCATTAAATATTATACAAATACCTAGGCCATATAGCTAGGCTCTTCTCTAACTAGTTCATAACTTAAATCAACACATAGTAATCTAGATTCTGCCATTTGGCTGGTTATCTGAGCTCAGGCACCATGCATCCATCCTCTTTACGTCTTGCTCACTGAATCTGGAGTGCCTGTCTTTATCCCAGAATCCCCTCTGCCTGCTGGATGTTCCACCTGTTTCCTGCCTCAGCCATAGGCCATAGGTTTCGTTTGTTTTTGAGACATGGTTTCACTGTATAGCCTTAGCTGTCCTAGACTTTGTAGACCACAGCGACCCACCTGCCTCTGCCTCCTGAGTGCTAGGATTAAAGGCGTGCGCCACCACACCCGGCTGGCTGTAGGTTTTTAATTGACAGGTGTTCCATCCTTACAGTACACAGAGATTCCTTCCACAGCTGAGAGTTCTACACCTTGACCCCCAGGCAGCAGAAGGAGACTTGTGTCCCACACTGGGCAGGCTTGAGCATATATGACCTCAAAGCCCACCCACACAGTGACAGACTTCCTCCAACAAGGCCACACCTATTCCAAGGCTACACCTCCTAATATGCCACGTCTATGGTCAAGCATTCAAAGACATGAGTCTATGGGGGGCCATTCCTATTCAAACCACCACAGTGGGACGTGTCCTTGTCTTGGGAGTCTGCTAGGTGCTGGAAGGCTCTCTTCCGTTCATGTGGTATAGCAAGCTTAGGTTAGGTGCATGCCTCAGAACACCCTGTTTTATCCTCGCTGAGCTCTTTCCCTGGCTGTTATTGAAAGAACGCACTTAAATGAGGTGGTCACCCCAGGTCCTGAGGGCTAACCTGCACCCCACTTAACAGGTGATGTACTGCAGTGCAGAATGTCGGCTGGCAGCTGCGGAGCAATACCACCAGATCCTGTGCCCAGGCCCATCCCAGGATGACCCCCGGCACCCCCTCAATAAGCTGCAGGAGGCGTGGAGGTAGGTCTCTTCCTCTCCTTAGCCTTCCACCCACTCCTGCCTCAGCTCAGCCACTGTGAGCAACATTCGTGAGTTATGTCCCTAAGTTGTGTTCTCTACTGTTAGGCTCAAACAGAAGTCACAGCTTTCAGCAGCGTGCCTGTACTCTGAGCAACCAGCCCTACCAGCCTTTACACACTACCAGAGAGAACCCACCAAACCCTAAGGGCTACAAAGTTGCCTAAGTCCAGCCTTTGATAACTGGTGGACCGGCAGGAAGTGTGCTGTAGCCTTCAGACTGGGTTTCCCAGGCTCTGCTCCCAGGGAGGGAATTACCAGACTACACTTTTCCCCTCTTTCCCTAGGAGTGTTCACTACCCTCCTGAGACTGCAAGTATAATGCTGATGGCTCGGATGGTGGCCACAGTGAAACAGGTGAGCCAGAGACGCTGACCCCCAATTAGCCCTGGGTCTCAGCCATCTGACCTTGCTTGGATGCTCTTGCTTCTGGGTTTCCTGAAGGACAGCTGCTTGCTATGTGGACTCCAGAACATGCTAACCAGAACTCAGGTGTAGGCCGAGGGCACTGGTTTTGCATATCTTAGTTTTTCTGTGAGATGTTTGTCTTAGGGAGCAGCAGTTCCTGAATTTGATAGGCATCACTGTCCCAGGATAGTGTCTTTCACATAAAGGGAGAGGCCATGCTGACCCCTCTGTCTGTACTGCTCTTCCTCAGTGGCCCTCTGTTTTCAGGATGTTTTGAGTTGGCAAGCCCTGGCCCGCTTGGGAAATGGCTGAGTGTGGGCAGACTGGGACAGGAGACCTGGGCAGAAGCTCTTGGGTGGTAGCTATTCCCTGACAGAAGGGACTTGAGCAACTTAAGCCACATGGGCCCATGGTCCTCATGTGTATTTGTCCTGCAGGCCAAGGACAAGGACCATTGGGTCAGGCTTTTCTCCCAGTTCTGCAGCAAAACAGCCAACGAGGAGGAGGAAATTGTCCACAAACTGCTGGGAGACAAATTCAAGGTTGGTTTTCCTCATAGCCTCTTTCCCCCACCCCTCAGGTAGCCTGCAGGGGGGGGTGTCTGTGGCTACCTAACTCCACATTTGGATTCTTCTTGGCTAAGGTGGGGCTAAAACTTGGTCCTAAAAATCCCTTCAAATGTGTGTTCCTGGCACTATCTACCTTTGCGACCTAATACAGACCTGAGGTTGGAAGTAGGGACAAGGGAGTGCACGCTCTGCCCGGGGGTGCACTCTGTACCCGGGAGTGCACGCTCTGCCCGGGGTGCTCATTACTCCACGTGGGAAGGCAGGAGTAGGCCCAGCAGGTTTTCTGGAGAGTGGAGGGCTGGGGTCCGCAGGTCCGAGTGCTGTGGAATTCATGTGGTGAGAGTGAGACACTTCAGCCTTCCTTTGGAGTTGCCAAAGTGGGAGGTTGCCAGGGCTAGAGACTGTTAAGAGTGAGGCAGACAGGGCGGGGAAGATGTCTCCCAGGGTGAGTGCTATTGTACTGGGTCTAGAAGGATAAAAGAGAAAGCCAAGCGGACCAGAAGGCCAAGCAAGGCTCGGCCACTCCAAGAGGGGGTGAAAATGGGTGTTCTAAGCCTTGCTGGAACAAGTCCTGGAAACAGGAAGAAGCTTTAAGCTCACACCCTCACTTGGAACCTGCAGACAGCTGGAGATAAGCACTGCTTCCGTCCCCAGGGGAAGCTCAGGCCACTCTCTTTCACCTGACTTTTTCCCACCTACCTAGTGCCAAGGGGGAAAGTCTCCAGGGCTGCAAATGTCCCTCTGTTTCTCCTAAACCAGGGCCAGCTGGAACTTCTGCGCAGGCTCTTCACGGAGGCCCTCTATGAGGAGACCCTCAGCCAGGTGCGTGTGGGAAGGCAGGCCCTGAAGCCTGGAGTCGAAGTAAGGCCAACTCTTAAGAAGCTCCCACTGCACTTGGGTTAAGACCACTAGACTCACCTCTCCCTCCCTACAGTGGTTCACGCCTGATGGATTCCGGTCTCTCTTTGCCCTTGTTGGAACCAATGGTCAAGGGATTGGAACCAGGTGAGGAGAGAATGTTTAGACCTATTAGGTAACCCTTCGGGTTTAGAGGGAGTTAATGAGGAAGCCACAGATTCTTTAAAGATGGGTGGGATTGGGTGCTGCCATGACCTGGATGGGAGGAGCGAGGCAGGGGAATTTGTTCTTGGGAGTCTTGCTCTTTCTGGAGGATAGGATGCTTACTCTAGAAAAAGAACAGGGTGGGGTGGGAGGCTCTTCTGCCTGGGCTTAACATACCTGGACGTGGAGATCTCTGTGACCTGGGCCACTTCCAACCACGGGCTGCTGGGACCCCAGCTCCCTCAGCCAGTGGGTGCATGCCTGTGATGCGCTGGAGCTGAAGCCGCGGGACCGGGAGCAGCTGGACACCTTCATTGACCAGTTGTACAAGGACATCGAGGCAGGTTGGTGAGATGGGGCCGTGGCTTCCCCACCCCTGGGGCGTCCTTAGTCAGATAGTGGGCACGGTTCTTGCCAGGGAGCTCTAAGCTGATGGTAGGGGAAGGGCTTCCCTGTGTGCCCATGGGAAGCCTCAGATCTGTCCACAGGCCATACATGATCTGAGACCCATGCAGAAGCTCAGTGCTGGGGGAGGGAGTCAGAGGAGCAAGGCTTCTCCCAGAAGCAAGCCTAGGCAGAATGGTGGTACCTAGGTGTCTCGTTTGGAGGGTGGCAGGACAGCTGAGCTGGTGTCTATTCTTGTGACTTTAATTCCCTTTTCCCACTGGTATCTGCACATTCCAGCCACCGGCGAATTCCTTAACTGTGAAGGCTCTGGCCTCTTCGTGCTTCAAAGCTGCTGTGAGTTTCGGCACTGGGGAGGAATGGGCCGACAGGCTTCTGCCCTTCAGGTCATCTTTCCCAGTTTGCCCTTTCTGGGCTGAGCAGGGCAAGTCTAGAAGTGGAGTTAGGTCTGTTTCTTTGGAGATCTTCTTGGACATTACTGCTGCATTAGCTTCATTCATTCGTTTGTTCATGGAGTTACTGGAGCCAAACCCAAGGCCTCATCCCCAGACTCCTGCTTATGTTTTAATAGGTATTTATAGTGGGCCGGGGCCACCTGTAGGGGAGGCACAGGGCCCTGCACCACCACTGCCCTGTGGGTTGTGGTCAGGAAGCATGCAAGAGCCTGAGGCCTGCAGGACCTGGAAAGTGGGTCTCGAGTGAAAGTCTCCTTAGCACTTCCTGGCTGCCTCCAGCCAAGACTTTTCCAGATCTTAGCCTCCTACCTCCTGCTTTCCTCACTACTAACCTCTCCTCCAAGGGTGCATGGTCAGGGGTTCCAAGTTAGCAGACAGAAATAAATGGTCTGTTGTAGGGTACCCTCAGAGTCCCATGATTCTGTCAGCGAGACTGTGGGTACAGGGTCAGTCTGGTGTGTGTGTGTGTGTGTGTGTGTGTGTGTTTAACCAGAAGTAATAGAAGGCACATTATTTTGCACTGAGGCCTTTAGGAAAGAACACTGGGTAGAGAAGACAGGAAATGGGGTCTCAGAACCTGCCCTTCCCTGCAGTGTTCAGCCACAAAGGAAGTGACCCAGAGATTGTAGAGTTAAGGCCTTTTTTTTTTTTTTTTTTTTTTTTAAGAGTTTTGACACCAGGTGGTGGAGCACACCTGTAATCCCAGCACCCTCAGAGGCAGATCTCTGTGAGTGCAAAGCCAGCCTGGTCTACAGAGTGACAAAGAGAAACCTTGTCTCAAAACACCAAGAATAAAGTTTTGAGACAGGGTTTCCTGTAGTCCAGGTTGACCTTGAACTTGCTGTGTAGCCAAGGATGACTTTTAGATTCCTGATCCCCCTGGTGCCACCTCGTAAGTGCTGAGACTTCAGGCATACTATGCCTAGTTTTTTTTTCTTTTTCTTTTTTTCTTTTTCTTTTCTTGAGAGTGTCTCTTGACTGAGACACTGAGAGTGTCCAGTGACTAGACTGGAACTCATTGTATAGTCCAGTTGGGCCTCAAACTCCTAGCAAATCCTAAATCTTAGTTTTTGTTTTTTGAGACAGGGTTTCTCTGTGTAGCCTTGGCTGTCTTGGACTCGCTTTGTAGACCAGGCTGGCCTCGAACTGACAGCAATCTGCCTGCTTCTGCCGCCCGAGTGCTGGGACCCTGATTCAAACCTAGGGGTTGAGGGTGTAGACCAGTCATGAAGTGCTTTCCTAACATGTTCAAGGTCTTAGCGCTTGCGCGCTCTCGTCTCTGTCTCTCTCTCTGACTATCTTTCTCGCTCTCTCCACTCATTATTGTCTTTTGTGACCCAGGCAACCACAGCTGTGTCCCCAATGCAGAGACCTCCTTCCCAGAAAACAACTTCCTTTTACATGTTACCGCCCCTGGAGGACATTAAGCCAGGCGAGGTGAGAGGGCTGGGTGGCTGGGGTGGGCATAGGGCCTTGCAGCTTCTCTCCAGGAAGCAGCAGAAACTAGCTGGAGCCTTTGGTTGGGCTATGGTGAGCCACCACAGGCCCCAGAGCCTGAGGCTTTTTGCCTGTGAGGATGCTGTAAGCCCTCCCAGTTCTTCAAACACCTTCAGAAAGTCTCAGATAAGGCAGTGCTCAGTGCCCAGGCCCTGACCCCAGCTACCGTTTACAGTTTTCTGTGGCTTGGGCCACGGAGGCTGGTGTGGATTGTGGGGGTCTGGTTGGCGACCACAGCCTAACATTCTTTCCTGCACAAGTTATCATACCAACATTAACCTCTGATCCCATCCAGACCTTAGCTACTGTCTGGTTTTCCCCATGGTATGAGGTTAGCCTCCCTCCCTTCTCTTTTAGACCCAGGTGGGAGTCTTGCCTGCTGCAGGTGTGGGAATAGCTGCTCAGGGGCACTGAGCCAGGCTCCTGGGGAAGGAACCGTGGCTGGCAATGGATAAGGCAGCTGTCGGGGAAGCGCCTTTCCTTCCTGATAGAGTGCACAGGCACTCAGGCCCTCCTCTACCCCACAGGAAATCTGTATCAGCTACTTAGACTGCTGTCAGCGCGAGCGAAGCCGCCACAGCCGTCACAAGATCCTCAGGTGCCAACTGGGAACATGGTTGGGCTCTGGGGCTCTTTCTGTCCCAGCAACTGCCTGACTTGTCACCACTCTACTTTGAAGGGAGAACTACTTGTTCATCTGTTCCTGTCCCAGATGCCTGGCAGAGGCTGACGACCCCAATGTGACCTCAGAAGAGGAAGAGGAAGATGAGGAGGGAGAGCCGGAAGATGCAGAGCTAGGAGACGAGATGACTGATGTGTGATGTTACCCTGCCTGGAAGGGGCCCTGTCCAGACCCTGCTGGAAAAGGGGGCCCGTCCTCCACAACTGTGGTTGGAAGGAGCATCCCCTCCCCCTTGCACCCGTTGCCTGCTCTCTCCTTTCTAGCATCCTGCTGGAGGGTAGGATTGAGGCTGCCCGAGCCCCACCCCCCACCAGACCTCATGCCCTGAGCACTGCTGCTGAGCTGCATTGGCTCTGTGCCATCACCAAGCCTTCCAGAACTGGCCTTCCCCTGCCATGCTCCACTGTAGCTCTGAGACTGAAATCAGGCTCCAGGCCTCATAGTGTTCTTCCTCTTGGGCCCCTTGGCCCATACTCACCTGTCCACCAGAGGCTTGCCTCCTACTGACTGGCTGTTAATTTGAGTGAGGCAACAAAGTGGCCAATCTGAGAACAGGCTGTTATCCTTGACAAAAAGAGGTAATATGATACTTTACCTCTCTTCCTTACTGCTCACCTACACCACAGCTGCAGCTGAAGTAATGGCCTGCCACTTGGCAGCAAGAGGCAGGAGCAAGGGCCCTCTGAACACTTCAAAAGATTCCCTGCCAGGGGTGCTAAGCTGTCCCCACTGGACACTGGGAATGTGGAGATGAACCTATTCTCCAAACTCCAGAGTTGCTGTGCCTACGTCTTGCGTCTTAGGCTCAGGCAAGGGGACTGGCTCCATAAGGTGTGGAGGGGCCTGTTTTCATTCGGGTGGAGACTACCTCCCTTTCTCAGGCTAGCAGTATGGTAGATGACAGATTGTGCTCCTTAGGATACTCGAGCTCCCCTGGGACCAGCTATAGTGGTCCAGCAGAGGGCCTCTGGATCTCAGACGTCTTTTAAGATCTCCACAAAACGCTGAAGTCTTCCAGAAACCTGAAGGAACTGGGCAGGACACTTGGAGATGGATGAGCCCTGACTTTATTCTCTTCTGCCACAGATGACCATCTCACTCTTGGGGTGGGCACTGTGGAAATTACACCTATCACTCCCCATTCCATCCCTGAGACACCTGCACATGGCCTTGCTGGGGGCTTCCAAGGAGGATCAGTGCCCATGCTGCGGGCTCTTTCCAAGGTGGAACTAGGTGGAACATGCCTAACTGGCCCCTTTACCTGTTGGGTACACTCCTTCCCAACAGCCAGCACCCTCTCCCTCTCTGGTCTGCCCACTGGTCTCAATAAAATGTGAGTGGTGACAGGCCTCGCCAGTGACGGTTTTTGTGGAGAATGGGCTGGGTGGACCACTCTAGGCCTGTAGCAGTCAAAGGGGGTGGATGCAAAGAGCACAAGTTAGACCAGTGGGTGGCAGCAGAGTGCTCCAGGTTTCTGAGTAGTGCTCAGACTCAGCCACACTGTGTACAAATGTCCCTGAAGCCTGAACAAGGGTCTCAGAGGTTTGGTTTCAATTATTGGCTCTAGGCCACAAAAGACTTCTTCCCAAAGGCCTGGGTTACAATTAACAGTCTGAAGTACTTATTTTTTTTTTTTTTTCTTCTGTGTAGCCTTGGCTGTCCTGGACTTACTTTGTAGACCAGGCTGGCCTCGAACTCACAGCGGTCTGCCTACCTCTGCCTCCTAAGTGCTGGGATTAAAGGTGTGCGCTACCACTTCCCGGCTTGAAGTACTTATCTTAATGGTCCTTGAGAAGCCATGGTCTTTGAGCCTCCACTAGAAGTAACAGAATGATGTGGGACGAAATAAGTGAGTTTCCCCACCCCCATGCATTCTTAGTTTAGGATGCAGGTATGAACCTGGTAAGTGTTATTTGGCTTTATTGCTAAATGCAGGGGGGTTATTAGTCCCTAAAATAGCAGTTCTTTAAACCACTCCACCAACAGCTCACTGTGAGGAGGTCCTGGCTGCGGGAGGCTGAAATAGGTGGTATGTGACAGGGCCACTTGCCTTCAGCACCTTTTCTAGCCAGAAGCTCTGGCCTGGTTCTTGCCTCTTCCTGGAGCATGAGATGTCCTTGCAGGCCTAGCGAAGGAAAAGCCAGCAGTGTGGCTTCCTTGTCCTCTCCCTGGCTCTGCTAGTCCTCAGAGTCTTATTTCCAAACTCAAAATAGCAGAGTCTTGGGTATCCTCTTCCCACAAGTCACCTGTAGCTGGAGCCTGGGGTCAGCCAGTCTACCAGAAAGTCCAGGGAGGCTGCAGCAGCTCAAAGGTGGGAATACTGGTGACATTGACAGGGATAGAGATGACAGCCCACGGCAGGCCATGCTGTTCCAGAGAACGTCGGATCATGTAGCTGGGAGGACATGAAGAGCAGTGCCGGCGGTCACTTCCTCAGCACCCCAGCACTGCCCTCTGCCCCGGGTACTCTGGGAGTTCCAGACCCTGTGAGAGGGGACTGGTGACTGCTGTGCACCCCAGCAAGTCACGCTACCCAGTTTAATGGACAGCCAGAAGAGCCCTCACCCATCTCGGCCGAGCAGGAAGAGGGCAGGAATGTCAGCTGTACGTTGAGTGCTGTCCTGGATCATCTCCACGTAGAAACTGTCATTGTCAACTGCGTTGTCCGAGATGATGACAGCCCGCCCGCCGTGCTCCTGTACCACCCTAGTCTTGGAGAGGAAGGAGCAGCCCCTGGAAGAGGTGGTGATGAGACCAAAAGAAAGGCAGGCGCTGGCTGCCCCTCCCTCACATCCTCTCCTTGGGAGGATGAAAGGACCATAGAGAACTTGTATTGAGGTTCATCAGTACACAGCTGAAAGCGGACAATCGACATTATTTAAAAATTATTTAAAAATGACAATTTGCCCTTCCCATGTGTCACACCCACCCACTCCTTACCCCCTTTCCACCAGAGCGATTTGGTCCTGGATGAAGAAGCCGTTGCTGAGTTCCCCGCAGGCCTCTGGAGGTTCAGCAGGGACGAGGTGAATCTGCTCATACCGTGTGTGCTAGAAAACGTTCAGACATTTGAACAAGTAAGAGTGTCAGGAAGCACGGCTTTGGGAAGGGCTAACGATTCCATCTAACTGGTGCCTCCTAGTGAGCGAGGGGAGGAAATGGAGTGGCTTCTCTGAGGCTGAGCACTTGAGTGTTTTAATCTAATTCCCACAAAATCCCTTCTGATTATCCAGCCTCACCCTGCCTTTCTGTGACGGGGGGAGGGGGGAAGCCAGTGCCCTTGGTTTTTCAGGTGCTTTCTAGCTGAAAGGCCGTCCCTCCCTGGCTTACAGTACGCAGCAGCTCCTGGAGGGCACAGCTCAATTCTACTTCTTGCCTACCCCGGCGTGAAAGTGAGAAGAGGGTCACCGTGGCTGAGTGAGGGTCAGATCTGGGTACTTTTGAACTTACAAATATACCACCAAAGTCCTTGGCAGGTGTGGCTGTGAAGATGTATCGAATATCCCCGGGACTCAGCACTTGGAAGTATAAATAGTCATGGATGCGTAAGCCTAGAGGAAAGAGTGTGGGTGAAAAGCCTGTCAGGAGCTGGCTGGTTCCGCTCTGGACCATGAGGTTCTCTATGAATCCAACTGGGTGGGCTATGGTCTGGGTCCAGAGACCCTGACATCAGCTGATTGGATCCTCAGCATGAAACTAAAAAAAAAAAAAATTTTTTTTTTTTACTTTATTTTTAAAAAATTTTTATTCTTTTTTATGTACACAAGTGTTTTGCCTACATGTCTGTCTGTGTGAGGGTGTCAAATCATGAAGTTACGGACAGGTGTGAACTGCCATGTGGGTGCTGGGAATTGAACCGGGATCCTCTGGAAAAGCAGTCAGTGTGCTCTTATCTGCTAAGCTATCTATCCAGTCCCTACTTTATTATTTTTTTTAAACAGAGCCTCACTATGTAGTCCTAGCTGGCCTCAAACCCACAGAGCTCCACTGGCCTCTGATATCCCCACTCACACCCCCCAGAACTGGAATTAAAGGTGTGCCATCATACCCTGTGATATTTGTTTAAAAACCTCTTTGAACTAGTTTTGTTGTTTTCTTTCTTTTTCTGTTTTTTCAAGATAGTTTCTCTGTGTGGCCTTGGCGGTCTCAAGCTCACAGCGATCCACCTGCCTCTGCCTCCCAAGTGGTGCTGGGATTAAAGGTGTGCACCACCACACCTGGCTTAGTTTTGTTTTCTTGGTTGGTCTTGAACTCTTCCTCCCATCTGCCTCCCAAACATCAAGGCACGTTGGATGAAGGAGATTTGTATTTGCTGGTCAGCCACAAAGACCCAGAGCTCTCCGGTTAACATCAGCCCTTCTCTGAAGAAGACCTAAGAGTTGCAGAGTGGATATGGAAGGCCCCATATTTCTAACCGAAACTTACAAGTTAGCACGGGTCTCACTGACATCTCTTAGACCAGTCACCATCATCTCTTGTCCTGACTGCTCCAACTTAACGCGTCTTGCTCCCACGTCATCTTTTTTAAATGGGGTCTTGCTATGTTGCCCAGGCTAGTTTTCAACATTTTGGGCTCAAGCAATCCTCCTGCCTCAGCTTCCCATCTGTCTTCTATTCTATAATTTAAATTTTATTTTATATATACATGTGCTTTGGCTGCAGGCATGTCCATCCAACATGTGTGTGCCTGGTGCCTGTAGAGTCTAGAAGAGGCCATCAGCTCCCCAGACTGGAGGGATAGGCAGTTGTGAGCTGGGCCCTCTGGAAGCACAACTAGCATTTCCTAGGCACTGAGCTCTCTCTCCAGCTCTCTGCCTCCATTCTTGCTCCTTAAACTCCACCTGCCACCCGCCCACCGGCAGAGCCCAGTGTCCCCTTTGCTGACTGTTCACTGTGGTGTAGAACGGCCTGCCTGGCTTGACTCCCACCCCAACCCCAATCTTGTCACCCCTTCCCCATGCTCAAGCTGTAGTGGCTTTTCAGTGTCTTCATCATGTGTGGGTCTTCCTAAAAGTTCACCTGTTATTTCTCAGAAAGATGCTGCCTTGTCCTTTCTTACACCCATCCAAAATATACTTTCTTTCAGCTAATAACTTCCTGTGTAAATACGGGGCATTCATAATATTCTATGTCATCTTCTTCCACCAGAGCAGTGATTCTAAGTATGAGTCCCAGTGTCTAGGACACAGAGGCTGCTCAGTAAAAGTTACTGAATGCACAGGTAACTGCCCAGCTCTGCTGTCGAGAACCAGAGGACTGTCTGAACAACCAGGGCTTTGCTAGCATAGAGAAACTTCTCCCAGCATCCAAGTGTAATGCTTTCCTGGGATTTGAGTCCCTGGATTCCTTATTCCTTAAACCCAGATAAGTGAATGAATGTTGATGGATGGATGCTCAGGGCTGTTAGTCAACCCAACTACCACTGGGTGTGTGTCTGTTTGTCTGTCTGTCTGTCTATGGTCCAAATCAAAGCCACCCAGAGAGCTCAGGGTGCTTGAAGTTTTTTGTCCTGAGTGTAGGTTCACCCCATCAGATGGCTACACTTTCAGGAAGCCTTCTAGATTAACATGAAGCTACCCTTTCTACAAGCACACTCCTCTCTGGCATTTCATGTGCTTATCTAATAAACTTCGGGTATATGCATGTGTTCACTTAAGCGCGTAGGTGTGTACATTTATGTTCGAGTTGTGTAAGTGGGTGCCTGTGAGCCCACGTGTGTTCCCCTGCCTGTATGAATGCTCACGTTTCTCCTTTCTGGACTCTCTAGCTGTCACCAGGGTCGCCCTCAGTGAGAGGAGGGTTAGAGGATCTTGCTTCGACGGATGGAGGGAGGTTAGGGGGGAGCCTCGGGTTGCGCCTACTCATGGCCCCAGCGACCAGCACCCACCCACTACAGCTGCCTGGCCCCGGGACCTGGCTGGCCCAAACTCGAGGGGTCTCCAAGGTGACCCGTGCCCACCTCCCCCTCCCCCGGCCCCGAGCAGCGAGCATACTGGATGCCCGCCCCGCCCGCCCGCCCGCCCGCCCGCCAGTCGCCGCTCACCGTGGGCTGCGACGCACGCGGGCAGCCAGAGCACGAGACAGCACCAACCCGCGGCACCACCGCTCATCTCCAGGGCCCGTCCGGCCGCCACCGCCGTCCCGCCGCTCTCGCTTGCCGGACTTTTAGCCTTACAGCTGCCACTGCTCCCCACCACCACCTCCCCCGCCTCCCCGACCCCCGCCCCCAGGCCCGCTTTCCGAGCCGGTTGGAGCGCCAAACCGAGGCCGGCGGCTGATTGGCTGCCACACCTGTTCTTGTGGCCGCACTTTCCGCCTCTGCGCCCTAGGTCACTTCCTATTGGCTAGGAGAAGTGGAACTCAGAACTGATTTGCCAAAACTCTTAATAGCGACTGCAATTCGCAGCCCCCGCGCTCCTCAGTATAGACGCGACTCCCCGATGTAGGGGATTCTCGGGTCTCCTTCCACTTGAGGCGGCGCGCAACCTCACTCTCCGCAGGCGGCAAGGCGGCGCCTCGGCCGACAGGAGGTACCGGCGAGTCAGAGGCCGCCCGGAGCAAGTTTCCCGCGCCCCGAGCGGGCTGCGCACCTGTGACCCGGGACACCGGTCTCAACTTCCCAGGCAACCTGTGAAACGCACAGAGCTCCCACGCCACGGAGCCGTGTCGGTGCAGTAAGGCCACTCACCTGAGTGTGCTTCTCCCAGGCGGCATTCAGTGTTGACATTTCAATTGCACGTCTCCAATGGTGTCCTGCGGGGACGCGGGCCGAAGCGGGACCCTACTGCAGCCTCAGAGCAAAGGCTGAGCGGAACTCGATGATCTCACCATAGCTAACGTGGTCCTAGAGCGTCCCTAGGCGGGGGGGGAGGGGGAAGGAGGGACTTCCGGCTCCTCTAGCCAGCCACTCTCGGTTGTAGCTAACCATAGAGTGGCGGAAGTAGTCCGTCCCTTTCCTCTCCTGGGCTGACTTCTCACCAGAAGCTTCTGGGGAGTTCTCCAGCGCGGAGCATTGTGGGCTTTGGGTGGGCGGCCCCGGGGCGGAGACCGGACGTGTTGCGGGTCCCTGAAGCCGCTTCCAAGATGATGGTGAGTGGTTCTCCGCGGATCCGCTGCCATCCGTGGCTTGTGCGGCGCGGGTCCGCTCGGCCGGACCCGCTGCCCGTAGGCGGCCTCGGCCCGGAGCTTGGAGCGGTTGGCGGGAGCCGAGTGGTGGGGCTCGCGGGGCCACCGGGCCTGGAAACCACGGGTCCCCGGTGCTTCGGGGCCGCGAGCCCTTCCCTGTAGTAGAAACTCGGGTTTTCGGAGCCGAGTGTGGGTTGAGCGGTTGTAAGTGCAACCACCGGGCCGGGCTACGCCGCCGTGGGAGGCGCGGAAGTGAAGGCGGGAGCTTCTAGAGCGCGCCGAGGCGGCGTGCGGGCCTGGCACTGTGGTCACTTGTGCTCATCCCGGCTGCCGCATGCGGGAAAATAGACCCCTTCGTTCCCTTAGTCACGCCGCAGGTGCATTTTTAACGTCTCCTGGACGTGCAGGCCCAGCGCGGTGCTGGAAAAGGGCAGCAGAGGAAGGAAGACCTGAGTGCCTTATGCCTCAGAGAGTCTTTTTCTAAATCACCTCTTTACCCCCGACAGGAGCTCAGGTGACCTTCCCCTTTCCCTGGGATATGCCAACGTCTAAGACAGACTCCTGTGCGCTTCACTCGTTCGTTTTTGCTTTTCACTGGCAATCCTTTGACTTTCGCAGCTTCTTGCTGTCCCCGTAGATTCCAAACGGATAACTTGTAAAGTGCCTCCCCAGCTACCAAATGCTTTGCGGTTACAGCTCCTACTCAGAGGTCCTCTTCGGAGTCTGTTGGCAATGTGACTTGTCCTTGAAGTTGATTTGCTTGGCCAGGACCAGAGCTGAGAGTAAATCCAAGACTTAGAATGTGCAGCATTAGAACACTGTTCGTTGCTGCAGATGTGACCAGTGGCAGAGCATTTGCCTAGCATGCCCAGGGCCCTGGGATCCATGTCCACCCCAAACAGGTGTTAAACCTTTTAACCTAAATTGATAGGTCTTTCCCCGTCCAATTTGCTTGTTTGCCTGCTGGGTATCTCACTTCTTAAAAGGTGTAACAGGGCCATGGATTTGTTCACGATGTCAACAGACTGTTAGTCTAGAAGCCTTTTCTAATGGAAAGAGAGTTAAAAGGGTCCTCTGAAATTCTCATTCTCTGCCTTTGGTACATCTATAGCAAGAAGTATCCTTTCCTTTTTGTCATTAAGTTGTATGCCTTTGTGTGTGTGTGTGTGTGTGTGTGTGTGTGTGTGCGCGTGCGTGTGCACACATATAGTGCTGGTCTTTTATAGACTATCAAGTCTAATGGTGGTGGTGGCGGCAGCTTTGTTTTTATTTCAGGTACTGGGTATTGAACCTAAGCCTCATTTGATTGTTCTACAACATGTAGTTGTAGTCTGAGCCTTTTTCTTTTTTGTTTATTTAGAACAGGCTCTTTGTAGCTCAAGGCTTGTTTGGAAGTCACTTTGTAATTCACTGTAGTGACTGGTGGTGGTGCCAACGTGACACAGCCTAGAATGGCCTGGGAAGAAAGTCTGAACGGGAGATTGTCCAGACTCGGTTGGCCTTTGGGGGAGTTGCCTTGGTTGCATTATCTGATGTTGGAAGACCCAGCCCACTATGGGTGACACTACTCCTTGAACTTGGGGACTGTATAAGAAGAGCGCTAGCTCTGAGCAGCATGCATATATCCTCCTCTTCCTCCTTCTCCTCCTTTTTTCCTTCTGTTCTTGGCTGTAGATAAGATGTGACCAGCTCCCTCAGATTACTTGGTGCTGCCTTCCCAAGTAGTAGGTTGCAACCTGGATTTGTAAGCAAAAATAAACCCTTTTGCCTTTGGGGGGGAGCAGCCAGGGTATTTTATCACAGGGACAGAAATGAAACTACGACAGACACTAGACACAGGGAATAGTGTTGAACTTAGGATGCTATGTTTTGGCTGGGAGTATAGGTGTCCACTGTTATGCTCTATTCAAGCTTGCTCTGCCATGCTTATTTGTTTATTTTGTGTGTGAGAGAATGTGGGCCCTGTGCATATGACCGCACCAGTGGGGAGGGCAGAAGGACAATTTTCTAGGTATGTTCCACCATCCACCTTGCTGAGGCAGGAGTTCTTGTTTCTGCTGCTCCGGGCCAGAGCGTACAAGCTTCCTGGTGATTCTTCTGTTTCCTCCCATCTTGCTGTAGGAGGTCTGGAGTTACAGATACGTGTCTCACATCTGGCTTTTATGAGTTCTTGTGGTTAGGCACCTTCACTCTCTGACCCATTTCTAGGGCCGCCTCTGACTAATTGTTTAATAATGGTTTTTTATTTTATTTTGTGTTGTGGGTGTTGTGTCAATATGTATCCTGCGTACTGTGTACATTGAATGCCCATGGAGGACAGCAGGTGTCAGATCCCCTCTGGAAAAGCCTGTGATGGAAAGTAAGGAGAGGTGCTAGGCAGTGCTTATAGGCAGAAGAGGACCTGCCTTGTTTGGCATAGCTTGGCTCACTGTACTGTTGCCAGCCTTTTCTTTCTGTGGCTGGCCTTGAAATCATAGCCACTCTTCTGCCTCGACCTCACAGGTATGTGCTGGGATCATAGCTGTGCACTACCATGTCTGGCTTAGTATCTCAGAAGACTAGTGGTTCTCAACCTTCCTAATGCTGTGACCCTTTAATACAGTTCCTTGTGTTGTGGTGACCCCTCAAATTATTTCATTGCTACTTCATAACTATTTTTCTATTGTTATGAATAGTAATGTAAATATCTGTGTTTTCCAATGGTATTAAACAACCCTGTAAAAGGGTCATTCTACCCCCAAAGGGTCATGATACACAGGTTGAGAACACTGCTTTAGACTATCCTAAGGAATGAGTTAGCAGGCTCATGAGACTGTGGGATCTTACGGGAAGCATTTCCTTTTCTAGCTGGCACCAGGGAGCAGGCCCTCTGTAGTACCCCAAGAACGCTGAGAATATAGACACGCCATTTCTTTTGGTTTTTTTGAGACAGGGTTTCTCTGTGTAGCCTTGGCTATCTTGGAACTCACTGTGTAGACAGTACCGGCCTCCAACTCACAGAGCTCTACCTGCCTCTGCCTCCTAAGTGCTGGGATTAAAGGCGTGCGCCACCACACCAAGTAAGACACCATTTCTTGACCAGCATTCTTTCCCCCTCATCTGCTAGTTTCATTGTTTTTATTATCTTGTGGTAAATTTGCCTATAACGAGTAGTAGGTATAGAATTGCGATTGTCCAGTGGTGCTGATTGGACCGAGCAAGCATGTGTTCCCCTCTCTAGTCTTTCTCTCTGCCATTGTTCTCAGGAACCCTACGGTCTTTTTAATTTTTATTTTATTTTCATTTTTTAAAATTCTCTTATCTCTTCCTCTTATACATAACCAGCAGACTGATGCATGCTCTTCAAAGTATTCAGGTCTTTTTTTTTTTTTTTTTTAAAGAGGTGTGCCTCTGTGCATGTGTGCATTCATGTGGACATCTGTAGAGGCCAGGAGGGGGTACTGGATTTGCTCTTGGAGTTCCAGATGGTTGTAGTATTAGGAACCAAACTCTGTCCTCAGGGAGAACAGGCAGCCCTCTTAACTGCTAAGCCATTTTTCCAGCCTCAAATCTATTTTTATATTTCATTCTTGATATTGCATATTTCAGACTATAAGACACACCTGACCATAAGACGTACCCAGTTTTTAGAGCAGTAAAACAAGAAAAACAGTAAAAACAGCAATTGGACCATAAGGTACACCCTCACCCCACCCCACTTTTGCAGGGGGAAAAGCGTGTCTTACGGTCCAAAAATATGTTTTCTTAGACCAATACAACTTTATTTACTGATAATTTTAATATTTCTTCTATTTGAAAGTCTGTTTGTCTACAACCAGTTGGGTTTTTTTGGGGGGTGTCTTTCTTGGCTTATGCCTGTCTTGTAGATTCTATGACTTGTGCATACAGTTTGAGGCCAGCACCGTGATAGCAGTCTTCTCATTCACTTAAAGACAATGGCTTTCTGACCAGTTAGGGTCTAGAGTGTGGTGCTAAATGTGTCTTCAATTTTCAAATGCTGAGCCCCTTTCCAGCGTGTGTGTCTTCATTTCTATCTCATTGGACTGACTGCTCAGTTTTCTTTTTAAATTTTATTTCAATTGTGTAGATGTTTTACCTGTATCCAGATCTGTGCATCATTTGTGTGCGCTACCTATGGAGTCCTAAGACTTAGAGGCGATTGTGAGCTGTCGTGTGGGTGCTGGGAATCAAACCCCAGTGCAGAGAGCAGTCAGTGCTTCTAATTGCTAAGCCATCCCTGCAGCTTCGAGCACTTTCTTTATGCTGACAACTACTTATTAAATCCTTTGTTCCTGTCAGTTATGTTGGGCTGAAACCATGTTCATAATTTGTCTGAGCTCTGGTAAATAAATGTACACCGTTTACCAGCCTAGATCCAGTTGCAGGCCTTCTGGGTTTGCGCATGCGCACTGTGGTGTCCGCAGGCTTCAGGGTGTATATAAATCCACTTGGGTGCTTTCTGCAGTTCAGCCCCTGCTGCAGTGGGTCTGGGGTGCAGCTGGACGGTGCTCACAGAGGATTTTGACAAATAAGCAGCTTGGTTCACAAAATGTTTATGAAATAACCCAACAAAAAAGTTGACAAAAATGGGGCTGGAGAGATGGCTCAGAGGTTAGGAGCATGGTCTGCTCTTCCGAAGGTTCTGAGTTCAATTCCCAGCAACCACATGGTGGCTCACAACCATCCATACTGAGACTTGGTACATGCAGATGAAACACTGTATCCATAATAAATAAATAAATAAATCTTTTTTAAAAATTGACAAAAACGTATTGTACATTTCCTTAAAAATTATACATTTTTATTTTAAGATGAAAGGCCATTTATTTTACCAAAAAGAAAAATGTGGCCCAGTTCTGTAGATCTAGCCTAGCCTTTAAAAAGGAAAAGAAAGCTGGGAGCAGAGACTCACCAAGGTCATTTCCAGATCTAACACCCACTGGGGCAGAGGGCAGGGAAGAGACCCCACAGCTCCACTACACTGTCTGCAGAGAATGAAAAAAACAAAACTACGGAAGGACTCAACAACAAGAGAAAGGAAAATGAGCCAGAGAGAGGAAAGGAAAGGAGCTCTGTATTTAGCAAGGTACAGTAAGATTCATGGTTCTGGCCGGTGGCGCACGCCTTTAGTCCCAGCACTTGGGAGGCAGGGGCAGGTGGATCTCTGAGTTCGAGGCCAGCCTGGTCTACAAAGTGAGTCCAGGACAGCCAAGGCTACACAGAGAAACCCTGTTCAAGAAGAAGAAAAAGATCTATGGTTCCATATAGGAAATGGGCTGTCATGAAAAGTAGAAGCCCCAAGTTTCTGCCTCGACACTTTCCCTTAGCACTGTCCAGTCCTTTGTGCCCACACAAAGGCACATCTGGCTGGGAATCTACATGATTGCAGAAATTTGGGCAGTCTCTCTGAAGCCCCTAACTGCAGTAGTCTCGGGCTGCAGAGTGCAACAAATTATTGTAGGCCTCAGGCGTGGTGGAGTGAGTTGACTGGCCATGGACGGGTTGCAGACTTGTAGCTGGAGCAGGGTCTGTTCTGTGTGATTCTAAGCAAAGGCAGCTACCACTGTCTCATGACAGTGACTATAGTGGACTTGGAACACTCAGTCAGAGCATGTTTTAATACAGTGACTTTCTATAGTTGATGATAAAGTGTGTGCAGTCCTTACTATTGCCTGCTCAAATCTACCATGCTGCCCAAATATCTCCTATTGGATGTTTTTCAGATGAGTGTCCCTCTTCCTTTTGCTTTAGGTTCCCTTCCTGGAAACTGTTATCTAGGCCCTCTGGGGTGTCTGCTGCCTGTGTACAAAGGCATCTTTTGTGATGGCTTTTGCACTTGGCCTGACTCTGCTTATTGATGTGTGTGGGACTTGTATTGCCCACTTGCAGCTCTGCTTAGGTTTTGCCCTTGCTAGCTTAGAGTACTGTAATGAGCAGTTAGCAACCACAATTGTCCTGGCTAGTTTTATATCAACTTGACACAAGCTAGAGCCGTTTGAGAGGAGGCAAGCCTGTAGAACATTTTGTTTTGTATTGTTTTGTTTTTTGAGACTGGGTTTCTCTTTGTCGCCCTAGCTGTCCTGGAACTTGCTCTGTAGATCAGGCTGGCCTTGAATTCAGAGATTCACCTGATTAAAGGCCAGCGCCACCTTGCCTGCCAGAGTATTTTTTAAAATTAGTGATTAATGTGAGAGGGTCCAGCCCATTGTTGGTACCATCCCTGGGCTGGTGGTCCTGGGTTCTATAAGGAAGGATGAGCAAGCCAGTAAGCAGCACTCCATGGCCTCTGCATCAGCTCCTGCCTCCAGCTTCCTGTCCTGTTTTGAGTTTCTGCCCTGACTTCCTTCAGTGATGAAGAGTGATACGGAAGTGTGAGCCAAATAAACTATTTCCTCTCCAACTTATTTCTAGCCATGGTGTTTTATCTCAGCAATAGTAGCCCTAACTAAGACAGAAATGTCGTTTTGTTTTCTGTGCACAGACTGTAGTTCTTTTTGGTTTTTTGAGACAGGGTTTCTCTGTGTAGCCTTGGCTGTCCTAGACTCACTTTGTAGACAAGGCTGGCCTCGAACTCACAGCAGTCCGCCTGACTCTGCCTTCCAAGTGTATGCGCCCCCATGTCCAGCTCAGACTGTAGTTCTTAATGTCATTTCAGCATCTTCCCAAACTCCTCAAATAGTGAACAAGAGGTTGGGTCTGATTTCCAATGTCAGTCAGTAAAGAGCCTCACCACATCTACACAGTCACATGGAAATGCATGCAAACATTTCTGACAAAAGGCAGAAATGGACCTTTATACTTTAAGAGAGAAACCAAGGATAAAATGACTGGAACAGAAAAACTAAAATGGCACGTGTCAATAGAATGGCTCAAATTAGGAAACTTTTTCTTTTGTATTGTAGTTCTCTGAGTACCTTTTGTAGTGCTGGTGGTCATGAGCTGCCTGTGTGTCTTGAAATGTCCTTATTTCTCCTTCAGTTTTAGAAGACACCTTTGTTGTGTATAGCAGTCTTGGGTGTAGTTACTTGCTCTTTGAAATGTATTGCATGCTTTCTTGGTGTTTAGGGCTACTGCTACAAACAGCCTTTGTAAGGATTTATTTTTAATTATGTGTGTGTGTTGTGTGTTTGTATATGGGTATGTACATATCAGTGCCTGTGCAGGTGATGACAGGTGGACGTGAGCCATCTGGTGTGGGCGCAGAATCCAAACTCAGGCCTCTGCAAGGGCAGTGTGTGTTCCTAATTACTGGACCCTCTCTTCAGTTCCCACTTAGAAGTTTTTGGGTTTTGCTTTTTGTTTTTTGTTTTTTTAATAACTCTGTTTTGTGTGCATTGGTGTGAGGGTGTCAGATCCCTTGGAACAGGATCTGACAGTTGCAGGTGTTGTGTGCCCCCATATGGGTGCTGGGGAGAATTGAACCTGGATTCTTCGGAAGAACGGTTACTGCTCTTAACCACTGGCTGAGCCATCTCCCAAGCCCCCTACCCTCTTGAAGTTTTAAAATTGTTTCTTTGCTTTGTGAATTATTTTGTTCTGGGTTTTTGTTTTGTTTTGTTTTTTGAGACAGAGCCTCATGTAGGCAGGCAGGCCCAACACATGGCATTCATTTCATAGTGGGGTTACATGTCTGTACCACCATTCTTTCAACATATGCTCCTTTTGTTTTCTTTTTGTTCTTTGAGACAGGGTTTATTGTGTAGCCTTGGCTGTCCTAGAACTAGCTCTAGACCAGGCTGGCCTTGAACTCACAGAGATCTATCTGCCTGCCTCTAAGTGCTGGGGTTAAAGGTATGTGCCACCACTACCTGGCAAATATTCTTTCAAAAACTGTAGTGGGTGTTGCGTTAGACTGCACCTCATTCATCCCTTAGAGTGCATGGGGCATCCTTCTTATTTGTTATTCCTCCCCTCATTGCTATTGTTGTTGTTAGTCCTCCCCCCCTCCTTCTAAGATTTATTCATTTATATACATAAGTGCTCTAGTGCATGTATGCCTGCACGACAGAAGAGAGCATCAGATAGAAGAGCACATGCCATTCCATTAATAGCTGGTTATCATCCACCATGTGGGTGCTGGGAATGGAACTCAGGACCTTTGGAAGAGCAGTCAGTGCTCTTAACCTCTGAGCCATCTCGCTAGCCCCAGACTCCTTTATTTTACATGGTGCCACTGTTGAACATTTCTTGCTCAGTATCTGAAGTGAGCAAGGGACAATTATTTTCAGCATTTTTATAGCACTGCAGAATAAAAGGTAAATTGCAGTTGTACCTGCTAACAAAGGGGTGACTGAATGTGCTGAGATGCTGTCCCTCTAACTACTTCTATTTGACATGCAGAGTTAGTCCAGTACTGAGAAGATGGCATGGCTGACTACTTATTCCAGATGGCTCAGGTTTAGATAGAGAGAGCTCTAGTTTGTCAGCTACTGTGTGAACTGGAGGAAAGATACCTGTCCTGGCTAGGTTTCTGATGCTGTGATTAAATACTGTAATGTTTTATTGATGTGAAAGATACCATGACCAAGACAACTTATGGATGACAACATTTAATTGTGGACTTGCTTATAGTTCATTATTATCATGGTGAGGAGTATGGCAGTAGGGAGGCAGGAATGACACTGGAGAAGTAGCTGAGAGCTGCATCCTGACCCACAGGCAACAGGCAGTGGGGAAGGGAGACAGACAGAGAGACACTGGACCTGACCTGGACTTTAAAAATCTCAAAATACCCTATAGACATGTTCATAGGCCAGTTTACTGGTGGCGTTTTTCTTTTCTTGTTTTTTGGGTTTTGTTTGCTCACTCCCACCCAGAAACAGGATTTCTCTAGATAGCCATGGCTGTTCTGGAATTTGCTCTGTAGACTAGGCTGGCCTTGAACTCACAGAGATCTGCCTGCCTCTGCCTCTGCCTCTGCCTCTGCCTCTGCCTCCTGAGTGCTGGGATTAAAGGTGTGCACTGCTGCCCAGCTGGTGGCATTTTTTTTTCAATTTCTGTTCCTTTTCCCTTATGATCCTGGCTTATGTTAGGTTGACAAAGAACTAACCAGTGCAGTCTCCAAGCAGGCCTTTTGAACTAGCCGCATTTCTAGTAGTTTCTAGGATGAGAGTACAAAGAAAGTCACTGAGGGTTAGTGACCCTTCTGGAACAGTGCTAAAGAAAAAACATTTCTCTGAGGCATCTGACTAGTAGGATTGATTGAGTCACATGGGAGCATTTTGGAGTAGGGTGGAGTCAATATTTTGTTTGTTAGGTAAAGCAAAGATGCTTTTTTGTTTTGTTTTGTTTTGTTTTTGTTTTGCTGTATCTCAGCTGAGATCTCTGGTAAGCTGCCTTCCTGGGTATCTCCAAGGCAATGTCTCAATTTCCATACTTGTTCTCCTCTGCATCTTTAATACAAACCAGTGGGTATTTTATTGGGGGTGGGGGCGCAAAGCAGGATCTACTCTTTCTGTGGTGTGGCCCAGTTGTAAAGCACAGGACAAAATGTCAAGAGTTGAAAGGGCCATATTGGATCCTCTAGACACCAGAAATCATAATTTATTGTTAAGACGAGTATTAGCTGCTCCTCTAGAGATAGGCATGGCTGGGGAGGCAGTGTGTGTAGCAGAGGGTGTGGCTAGCTCTCCCATGGTGGAGTTGGGGGAGCCTTTCTCACAGTCCTGTGAGTCTCAAGTAGCTGGTGATGATTAAAAGCAGTCAACTGCTGTCTTCTGCAGCCCACACCAGTTATCCTGCTGAAAGAGGGCACTGACAGCTCCCAAGGCATCCCTCAGCTTGTGAGTAACATCAGTGCCTGCCAGGTGATTGCTGAGGCTGTAAGAACCACCCTGGGTCCCCGTGGCATGGACAAACTTATTGTGGATGGCCGAGGTAAGTCTGCGTGGTTCCTCAGGGCTTTGTTCAGGAGACTAGGTCCCTAGGGAGTGTTTGGGCTCAGGGCTGTTAATCAGAAATCCCACTGCTTGTAGGATCTCCTAAGGGATTAGTCACTCTCAGTCATACAAGGCCTAGAATCTGTGTGAGAACCTGGGCTCAGGAGCCTGTTGCCCTGTAGGAAAGTGTATCCAAGAGACATAATTAGAACAAACTGGGAGCTAAAGAGATAGATAGATAGATAGATAGATAGATTGATTCATGCCTCAGTGGTTAGGAGAGCTTGTGGCTCTTTCAGGTGACCCAAGTTCAGTTCCTAGCACCTATGTCAGGCAACTCATAACTGCCTTTGTAATTCCAAACTCTGGAGGTCTGATACCTTCTTCTGGCTTCTGAGGGTACCTGCATGCGCGCGCACACACACACAGAGTTAAACTGAAATCTTCCACTCTAACATGTTGCTGACACAGGAGAAAATTGCCCTTTAAGCTATATTGTATGATACTAGGATGTCAGTTGTGCTGGGCATGGTGGCGCACGCCTTTAATCCCAGCCCTCAAGAGGCAGAGGCAGGCGGATCTCTGAGTTTGAGGCCAGCGTGGTCTACAAAGGGAGTCTGGGACAGCCAGGATTACACAGAGAAACCTTGTCTTGAGAAACAAACAAACAAAAAAGGATGTCAGTTGTATTAAAAGTATCTTAAGTGGTTGCTCTTATTTTGAGACAGTGTAGCCCAGGCTAGCCTCCCAGGTGTCAGGATTGCTGTTGTGCACCACTGTGCTTGGCTGTTTAAACATTTCTCTGTGTTCCGTTAACCTGTACTCAAAATAAAGTCAAGAGTCCATGTTATTTAAAAAGTGTGTGATCCATTCCCAAGGAAAAAAAAAAGTATGTGGAGTCTAAGCTCAGTAAACAGAATTAAGAAAGGGGGCTTTAACTGTTACTGTCTTTCTCTAAGGCAAAGCAACAATTTCTAATGATGGAGCCACAATTCTGAAACTCCTCGACGTTGTCCATCCTGCAGCAAAGACTTTAGTGGACATTGCCAAATCCCAAGACGCTGAGGTAAGAAAGTCAGTCATAAAAACTTAGTGGAGGCAGGATGCATGCTTCCTTTGCTACCTCTGTTTTCTCACTGAAGTTTTTTTAAATTTAGGTCTAAAATTATAGTCGTGTAAATATTTCACACTTACAAAAGTAGTTAGAATTTATTTTGGGAACAGGGACAGTGTCTTCTGTAGTTCGGGCTATCCTAGAGCTGGCTATGTAGACAAGACTGGCCTTGAACTCACGGATCCACCTGCCTGTGCCTTAAAGAGTGCTAGGATTAAAGGTGCATACCCACCTCCCAGCTTTTTAAAATTAAAAACTTTTTAAAGATTATTTATCTTTTTCTTGTGAGTGTGAAACTGTTTCTTACTAACTTTGTATATAATAAAGTGTAGTGACTAGTTTTAGGTCATTTAACATAAACTAGATCATTAAAGAGGAAGAAGCCTCAATTGAAGAAATGCCTCAATAAGGTCAGACTTAAGCAGGCCATAGGGCATTTTCCTGGTTACTAATGTGGGAGGCCCAGCCCATTGTGGGCGGTGCCACCTCTGGGCATATGGTCCTGTGTTCTCTAAGAAAGCAGGCTGAGTAAGCAGTAAGCAACATGCCTGTGGTTTCTGCATCAGCTCCTGCTTCCAGGTCCCTGCTCTGCTTGAGTCCCTGCCCTGACTTGCTGTGATGACGTACTGTGATGTACAAGTGTAAGCCAATTAAACTCTTTCCTCCCCAAGTTTCTTCCGTCATCGTGTTTCGCCTCAGCAGTAGTAACCCTGATTAAGGCTCATGTGTGCAAGCTCTATCTTGAGAATGGCTTGTCCCTGGGCCCTCTGGAGACGGGTGCTCTCTGGGAGTTACTTGTGTCTCAAGGCCATCTGAGAAAAGCTGATTCCCCAGATACTTTCACCTTTCCATTTGTTGTATGTGGGTTTCTGGAAAAAGAGCTTGACAGCTATTTAAACAATGTGCCTAAAAATGGTTTTCAGGCTTCGCATTCCCTGAGTACCAGAAAACATGTATTCTTGCTGTTCTCTTCCAGGTTGGTGATGGCACCACCTCAGTCACCCTGCTGGCTGCGGAGTTTCTGAAGCAGGTGAAGCCCTACGTGGAGGAAGGCTTACATCCTCAGATCATCATCCGAGCTTTCCGCACCGCCACCCAGCTGGTATGGCTACGTCAGCTTGCTTGGCCTAACGCCTGGGCACCTTCACATTTCTGTTAGGATAATGCGTTTCCAGGGGTGTGGAGGCGCCACACAGAGTAGGACAGTGTGGCCGTCTCCCTGCTCCACCCTTCAGCAGCTGTTGTCCTTGTGTCCTTATTTGGCAGTCCAGAGCCAAATCCTGGAAGAGCCTGATGGTTCTTCAGAACACTGTGGCTGCCTTACCTTTCTGAGAGTTTCCTGGGTGGCAGAGCTTTACCTTCTCCTTGGCAGCTGCAGGCCCAGAGGATGTGCTTAAGATCTTGGCACTAATTGCATCCACTTCACTGTTCTGTGGTTAGCATGAGACTCACTCAACTTGTGTTTTTGCCAGGCTGTTAACAAAATCAAAGAGATTGCTGTGACTGTGAAGAAGCAAGATAAAGTGTAAGTTTCCGTTGGACTTTGTCGGAGCCTCGGTATCTTACGGCCTCATAGGGTGTGTAAGTGTAGACAGGAAGCTGTTTGGTTCTTTTGTTTTTTTGAGACAGGGTTTCTCAGTGTAGCCTTGGCTGTCCTGGACTCGCTCTGTAGACCAGGCTGTGCTTGAGTGATCCCCTGCCTCTGCCTCCATAGTGCTGGGATTAAAGGCCTGCGCCACATGCCCAGCCTGCTGTTTGTGTCCTGACACACCCTTGTCTGCAGACTGGTGCTGAAAGCTGGCACTGGAGTGGCTGTAGTGAGTGACTGTATCTGCTGTCTGTTAATGATCTACCCTAACAATAGAGAAGGGGCAAAGAGAGGAGCAAGCGATGAATTTTGGGTTAAAGGACGAGTAATGGGGTGATATGTATAGCTGCTAAGGTGACTTATATTTAAATGACGAGTTGATGCTGTTGGTGTCAAATGTGAGCTCTCAGCCACACTGTAATGGCTAGGATGTATAGAGCACCTCTCCTGTGCTGTGGTGAGTCAGGGAAGAAGCTCACACCAGTTCTGCCCTGTGCTGCAGAGAGCAGAGGAAGATGCTGGAGAAGTGTGCAATGACAGCCCTGAGCTCCAAGCTGATCTCCCAGCAGAAGGCCTTCTTCGCCAAGATGGTGGTCGATGCTGTGATGATGCTTGACGAGCTGCTGCAGCTTAAGATGATTGGCATCAAGAAGGTGCAGGGCGGAGCCCTGGAGGTGAGCCTGTCACAGCCTGTGGACAGCGGGCCGCGTCCTGTGGGAGCACAGCGCACACTAGGTGAAGGGAGAATGGGGTAAGGCAGGAAAGCAGATGTGGCCACTCCGCCCATGCTGCCTGTAGTCTTTGGATCGGTTTTTTTTTTTTTTTTTTTTTTTTTTTTAAATCATGCATGGGAAGGTGGACCTGTGCCAATTCAGAATCTTGTTTATGTCAGTGTCAGGGTGTGTGGAAGGATTAGTTCAGATAAGTTACTTGTGAATTCTCCAAAGATAAGTTCTAGAGATTTTTGGCAGTTCACTCTTCAAAGAGACACTGTCAAACTTGGCCTTCTATTAATTTCTCTTGACTAGATGATCTATAATTCAAACCATAAAGGGGGCTTAGAATGAATTGTTCCATAACCACCTCTGCCCCTTATGCAGCCACTGTTACCAGTTCACATAACGTAACCTAGAATTCTGAATACACAGTGTGTGCGTGTGTGAGCTTGCTATTTTAATGCCAGTGATTGCTTCTAGTATATACTGGTGTTCTGTGCCATGGTTTTGTGCATTTAGCAATAGTGTAGCAATTGGTCCAAGTGAGCATTTTTATCACTAACTTGGTACTGTCTAGTACGTCCTTTTGTGCTGTCCGGAACAAAAACCCTTTCCATGTATGTTTAAGCACTGAAAATGACAGTTTGTGCAACAAACAGGCTAAATTTTAAATTGGTTTTTTTATTATTTAAATATCAGCATGTAGCTGGGTGTGGTGGTGCATGCCTTTAATCCCAGCACTTGGGAGGCAGAGGCAGGCAGATCACTGAGTTTGAGGCCAGCCTGGTCTATAAAACAAGTCCAAAACAGCCAAGGCTACACAGAGAAACCCTATATCAGAAAAACAAAAACAGATATTAACACGTGCTTGGTGCCTGCTGTATTGGCCTGCATAGCTGTGATTCTTTTTGTTGTTTTTCAAGACAGGGTTTCTCTATGTAGCCTTGGCTGTCCTAGACTCGTTTTGTAGACCAGGCTGGCCTCAAACTTGGAGCAATCTGTCTGCCACTGCCTCACAAGTGCTGGCATTAAAGGCATGTGCCACCACGTGTGGCTCTAAAAGCATTCTTTGACATTAGTTTATCTGTGCTGTTTTTGTCCTTTTTATCTCTGGCCTGCTGTACTTACTCTATGGGAGCCATTTGTATATCTTCTTGGAAGGGAGTGAAACAGATTGTGTTTATGCTACACAAGTGCTCCAATGCTGCAGTGTGCCCAGGCCTTAGAACTAAAAGTTTTATCTGGTATGCTTGAATTTTCCCCAGAGTGCTCAACATTTCACTAAATCCATGTAAGAACTCAGGTTTTACTTCATTTTGTTGGGGTGTTTTGTTGTTTTTTTTAGATTGGGTCTCCATGTGGCTCTGGCAATCCTGGAACTTGCTGTCTGTCCTCACAGCTATCACCTGCCTCTGCCTCCCTAGTGCTGCACGACCATATAACAGCCCTAAAACTTGTTTGTTTTGAGATAGGGCCTTACTACTTCAGGCTGATCTCAGATTTGTGATTTTCCAGTCTCTGCTCCCTGAATGCTGATATTATAGGCTTACACCACTGTGCCTGGCCTTTTGTAAAGTTGTTAAAGAGACTGATAAGATGGCTCAGTGGGTGCAAGCATAGGGCCCTTAATTAGTATCCTAACACCCATACTAAAGAAAGCAAGCTTCCTGGAGTGGGGTAGAGGCAGCATGAAGATACCCAGAGCTCCCTGGCCAGCCATCTAGCTAGACTGCTGAGCTTCAGGTTCAGAGGAGAAACCGTGTCTCAAGAAATTAGGTAGAGAAAACTGAGAGATGGCTTGGTGGACAAAGCACTTGCAGAAGCTTGAGGGCTGGACCTGGCTCTCTAAAGCCCATGTAAGAGCTTGGTGGGTGTGGTAGTCACGGCCAGTGTCACCTTCTGTTGTGGTTCCTTTGGATCCACTCTTGTGTTGCAGGGTGATGTTCCTGTTATCTCGGTGAGTCCTAGACCAAAGCTTTAGCGGGGCCCTAAGATTCTTTTACACTGGTCACTGCTACGTTTCCCTCTTCTCTCTTCTGTACTCAGACTCTCTGGTCCCTGCCATCTGTTTTGTATATCAGCAATTCAAAATGTTTTTCATTTCCTGAGTCTATAAAACAACTGACTACCTTTTGGGACTAACCATTTCTTTCACAGTTTGACAGTTTTCTGCTTGCCATCATGATCAGCGTAGGCATGCCACTTGAGGCTATGGATGTGTGTGGTGCAGGTGTGGGGGATATTTGCTGCTCATCGATAAGCTGTGGCATTCTTTGCTAAGGAAGGCTGCTGAGAGAGCTGTCAAGTCAGTGATAGTGAAGTCAGTCCCACATGCAGCGTTATTTTTTGTTGTGCCTTGTATTTAAATTTGGCTGCTAGGAGTTATGTACAGTTTGAAGAAGTGAAAGGTCATGGCTGGAGGGGTTGAGGGGTAAAGGGCCACAGCAACAGTTACCAAGGAAACATTCAAGCCCCAGCGTCTATGCTGTATGTATACAGGCAATAAAGAGACTTGAGGCCTAGACAGAATCATGGCACAGTGTCCGCCTTTCCCCTATCCGCCTGCTCCGTTGTTGGCACTGCTGTAGTTGTCCTCTGGCAGCTGCTTCAGAGGCCAGCTTTAGCGAACAACCCAGATACCATGTTCATCTCTACAAATGGAATGATGTCTTACCTTAAAGGGGCGAGTAAAATGTGTTCTGTTTCACTAAGAAAGGTGAATTTGTCCCAAATTTTGTGGTGGTGGTGGTGGTAAGAATATCACAGTTGTGGCAGTGGAGTTCACTCTTGTTGAGTTCATGGACTGATTGGATTTCTGTCTATAACCAAACCACTGAGCTGTCTGCTTTAACCAGGAGTCTCAGCTGGTGGCTGGTGTTGCGTTCAAGAAGACTTTCTCTTACGCTGGGTTTGAAATGCAGCCCAAGAAGTATATGGACCCCAAGATCGCCCTCTTAAATGTTGAACTTGAGCTGAAAGCAGAGAAAGATAATGCTGAAATCAGAGTCCACACGGTGGAGGTAGGCTTCCCCCCCCAGCAGGAGTGGGGAGGTGGGCAACTTTCTGGGTGGGCCTCTGGTCTATAGGCTACTGAGGACCAGCTCTCCGTTTCTCAGGTTCTGGTAGGCACTTTTCTTTTGCCTCTGCTCATCGTCCATTCCCATGTTTGCATATCTTGGCCAACTAATGTTCTCGCTAAGTAAATTCCACCTGGGATAGCTGGACTGTGCTCTTTGTCTCTTAGGGATGGGCCCTCCAGCTTGCCTGAGTTTTTGTTTTGTTTTAAGCTCACGTGCACTAAGTAGGGTTCTACCACTGAGCTATACCCCAGTCCCTGGCCCCCTTTTTAACATTAGTTTTTCTGAGATACGGTTCTCTGTGTTTTGTTTTTTTAGCTCTGGCATTTAACTTACTATGTAGGCCAGGCTAGCCTCATGGAGATCCACCTGCCTCTGCCTCCTGAGTGCTGGGATTAAAGGCATGTACTGTGATGCCCAGCTTGCCCAGCCTTTAAACATTTTTTTATCTTGAGAGGATGTTTTGTTAAGTTACTCAAGTTGGCCTTGAACGTATTCTTCCTACCTCAGTCCTGAGTGTGTGGAGTGACAAGCTTACACATTCAGCTGTAGCTTGCCTGCAGTTTGGTTCTTTTTGGTCAGACAGGTCTCCTTCCCTTCCTTCAGCTGAGCCTCATGGACTCTGTTCCTGCCATTGTGGTTCCCAGGACTGCCTCTAGGCAGCAGTGTCTGCCAGCACAGAATGGCCTTTGCGGTAGGAGGTCTTACTGGGAAATCCATAGGCACAGCTGTCAGAAGAGGTGAAACTGTTCCCCACACCTCAGCAGTGCCACAAGTTCTAGCGAAACTCTCCCCTGAGGCTACTCTGTATTTTGTGTTTGAAGTGTTAAGTGGTTGCTGTTAACAGTCCTTGTGTATTTGGACTGTTGGCCCATTAATTCCCAGATAAATCAGCATGTTTCCTGTGTGGGGAGCAATTGGGTTAGCCTGTCATACACTAACCTCCATCCCAAAACACCATCTTTTTTGGGTCTCTAGGATTACCAGGCAATTGTTGACGCCGAGTGGAGTATTCTCTATGACAAGTTAGAGAAGATCCATCAGTCTGGAGCCAAAGTCATCTTGTCCAAACTGCCTATTGGGGATGTGGCCACACAGTACTTTGCTGATAGGGACATGTTCTGTGCTGGCCGCGTGCCTGAAGAGGATCTGAAGAGGACGATGATGGTAAGAAACCTCCATGGGCGTTGCTTATCCTCTGTGGGCCTGGGTTGTTTCCTTTGTTCCTGATGTAAAGGAATAGACTTGTCAGATTGTCCCTGTGTTGACTGTTTGTCAAGAAATGCTTCATCTGAGTGTCTGTATACCCACTAATAAAACTGCTTCAAATTCACCAAGACAGGAAGTGGGTGGTGCACAGCCGCAGCACTGTGGTCCACAGGCCAGGCTTAACAAGTATTGCTTCCAGCTTGGGCTTTCCCTGTTGATATCTCAATGAGCCATGTAGGCTAAAGAGCTGCTCCCAGGCAGAGTTGCTGGACCCAGAGCACTAGACATCAGGTCCCTGCTCCCTTTCAATAGGGCCTTTGCCCTTTGCGTGTTTGGTTCTGTTCTGAAGTCATCTTTTTGAGTAGCAGTTGGGATCACCTAGCGACCAGGGTAAAGGTAGGCTATCCTGAGCAGAGGGCTCTACAGTTCTGTGGCAAATTCAGCTTGGAAACTGGCTTGTTGAGTGGGTGGCAAGAAGCCAACTGGCCTCGTTGGTATTTTCTTTGCTCCGCAGGCCTGTGGAGGCTCAATCCAGACCAGTGTGAACGCTCTGGTTCCAGAAGTCCTGGGCAGCTGTCAGGTGTTTGAAGAAACTCAAATTGGAGGAGAGAGGTGAGCCTATGTGCTCAGCGCCCAAGAACTGCTTGTGTCTGCCCAACCCCGCCACCCCCCCTGCCACGCCCCCCCACCCCGTCTTGTTGTGGGTGTGGTAAATGCCTTGTACTGATGTTTATTTGAGGTGATATTTGGGGGGAGAGAGGATAAAAAGCTCAGGTTTCGTGTTACAGAAGGGGAGACGGTTTAACTGGATCTTGGATCTGATTCTACAAGCTTTAACGCTCCAGTAATGCCACCCCACTCTTGCCTAAAAAATACCTTAAAGGTAGGATGAACAGCCTGAGTGAACAAAAGCTGCTCCCTCTTGGGAGGGCTTGACAGGGAGATCAGATGGTAAGATGGCGGCAATTCATGTGTGCACCATTGCGTTCTGGACATAGGTACAATTTCTTCACTGGCTGCCCGAAGGCCAAGACATGCACCATCATCCTCCGTGGTGGCGCTGAGCAGTTTATGGAGGAGACAGAGAGGTCCCTGCATGATGCCATCATGATTGTGAGGAGGGCCATAAAGGTACTGGGATGCCTGTTGCCTACACAGACCCCTGACCCTGGAGCTGATAAGAGCTTGGATTTAATATAACCTGTCTTTCCGTAGGTGGCATGTTTGGCTTTGATTTCCTCCTGCAAATCACTAGACTAGGTCTTCATTTGCCCCACAAATCATGAAGAGGCAACTTCAGCCTCACATAGTTCTGTTTCAAAAGCTGAAACTAGTTAACAAACTGAGGCTGAACTTTAGCTGTCCTCCTGAAGTGACCACTCCCAAGCTATGGCTGACTCTGTGACCTCACAGTTCCTAGGACTGAAACTGGGATGTGCTGGATGCTGGGTTCCTGGGGCTGGGAAAGGGAGACCAGGCAAATGCACTTTCTGGGATGGAGGACTTGCTTTTTTTAAGTCCAACTTGACGCCTTGAGCTGGACCACTGCACTGAGAGCTGTTTGGTTTCTGCAGAATGATTCTGTGGTGGCTGGTGGTGGGGCCATCGAGATGGAGCTCTCCAAATACCTGCGGGATTACTCAAGGACCATTCCAGGGAAACAGCAGCTGTTGATTGGGGCATATGCCAAGGCCCTGGAGATTATTCCACGACAGCTATGTGACAATGCTGGCTTTGATGCCACAAATATCCTCAACAAGCTGCGGGCTCGACATGCACAGGTAAATTCCCTGCTCTTTGGGGTCCAGGGGATAGGCTTTTAGGTATGTGCTGTGCCTACTGGGAATGTGGCCACTACCGGGTACAATGGGCAACTTCCTCCTGCCACAGTGTCAGGCCTGGATATTGCAGTCAGCGTGCCTGGAGT
The DNA here is from genome assembly GCF_903995435.1 of Acomys russatus. Taxonomy (NCBI): domain Eukaryota; kingdom Metazoa; phylum Chordata; class Mammalia; order Rodentia; family Muridae; genus Acomys; species Acomys russatus. Next base: position 14,303,669 of record NC_067149.1, read on the forward strand.
TGGGAGCAGATGGGGAAATGTCTTGTGCCATTTTCTTGAGAATGTGCTATCAAGCCAAGTTCCCGGCAATTGAGTACTCAGGAAGGTTTGCGGAAGAAATGAAAGCAGTTCCATAGTGCTTCCCTTCTCTTTCAGGGAGGCGTGTGGTATGGGGTAGACATCAACAACGAAGACATCGCTGACAACTTCCAGACGTTTGTGTGGGAGCCAGCCATGGTGCGCATTAACGCCCTCACAGCGGCTTCTGAGGCTGCATGCCTTATTGTATCAGTGGACGAGACTATCAAGAACCCCCGCTCCACTGTGGATGCTCCCCCAGCAGCTGGCCGGGGCCGGGGCCGTCTCCATTAAGAGGCAGTCTGCACACTTCCCTGTGAGGTGAATGGGGGTGAGGAAATGGTTGCTTGGTCTGCTGTGTTACTGGAGGTTATTTAAATAAAATTTCAAAGTTACCTGGTCAGAGTTTTTCTCAAAATATTCTCTTGCCTCTCAGAATTTGAGCTGTGTGTGCTTGAAATAAAGACTTCTGTTGTCTGGAGGTCTCAGTGTGGCTGCGGTTCTGAGGAGCTAGATGTATGGTGGCTTTTCCCAGCATCCTCTTCAGCCCTTCTATCTCAAGACACTGCACACAACACACAACGCTTGTATCACAGTAGTTGGAATATGTTCCCTGCGTCCTGCCCTTGCTATGTTTTGAGCTCAGGCATGTTTCCTCTTAAACTTTGTTTTTTGAGACAGGGTTTCTCTGTGTAGCCTTGGCTGGTCTGGACTCACTTTGTAGACCAGGCTGGCCTTGAACTCACAAGGATCCACCTGCCTCTGCCTCCCGAGTGCTGCGATTAAAAGCGTACACCACCATGCCCAGCTTCTTAAAATACTTTTAAGTGACAGCTCAGGGCATTATATAATCTCTGGGCTTGGAAAATGTTCTCTTTTGCTTAGTTACTGTGAGAGTCCTTTTTGTTTAAACCAGTACTGTGGATTGAACCCAGGGCCCAGGGCCTCATGGTGTTTGCTATGGAAGCACTTGCTGAGCTACCTCCCTAGCCCGTTTTTTTTATTTTTTTATTTTTTTTTTTTTTACTTTGGGTTGATCAGTCTTTATGCTGTTAGGGTCTCACCAAGTTGCCCAAGCGGGAGGCTGACTTGCTTTTTTATGTCCTGAGTCAACTGCAGCTCGTGCCTTCATCCCAGCTCCTGCTTTCTTGTGACCAAGAGAGTTAAGAGCTGTCGGAGCAGAAGACTGGCAGGTCTACCAGTGCCTGGGTTCTGCTAGCCGCAAGCTAGTCACTGATAAAGCTGAGGGACCATCCTAAGTAACTGAAGTTCTTGCTCCCTCAAACTGGTGTCTGGAGAACTTGAGCCCTGCATGCGTGGTTAGATGGCCTTGAAGCAGGGTAGGGTTCCTGACGTGTGCAGCATTCTTCCTGTGGCCAGGCACCTGCTGTGTGTGTGGCAGGAGTGTTTAACAGGTTAGGTAGGGCCTGTTAGTCAAATCACATGAGGCCGACTTTGTGAAATTAAGGCCAGGCTGCTATGGTAGCAACTTGGTCTCTCAAAGATCAGGGTGATTGGCTGCCAGAGCCTCCTAAAAGGGAACTAAGCCACTGCAGGGCGGGCAGTGCCTACTCCTGTTCTGCCTGTCTGGGTTTACTCTAGAATAAAAGTTTGGCTTGTTTGGATGACAAAAGCAAGCTTGTGTAGTCACAGGCTGGTGGCATGGGTGGCCTTTCTCCAGCATTGTCTGCAGCCCTAAGAGGGTGCCCATTTGTTCCATTGACTGGGCTATCTGGCTTCCTTCTACCCTCAGCATCTTTATTATAGGAAGGCTATAAGCCCGCCTGAGGATGTCTGTTAGTAAGGTCCTTGCCCATCATGTGCAAAAAAAGGTTCTAGGTCAATGCTGTCTTTCAAAAACATTAAATGTAAGAAAGTTCCCCAATTTCAGAGGTACTAAAAAGTTTAAAGAAATGCATATGAAAAGAGACAAAATATATCCTAAATGGTTTACCTAGAACACTAATTTGAAGAAGTTAACAGGTAATTTTGGGTACGATGGACACAATCTCTAGCACTTGAGCTTAAGGCTATCTTCAGTATCAAGTTTGAGGCCAGTGTAGGCTACATGGAGAAACAAAAGGTAGGGTTTGAAATATGGCTGCATGTCACATTCTTTCCCTGAGCCACACGCCACCTCTGCAGTTTCACCATCTTTTTTATTGGATACAGAACCATAAACTCTGATGCCCAAGAGTCCTTTTAAATACATATGCTCAGATACATTCGGCAAAGGGCATCTGGGTGACATGGAGCAAAGTGCTGGGATGGCAATGCCTGGGTAGGGCAGATGTGGGGCCAGGGAAGGCCCCCTGGGGGCTGGAGGTACAGGCACCACTTTAACAGAACTAAAAGGAAAGTTGCTGTCCATCCCTCTGCCTACTGTGCCTGCAGGGGCAGGTTGTGGCCTGGCTGTGCAAGGGAAGGCCACTGCGGTCCTACCAGCAATGCCCTCCTAGCCACCTTGGGCCTCCGCCTCTGCCACCTCTGTCAGGGCTAAGTAGACGCTGGAAGGTTCCAGGCCAAGCCTCCCCAGGGCTGTGATAATGGTAGAGGCCCAGAGCTGGCTTCATGGTGGGGTGCTTGCTTGATTGTCAGTCAGTCTGGGACTAAGGTCTCAAAGAGTTAAGGAAAGCCTAACGTTCAGCTCTTCACCCAACCTTCAGCCTTGTCCTTTTGGGCAAGAACTACAGCTGAGCTCAGTTGCCCAGGAGTAAATATACACACTACACAGTAATATATACAGAGATGCTGGCCTGAGCCAGGGCTGACAGGCTAGGGTAGACCCCTTCAGTGGGTAACTCCTGGGCACTGGACCATCCCACTTAGTCTCATTTCTCCCAAGTTCACCAGGAACTATGTCTTTGGCACCAACTGTTGCTCTGGGAAGTTTTCCTTCAACTTAGCGCCTTACAGAGACTGGGGTTTACAGCTCACTGCCTGTGTTCTGCGTTCTAGATCAGGGCTCGTAACAGAGAGCAGCAGGCCTTGGGAAGGAGACCTCTGTTAGGTCTGAGGCAGTTCCTGAGGCTAACTCAGCTTCGACTGTCAATGGGGTTTAAAAAGAAAAAAAAAAATTATTTCAGGGTGCTCTCTCTTAGATGAGTGGAAAGCTGGGGTTCTGGGCAAGGGTTCATACATTTCTGCCATACTGTGGGGAAAAGCAGCCTGTATAAGCATGAAGTACTCAAGCCAAACATGCCACAGCTCAGTTGCTAGGGCCAGGCTGTGTGGCAGAGGGTGGGAAGGGAAGAGATACCAAGTGGCTGTCACTAGCAAAGCCTTCTCTATAGACCCAGTGCTTCTGGAGCAGGCATGCCCTCATGCACTTTCGTTCCTTATTAAAGTTATGAGACGCAAGGGGCTCGTCCTCTTTGAGTGGCTGAAGAAAGGCTAAGGTGCTTCTAAGGAAGCCAGGTGCCACTTTCCCCAACTGGCCGTGTGACTGCTAATGATGGACATTAGCACAGCACCCAGAAGCAGGGTTGGTCCCCTGGGGGAAAAGCCAAGGACTCACAAGCCAGGGACAGAGCTGCTGGCTCTCAAGCAGTGCCTGAAGACTAAGATGCCCAAGACTCAGCCAGGACGCAGTACCCTGGCACTTAGGTTGGTAAAGGCTTAGACAAACCATTTTCACCCTATCCACCTTTACTCAGAGCAACAACACAGGTGAAAACTCTTGGGGTTTCTTGGAAAGCCTTTCAGAAGACAGACTTGTGCCAACAGAAGTGGGTAGGTTTCCCTCTCCTTGGATCAGGATGCTGAGATGTAGTAGAGGCTGGGACTAGCATCTAGACCTTGTTTCCTGCCCTGATAGCTGTGCACCTTGACCTATTTCCCCTAGCACCAGGCATTCTAGTGTGATCCTCCCCCTCCCCCAAGGAGATGTCCAAATCCTGGGGTTGTGGAATAGAAGTCCCTAGGGGCAGGCTTGGCCAACTACCACATCACTTTGTTGTGCTTTATCCAGGAGACAGGAAGGGCAGCACCTCTGGTCTTAAGAGTCACATGGAGCAGAGGCTACACAGATACAGCTGGCTAAACAGCTGACCTACTAAAGGCAGCTGGCCCACCCCCCACCCCCCCCCCCCGACTGCACCACCACCTCCCTTCTGGGCCACCACTGAAGGAGTGGAAAGTTGTGCTGTGGCCTGTGACTCCCAGGGACAGGGCTGGGGAGGTGGGAGCCACTGGGGGCAGCTGTGAAAGGTAGGGGCAGAGATACCACACAGCCAAGGTTTCATGCAGGACCAGGCATGGAGTATCCAGCCACGACAGCCTTGACGGTTCAGTCTTCAAAGGGCAGGGACAGAAGAAGCCACACAACTCAGTAACGATGATGAACTGGGACAGAGCTATGGAATCTGGGAGCATTGAGCTGAGCATGTGCAGCAATGGAAGGGACCTGTGAGGCAGCAGCCCACAGATGGATCCGTGCCCAGTCCAGGTGTGGGCACAGCTGGAGAAAACTGGCAAGAGGATCCCACCTTATACAGTAGCAAAGAAACCCTAAGGTTTGGAGGGCAAGCCAGACATTTGAAAGATCTGCCCAAATGAGGGTTGCCAAGGTTCATGGCCGCAGCTGTGCCAAATTCTGAGGGGAAGAACTCAATGCTAGATGCTCAGTCTGTGGGGCTTTGGTGCTCAAACAGATTGTTTTGGTACAGTGCAAGGCCACTGACACCCTACCCCAAGTACCCTCCTACTGTAGTTTCAGCCCAGGGCTGTAAGATGGACTGTGGAAATTCTTCCTCTGCTTTGGCACCACGATCTGGCTCCTTGCCAAAGCCACCTCCTCAAGCAAGCTGTTAAGTAAAGCAAAGCTCCCTCCTTACCCCCAAACCCCAGCACAGCAGGTATCAAAGGGTCCCCTCTCCCAATGGCCTTGGGGCCTGACCAGCTGAGTTAAGAGGCCCCATCTCACTGTAGGGCTTTGCTGGGACCCCTGCCCTCTGCGGTCCCTCAGCAAGGAGCTTAGCTTTGGGATGTGATTAACGAGGCGTCTTTGTCCTAACAAATAGTCTCCTCCAAACTGGCCAGTCCTTTACCTGCTTAGGAGGTGTGGGTTTCATCCTACAAACTTCCAGACATTTTTTTTTTTTTTAACCCTTTGAAACTCATCCCTATGGCCTTGCCCCAACTTTCAGCTAACCTTGTACCAGGTTCCTAGGCTTGCCTGGATTATCACTGGAGAATGAGGATCTGGAAGACAGGTCCTCTGTCTGAAGGGAGTGTGCCCTGCAGAGGGCCTGGCAGGTCCAGGGGAGAAGAGTGCGCCTTGCCATGTCTGAGCTGCCTTAAGCCCCTTCTGGCCTGTGGCCTGATGGGCTCCTGACCAGGAGATGGCCTCAGGAAGGAGAGACCTCGCCCCGAGCAGCAGAGGAGCCACTGGGCGGCCACTGCAGATCCTCTGTGTAGGGACAACAGAAGGCTGCTCCAGCTGGGGACGTGAAAGGAGTCTCAGGGCAGCTTCCGTCCAAACCCCTGCCCTGGAAGAGGCAGTGCTCTGGGTCACCTGTCACTCTGCTGTCCTAACTGAACAGGTTATTCAACCGCTGTCTTGAACTAGTCCAAGCCACGGGCCCCTCCAGAGGTCCAAAGAGCGCCTTGGTGTGGGGCTGGCAGAGGCCCTGCCGCCCCTCACCCGGGTTAGCAGCCTCCTTCCACTTTGATGTGCAGAATCTTCGAGAAGCCAGGCCTCCGTCGCAGTGCCTGTAGACAGGAGCTCTAAATTAGCTCTACCTCAGTGTTAGGCAAGTGAACTACTGCCACCCCCACCACCGCTCACCTGGAGTTTTGTCACCATGTCCTCAAACAGCTTCTGGGCCTCAGGACTGCTGGGCTCTTTGAAGTAATCAGCAATCCCAATCTGCACCACAATGGATTTGAGGTTCCGGCAGATGCCTGGGAGAAGGCAAGTGAAGGGGACAGGTGCTTGGCAAAGGCAGCGGGCTGCAATCTTTTCTTCTCATGAATGAAATCAAGAGCCCCATTAAGAAACACACATGGGCCAGCCACATCACAACAAGAGGAAAGCCAGGCCCCTGCCGGCTGCAGCTCACAACGGAGCATCTCAAGAAGATGGACAAAGATATCCTGAAGGACAAGTGTGTGACAGCAAGCTGCTCAGTACCCTAGCAACTTCCCAGTATAGGGGACAGCTATCCCATGCTGGGGGCACTTGGAAATGACTTGAGGGGCAGAGCTATTGAACTAAGGCTGAGTGCAGAGTAGCATAGGCGGGAGGCAGCCAAGCCTTCAAGCAAGGGTTTTAAGAAATAGCGGCTATTTTGTTTAGCTGCTGTTTTGTCCGGGAGAGGTGGAGTGAGCTCAGGAGCTGGGAGGGGCCTGGAGAGCATGATCTGGGGGAGACTAGGCAGTGAGTTCCGGTGGACCATTTAGGTAGACATGAGGCAGAAGGTAATAGGAGGACCCAGGGAGTGAGTCAAGGAAACAGGCAGGCCGGTCACCCCAGCTACTCAAGAGTCTAAGGCTGGAAGATCCTAAATTCAAGGTCTGCTGGGACAGCTTGATGAGACTATCTCAAAAAAAAAAAAAAAAGACGGAAAGAGGCTAGCCTGAGCTACATAGTTCCAGCACAGCCAGGGCTACACAGAGAAACGTTGTTTCATGAGGTGGGAGGGGAGGGACTGGGAGCAAACTTAGTGGTACAGCATAAAGCACAGGGGGGAAATCTTCTCCCGGGGGCCACATGATCCTGAGTGGTGGTCCACAGTGACTGAGCAGATGGGATGATGTGGGCAGCAGAGGGGCCAGAGTGAAATCCTCAGCATACTTTCCTGTAGCATCTAGACAATCAAAAGATGTGATTGCACAGCGGGGCGTGGTGGCGCACGCCTTTAATCCCAGCACTCAGGAGGCAGAGGCAGGTGGATCGCTGTGAGTTCGAGGCCAGCCTGGTCTACAAAGCGAGTCCAGGACAGCTAAGGCTGCACAGTGAAACCTTTTCTCAAAAAAGCAAAACAAAACAAAAAAAGAAAAAAGAAAAAGAGAGATGTAATTGCAGAATTTAGAAAGCAAAGTCACATGCTTAAGAGAGAATCACCAGCCTTGCTGCTCTCTGCCTGTTTGTTCTCTGCCCCTGCCCCACTGGGAGGCTCACACAGAAACTAACAGCCCCCCACACACAACACTTGCTGCCATTGTGAGCCAGCACAGAGCAACAGACATCCTGTGCAGCTAAACAGCTGACACAATGCTGCCAGGCCTGGAGTGCCAACCCCAGCCTCAGAGACTCTGAGCCAAGGCGAAAACACTGCTGTCTGCCCTAGCACCGGCACATGCCAGTTAGAGCACTAGAAAATAGTTAATGCTGCCTGCTTGCGGGAGAGAGCATAACAGCCATTACCATTTCATCAGAGTGTGAGAGACTCTCAAGATTGGTCTTGTTGGTTTTTCCCTTGGAAAAGTTGGAGTCATCAGGCAAGACCCTCACCTGAGCCGTCAGCCATTCCCTCCTCCCTGTCTCTCCCAGATGTGTGCTGTTTTGTTCCAGTTGCATGTGGTCTCTGGTGGCACAAGAGCACAAAGGGCACTCCATCTATGCAGCTATGATGCGGCTGTCATCTGGGCCTAGACTTTTGAGTGGCATGGCTTCTTTAGGGTGACCCACACTCTATAAATAATCCTCACCCATGCTCTCTAAGTAAGCCCAATAAATATCACGGTTCACCAAGCTGGACTCCAGTGGCATTATTTGCTTGGTACACCACAGATGCCCTTTCTGAGAGGAGCTGGCATCTGTTTGCATCTCCCCAGGAAAAGCTCAGTCAGTGTTCCAAAGTATCTGAGGACAGGTTGTAGCCATACCCTGCCCTGCACCCCCAAACCCCCACTGCTCACTGTTAAAATGTAGCAGGGCCTTAGGGGTGACAGGGGTGGCCGTGAGCACCAGCATCTCCAGTCCCTTCAGGCCTTCCCGGCAGACCTCAGCCGCCACCTCCTGGGTAATCTCTGACACGTGGTCCAGTTCCAGGACCTGCAGCCGCATGCAGTTTCTTGCTAGGAGAGAAAGAAGAGGCCTGGTGACAAACTCCCTGCCCCACCTGCCCAGCACTCAAGTCTCTCTCACCATCATCACCCAGGCTGCCGTCCCTAACTGGCAGGATTTCACAGGCAGCAGCTCACCCTTGCCTGCTTCGTACCTACACAGCCCAAGCCCAAGAAAGACTCACCAAGTGATGCCAGGCCCTGTACCCCACAGCCAGCACCACCTACACCCAGGGCCCGGAGGTGGGGCCAACAGCGTCCAATCATCTGCAGGCAACGGTTGCTGAACCGGGTGGGCTGCTGGCTGAAAAATGAAGGGTAGAGAGTGATCAGAGTGTGATCTTCCATGGAGGATTTTTTTTTCCCATCATGCATCAGGGCCTTGCCAACAAGTCAGAAAACAGCTCCTCTCTGACTGTCCTCTCCCCTCTGGCTACATCTGGCAGCCTTATATTCTGGAACCATCCAGAGCTGAGGACAAGAGCCCCACCCCAGTCTCCATTCATCCTCACCCAGTGGCCAGATACTCATCTGGGTGTGTTACAACCGAGACATTTTGAGCCAGGCTCCAGACTGCAAGGTGACAATGAAGACACAGCTCCCATCCAAAGGGTATGACCTTCATCTGCCTCTGCCACCTATCCTTGAACTTGCAGCAATCCTCTTGCCTCAGCTTCCCAAGTGCTGAGATTACCACACCTGGCCTTTGAGAGCTGATTTTTTTTTTTTTTAAGTTTTTATGAGACAGGGTTTCTCTGTGTAGCCTTGATTGTCCGGTACTTTTCTTTTAGACCAGGCTGGCCTCGAACTCACAGCAATCCGCCTGCCTCTGCCTCCTGAGTGCTGGGATTAAAGGCGTACACTACCACGCTCAGCTGTTTATAGATTTTTTTTTTCCCCCTAAAGAGGGTCTCCTGCAGCCCAGGCTGAGTGACTTCAAACTTATGATGCACCCGAGGAGCCTCTTGCTTCTACCTCCTAAGAGCCAGGATGACAGGTGTGTGCTGCCACGTCTGGCTCAATACCCTTCTTAAAACTGGCAATCTCCTAGTACCTTCTAGAAAAGATGCACAGGTCTATCTGTACTTTTTTTTCCTCCTGCTTTTTTCCAAGGCAGAGTCTCTCTGTGTAGCCCTGACTGTCATGGATCTCACTCTATAGACCAGGCTGGCCTCAAATTCAGAGATCCACCTGCCTCTGCCTCCTGAGTGCTGGGATTGAAGGTGTGCGCTGTCACTGCCCAGCAGATCTTCATCTTTCAGCAAGGCCTTCATGACATTTCCTGCTTGCCTGCCCTCCTCACACCGAACTCGCCCCTCAACATCCACTCAGGTAACAGTATCTCTGTCATCTGATACGCCCATGGGAGCAAGGACACAAAAATGGACTGTAACGGAAATTCTGGTTCCTTTGTAAACTCAGTTATGTGCTGTACATGTGTCTATTTTAATCCTAAATTTGAGAGTTTGGTTTGGGCTTTAGTTTGTCCACAGCTGGTAACCATCTCATGTGGGGCGTCGTCTTTGCCAGCTGCTAACAGCCTGCCTCGTGGGGCACAGCCTAGGACTCTGAGGTAGATAAACAGGAGAGCCTAGGAACACAACGTATGGCATGCTGTGGCAGAGTGCGGCCTGTAGCAGCTTGGAGACCAGAGCCTGACCGTGTGGTGGGGACGGAGAGAAATGTTTCAACCCAGCAGCTTGGAGGAGACTGCTTGCTGCGTTTGCTGTTGATAAGAGATGGCTTTGCCCCCCCAAAAGAACCCACTGACCCTAAACTGCTAGGAGAAGTAAATGGGTCCGTGCCCCATCCCCACTAACACTCATCTCACACCCAGCAGTAAGGGGTTGAGGTAGAGGTGTTAATACCCCAAATAAAATAGAATTTAAAAACAAGTGTCAACATTGGACTTTCACAGAGTCTGCCTTGGGAACGGTCTAGCAGAGGAGCCTGGAGTAGAAATCACTACAGAGGCCGGGCATGGTGGCGCACGCCTTTAATCCCAGCACTCGGCAGGCGGATCGCTGTGAGTTCGAGGCCGGCCTGGTCTACAAAAGCGAGTCTAGGACAGCCAAGGCTACACAGAGAAACCCTGTCTCGGGGGAAAAAAAAAAAAGAAAGAAAGAAAAGAAAAGAAAAGAAAAGAAATCACTACAGAATAGATGCTAGTAAGGGTCGGGATTGGGGGAGCGGCAGCGGGAGCCGAGCAGGGGACCACCACGACAGACTTCACCAGGGTATTACAAAAAGCGTAGGAGGGGACCTGGCAGGGAGCTGGCACACGGGGATCACTGGGAGGGTAAGGGGCAGAGCACCCAGAAGCCTGGTAACTTGAGGAACTCCCAAGTAGAACAAGGGTCAATCCACACCTTCTGTTCTCCGCAACGACAACGGATTTGTTCTTTGGTCTTATTTTGAGATGGAATCCTGTGAAGTTGCCCATATATACAGTTCTTGAATTCACACTCCTAGCTCTGGGGTAGCTGAGATGACAGCTTCCTCTGTATACTCTGGGGTAGCTGAGATGACAGCTTCCTCTGTATACTTGTAGTGACGTCTCTGACCTGCTTACACTCTACCAGGCTACTGCTGACTGATCACACACTATGGACGTTACAGTCTTTGTGGACAGGACATCAGTGAGCCAGTAACAGCTCTCATTATCTAAGCTGTGAAAGTAAGAGCTGAGTGGCAGTGCCAGGCTGTCAGGATGGCACTTTCCACCAAGCCTGATGACGTAAATTTGATCATCTCAGAGTCTCACATGGTGGAAAGAAAGGATGACTCCCTGACCTCCACACACATACCCAACTCCCTACACTCCGGGGCCCATATTACAGGCCTGCTCCTAATTACCAACACACTCATCAATGAGGAAATCTGCCCCCAACAGCTGACCTGCCCACTGCTCTTCCCTCCCTCCCCACCCCCTTGCCTGGGCTTACCAGGGGTGAAGTGGCGCCACCTGGAGGGAGACAATCTCTCTGCAGCCTGCACCCAAGGCCCAGATCACCTCATGGCCAACAGGGTCTGTGGCGCTCCTGTGGAAAAGCCAAACCTCAAGTGACCCATCTTTGTGGGCCTCTAACTCCCATGAGACCATGTGGTATCTAAGGACCTTTGGGCCCCAAGGCACACAAAGGAAGGGGAGCTGTACTTCTGGAAGGGAAGACCCACCTGTAGGTGACAGCCTGCAGGGCACGGCAGTAGCAGCTGGCCAGCCAGAGCGACCGGTCAGTGAGGATGTTGGGGCAGTGGGAAATCCGCAGGATCAGCAGGTTCCCACCGGCCGCCTTCAGCAGGGACTCCAGCCCTGCTTCAAGGCAGCCCCTGAGGATGACCGAAGAGGTCAGGGAGTCGTCGCTGGTGATCACTTCCTCATCTGGGAAGCATTCCCACTTAACCCCATGGACGGTAGGCCAGGCACGCCCACCCCACCCAGCCACTGCAGGCCTCACCGGGTGCTGCGGGCGTACTCTTCTTTGCTCTCTTTCTTTCCCCGCTGTCGTGGCTTCAGGTTCTGCAAGGTGAGCGAGTGAGCCTGGGTGCACCACTGAGCCAACATCGCCAGGAACTGGGAGAGATCAAGGGAGAGGAACAGAGGTCTGAACTTGAGTGGCTGCCGACGGGTTAGCCCCGGATAGGAGGCGCCGGGAGAGGGTCTTGGGGAAACAGGGCTGTAAGGGTTATTACAAAGGCTGCGACTTGGGCCGGTTCGCCTGGTAAAAGCTGAGCTCCCAGGAGGGCAGGGGACAGGCACCTTGGAGCAGACTCGCGAGTTCTCGAGCAGCACTCTGGTCCAGACGGCGGGATGGCGGGCCACAAAGCGCCAGTCCCGACAGACCTCTGCAGCATGCAGCAGCGTACGCGTATCCAGGTAGGTGAAGATACAGAAGAGGGCAGCTCGCATCTTGAGGATCTCTGGACTGATGACCTCATTGGACCGTGACGGGCTACCTCTCTCCACTCGACGGCCTCGCCCACTGCCTCCTTCTGGGCGGGCTGTAGAACCCCAGGGCCAAAGGAGAGTGGAGAGTAAAAGACCAGTGCAGGGTTGTAGTAGGGGAGCTGGGAAGGGCAGGAGCTGGCAGGGTGAGGGGAAGACCACCCCACCCCAAGAAGGGTAAGGCTCTCTGGGAAGACAACAGGGCCTCTGCTTTTCAGTTCTTTTTTTTTTTTTCCCCGAGAACAGAGTTTCTCTGTGTAGCCCTGGCTGTCCTAGAATTGCTTTGTAGACCAGGCTGGCCTTGAACTCACAGCGATCTGCCTGCCTCTGCCACCTGAGTGCTAGGGTTAAAGGTGTGCACCACCAACACCCAGCTTCAGTTCTTTGCAGTACTCCAGATTTTATCAACTGGAAAAGGGTGTTGTCTGCTATTTTGTCACACGCCAAAAAAACCATTTCTCAGACATGGTCTCATGTACTCCAGCCTAGCCTTGAACTCGGTATGTAGCCCACAACGACCTTGAACTTCTGATTCTCCGGCATTTGTTGCCCAAGTTCTAGAATCACACGGGTGCGCCACCGTGCCCGGTTTCAGGTACTGGAGCTTGAAGCTGGGGCAGCATGGGCTCTGGACAGGCACACTACTAAAGGAAGTAAAACGACTCACCCAGCCCTAAACTCTCTTTTTGGTTTTTGTTTGTTTGTTTGTTTGTTTGGTTTGGTTTTGGTTTTTGGTTTTTTGAAACAGGGCTTCTCTGTGTATCCTTGGTTGTCCTGGACTCACTTTGTAGACCAGGCTGGCCTGGACTCACTTTGTAGACCAGGCTGGCCTCGAGCTCACAGGGATCCACCTGACTCTACCTCTTGAGTGCTGGGATTAAATGCATGCGCCACCACGCCCGGCTAAACTCTCTTTTTAAGGGCCACACTGACTCTAAGCCTTCCACATAAAGTCCAGAGCTACTCCCTCAGAGCCCTGCAAACCCCTGCTCTGTGCCAGGTGCTTCAGAGCTTCCGAGAAACATACAGCTCCTGTCTCTGCCTGGGGTGGAGCCTAGGATGTCCTTGGGTCTTTGCAGGTCGGCCCTGTCACACAACCTCCCTGCTCCAAGCTTAAAGGGCACTTGATAGGAAGGCAAAAGGAAAGGAGGTGTAGGAGCTGAGGGTCACCACCTCCACCTTGTGTCCCCTGAGAGATCCCAGCACCCTGAAGGCTGGCTTCCCTCCCCTTCTCCCAGGACTCACCTGAGAGCCGGCAGCTGTTCAAGGGCCCAACCACAGCAGGTCCAGGGCGTGGGACATCAGAGGGCCCCTCAGCCTCTGACTCAGTAGTTCGGGAGCCCACATCTGAGACGTCACCCTCCTCTCCCTCGGTGCTGTGACGGCGTGGTCGGCGCTGCCAGTTCTGGATGGCCTGTCGTCGTAGACCTGAACTACGAGGGGCCTGGGACCGCTCTGAGCCACCGTTGGTAGCCTGGGCCCGTGAACCCAAGCCCCCAGGGCCACTGTCCTCCGAGGGCCCTTCCTCTGGGTGGGGCAGCTCCAGACTGTCACTGTCGTAGCAGCCTGAGCTCTGGGATGCAGCTGGCACACGGCTGGAGGCCCTGGGGTGGGTGGGGGGAGTGCATGGTGAAGGCTGAGGGGTACCAGACCCGCTCCAACTCCCACATTACCCTTACTACCAGCCAAGGGTAGTCCACTGTCTTGCTTCCCAAAAGTTCCCTGAGCATGGACCCAGGGGCATGGGCACAGAAGGAGACAAGCCGCTCGTGGGCCAGCAGACCTTCCAGGGTGAGGGTAGGCTGTGTGGGGTGGGCCAAGCCCAAGGCTTACCCTGTGCTGGGAGAGGGAGCCATGCCGTGATACGGCGTATGTGCTTGGCACAGCTGGGCCTGCATGGTGATCTCGCTGTAGCCCCCAGAGTGGAAGGGAAAGGAAGGATGGGCAGAGGAGACCAGAGAAGGCGGCGACAGAAGGAGAGAGAGGAAGATGGAGAGAAGAAAGGAAGGAGAAAAGAGAAGAAAAAAGTTGGGAAAGATGGACGAATGGACAGACAGACAGTCCAGACAGGCAAGCTCCCAAATCCCCTCCCAAGCCATCCCACCCAGCATCCCTGAGGCCCAGCTTATGGCCCCTAGGCTCTCATTTGAAATGCAGAGATGGGCTTCTGAAGGCCGAGGCTACTGAAGCTGCCTGGCCTGGCCACAGCCTCAGAGCCAGCACTCCCACCCTGTCAGAGCGCATCCTCCCTCCCCACTTTAGAGGCAAATAAGACAAGGTGGGGGTGTGTGTGGGAAGGCTGTGGGGACCACACAAGCAAGCGAGAAGCCGGGGCAGGTACTACTCACCATTCTGCCTGGGCCTCTCACCCCAGGCCCTGAGGCACTGCCCCCACCTCCTCTGCCCAGGCTGGCACTGGGTGTGCTGCCACAGCTGCTGCTGATGACCTGCAGCTGGCGCTCTGCCCTGTCTGCACGCTCCAGGAGCTCCTCAATGAAGTGTTGCAGGCGCAGCTTGGCACTGGCCTCCCGAGCTGCCGTCTCCTTCAGGAACTGGTCGATCTGCACCACCTCCCTGGGCCAGGAGCAGTCTCTTACCCCCAGGCTCTCCTGGCCTGACTGCCCTCCAACCTCCCACTGGAGGGAAGCCTGGCCAGTGAGGAGATTCCTAACACAGTGGCTTAGTGTGTGTCTGTTCACGGTTCCATGGGTAATATCCAGCACACAGGTCCACAGAAGGATGCGCACGCGCGCGCGCGCGCGCACACACACACACACATACGAGTCACACACCCAGGACCCATACAATGGGACACCTCTGTTAATATGTGTCCCCTTGGCGGAATCTGGAGTCACCGAGGAGACAAACCTCTAAGGAAGTTTCTGGACTGTGCGTGCTGACTGAGGTGGAAAGATTTACCCTAAGTTTGGGTGGCACCATTCCATGGGCTAGGGTCCCAAACTGAATAACAAGTTGAAAGCAAGCTAAGCAGCAAGCCTCCACCTGTTTGCTGGCTAACACAATTTGAGTGGTGGCCTCACACTCCTGAGACCACACCCTTCCTGCCATGATAGACTGTGTATTCCCAAACTATGAGCCAAAATAAACCCTTTCTTCCTTCAAGGTGCTTTAAAAAAAATCATAATTTTATTATATGTGGCTGGAGAGCTCCCTAAGCCACTTTTTTTTTTTTTTGGTTTTTTTTCGAGACAGGGTTTCCCTATGTAGCCTTGGCTGTCTTGGACTCGCTTTGTAGACCAGGCTGGCCTCGAACTCACAGCGATCCGCCTGCCTCTGCCTCCCGAGTGCTGGGATTAAAGGCATGCGCCACCACGCCCGGCCCTAAGCCACTTCTTATTCTTCAAGACCTGAGTTCGATTCCCAGCACCCACATATTGGCTCACAGCCACACCCAGTAACTCCAGTTTCAGGGGATGACACCTTCTTGTGACCTGCATGGGTACCAGAGGTCATACATGCAAGCATAGTATTCATTCACATAAAAGATAGCAAAGTTGAATCTAAAACAAAAATGTAAGCAAATCTATGCTTCAAGACACACGTAGAGACAAGGGGACATCATGAAGAAGTCAGTTCTCTCCTTCCACCATGAGACCCAGGGAACAAGCCGCCGGCCCTCTAAACTGTGTCAGCTATTTTTGTCACAGCAACAAGAAAAGTAACTACACACACCTAGTCCTCACTGACATAGTCACAGGTATGCTCACTCCGACACAGTCACCTCCAGGGACAAGCAGAGTTCCATAAACAAAAGCAGACCCCCAGCCGGGCGGTGGTGACGCACACCTTTAATCCCAGCACTCGGGAGGCAGAGGCAGGTGGATCACTGTGAGTTCAAGGCCAGCTTGGTCTAAAAGTGAGTCCAGGACAGCCAAGGCTACACAGAGAAAACCTGTGTCGAAAAACCAAACCAAACCAAACCAAAAACAAAAACAAAAAACAGACCTCCTCAGTTCCCTGTCTTCAACACACCACCTGCCTCCTCACACAGGAACATGCCTAGACATACATGAAAGCCTTGCACCTACGAGTACATACTAACTTGGCCCACTACATGCCCCCCCCCCATTTTCCCATTCATGCAATCATATTCATTTTCAGGCTCACTCGTGCTCTGACACACAAAAACCATGGAGGCCCGGGCCCACCAACCTGCTCAAGCACACACATGCACTCTCAAAGGCATCAAAAGGCAGGGAGAGAGCCCTGAAGTACTCCTATGGTTTGTCCTGGCATCTGTGAGGTCCTTGAGTACACAGCACACTCAAGTCACCCAAGCATGTGTTCCCCCACCTACGCACCCACTAAACACTTTATCCAGGTGCCAGGCACAGCTGGAGATCCTGGGAAAACATTCATGAACACACACACACACACAAAAACCAAATCCCAGCTGGGGAGGTGGCGCATGCCTTTAGTCCCAGCATTTGGGAGGCAGAGGCAGGGGGATCTCTGTAAATGCAAGGGCAGCCTGGTCAACAGAGCGTGTCTCCAAAAACAAACATAAAACCAAAACAACAACAACAACGAAATCCTTGCCTGAACTAAATGTGTATGACAATGAGGGACAACCACAACGCCTGACTCTATGGAGTTCAGAAGGCTCCATTGGAGCAGCCAGAAAAGATGGCTGAAAGCTTTCAGCCAAGTGTGGTGGTACACGGCAGTAATACCCGGACTCATGAGGCTGAGGCAGGAGAATCATGAGTTCAAAGGCAGCCTGGGCTAGATAGGGAGGAGTCTGTCAGACGCTGAAGAACACGACATTCACTGACCAAGGACAGTGGCGGAAGTGACAGCCTGACTGACCCCAGCGGGTAGGTTCAAGAAAGAATTAGAAATACAATAAAGACCTTCAAGAAGCCAGGAACGAAAAGGTAAAAGGTTAAGTGGGGGGGGGGGGGGGCACAAGTTTATGGTACCTGGAAGAGATGCAATTGTATTTCCGTGCTTGTGTGAAGTACAAGAAAAGATTAATGGAGAACAGGGCCGTTTCTTTGACTAGGCTAAAGGAAAGGTCTGGTACCAAAATGCAAAAGCTGCCTGGCCTGGTTCTTCAAGAATGGGCACAAGATCCCCAATACCACATACTCGGAGGTCCCAAGTCGCCCACATGACACCCTCGGACTCACTGACACCACCATCACGGACTCATCTTAGGACTTACATTCCAAAGCCTAGCCACATGGAGATAGCCCGGGCACGTGTGGGCGTTAACTGAATGACACGCACAGCCACCCACCCCCTGGAGCCTCCTACTCACTGCTGCTTGCGGCTCAGCTCCTGTTCCTTATGCACCAGGTCCTGCTTAAGCGAGGCCAGCAGCTCCACGCTCACGTCCACTTGGCGCGAGAGCTCAGACGCGCGCTCCTCCAGCTCCTCCTTCTCGCGACCCAGGCGCGCGCTCTCCTGTCGCGCGGTCTCCAACTCGGCAGCCTTGCGCTCCAGCTCGGCCTGTAGCCGGCCCACCTGGCCCGCGATCTTCTGCTCCACCTCCTCGCTCAACCGCTCCAGCCTCCGGTCCACCTCGAGCTTCTCCAGCGCGCGGATCTTGAGGCGTGCCAAACCCTCTTCGTAGGCGACGTCGGCTGGCGATGGCGACGCCGGCGATGCAGATGCGGGCCCGGAACAAGGGCCCGGGCCGGGCCCGGGTGGCGGCGTCGAGCAGGCCGAGGATGCCACGGATTTGCGCGCGAACAGCTCTCCGAGTGGGATTTCGATCTCGCGTAGCGCATAGCGCGCGGCGGGCACTAGCCCCGGCTCGGCCAGCTCCTCACAGGGCAGGCTGGCGGGCACCAGGTCACCAGGGAAGTGCGCCAGCGGCGCGTGGTGGTGATGATGGTGCAGCAGGTGCGGCCCCGCGGGCGCCGGCCCTGTCGTCTGCTCCTTGCCCTGGAAGGACGTGCTCTCGAAGACCTCGCGCCGCGCTCCGGGGACAGCTAGCAGGGCGGCGGGCTCAGACGCCAACGGGAAACCAGAAGCTGCGGCAGCAGCGGCTGCAGCGGCGGCCGCGCCGTCGCAGATGCTGTTGGTCTTGGAGAGGATGTAGAGCGTCTCGTAGGTGTGGCTGTATTCGAGGTGCGCGCGCAGCGACGACAGGCTCCGGAAGCGCTTATGTTCCCCGCAGCGGGGGCAGCGGTAAGGTAGGTCCAGCGAGGCCATGGCCCCGCTGCCGTCGGGGCGCGCCGGCTCCACCGCGGCCGCCTCGCCGGTCAGCCGGGCGCGCTCATGAGGGGCCGCGGGTGGGCCCGGCTCGGTTTACCAACAGCCAGGGCCCAGAGGCTAGAAGAGAGAAAGTGAGGCTCAGCATCCTGCTAGCTGTGTTCCCCACGCGCCTCTCCCAGGTCCAGCAACCCTGTACCCTATTCAATGAGAAACTGATGTGTCTAGGATGGAGGGGCCAGAGAAGGTTACTGGCCACTGGCCTCCTACCTTTATGAGTGGTGAGATTACTAGGGCTAGATTTTTTTTTTCAATGCTCATTTTGGGAGGCTGGAGAGATAGTGCTCTTGCAGAGCACCTAGATTTGGTTCCGAAAACACAGTGGACCCCGACCATTCTAATTCCAGCTCCCGGGGATCTGCTGTTTTCTGACCTCCCGGGCACCAGGCAAGCACATGGCACACATACACAGATGCAGAGGAAACACTCATACACACAAATGTTTTTAAAAATTTAAGGAATGTTTGATTTTTAAAAAAATTTGTTTGCTGAGCCGGGTGTGTGGTGACACATGCCTGTAGTCCCGGCAAGGGGGGTGGCAGAGGCAGGCAGATCTCTGTGAGTTCCAGGCCAGCCTGGTTTACCAAGTGACTCTAGAACAGCCAAGGGCTACACTGAGAAACCCTGTCTGAAAAGACAAACACCAAAACAACAAAAAATGTTTGCCAATAGGGTGAGTACTTGTAATCCCAGCACTTGGGAGGTGAAGTCAAGAGAATAAGACATTGACAATTACCCTCATGTACTTACAGAGGTACAGCTAGCCTGACCTACGTGAGACTCTGCCTCATTTTTTTTAAAGTGCTTTGTTTTGTTATTATCGTTGTTAAGTTTTTTGTTTAAAGCAGGGTCTTACTCCCTAGACTTCCCGGACCCTTGTCAGCCTCTCAAGTGTTGAGACTATAGGCATGAGCGACTGTGTCTGGCTTTGCACTCTTTAACAGCAGAGTGGGACCCAGGCGTGGTGGCATGTGTCTTTAACCCCAGCACTCAGGAGGCCAAGGGAGCTGAACTGCCAAATGAGGACTGTCGAAGAATTAAGACCCCAAAGGGGAGGGAAAAATAGAATGGATCAATTGTAGTGTATTCGTAATGGACGGCTGCTCCTCTGCAGTAAGAAGGGAAGCAGTATCCATAACAACAGATGAATCTGTTCAGTGTTACTTCCAGGGAAGAAGCCAAGCCAAACCAAGGGCAAATCAGAATAAGCAGCTCTCCCTGGGGGCTTCATGAACTGGGAAGGGGCTAGGAAGGAACCCTGCGTGCTGCTGAGAACGTTTTGTATTTACACACGCCTGTGTACATGGAATCAAGACATGTACACGGACCCTGGGGTATTCCACGTGCCCTAGCTCACACATGTGACAACCAAGATCCTCAAACAGGCTTAGTTTTCATCTTTATCAAGACCACATCTGTCATACAGGCTGAACCACTCGAACTAAGTTGTAGGGGCCAAGACCCTGGCCCAGTGGTAATGCTGTAGGTGACACTGTTCCCAATGCCCGCCACTCCAGGCACGGAGGTCCTTTCCTCAAACTTGGATACGGTTCAGTTGGCCTTCGGTGTCCTAGTGTTTCCTCTCACACCATTCCTGGCAATGAGCCCACCCATTCTTACACACCCACTTCTCCTACCTGTGGCTTCTCATCCTTCCTTCCCCTCTCATGATTTTTCCACTCCTCTCTCTGACTTCCTTTCCTAACTGCCCGAACCCAGGCTTCGTGCTCCCTCTGGGGGACAATTCAGTTGTCATCGAGGTCCTTGCCCAGCTTATCCGTCAGCTGATGCTCAACTGCTCCATCTTTGTAGGCTGTCATGGTATATGACCCGCGGTGGCTGTGGTCTAGGATTGGCCCCCATAGATTCATGTGTTGAATGCTTGGCCACGGGGCACGGCACTATCAAGAGGTGTGGCCTTGTCGGGATAGGTGTAGTGCTGTTAAAGGAAGTACGTTACTATGGAGATGGGCTTTGAGGTTTCACATGCCCCAGCCACATCCAGGAGGACACAGACTCTGCTTGCTGCCTGCGGATTAAGAGGTCGAATTCTGATCTACCTTTCCAGCACCCTGCATTCTGCCATGTTTCTCACCATGACAATGATGGACTGAACCGCTGAAACTGTAAGCCAGCCCCGAGAAAATGCTGCCTAAGAGTTGCTGTGGTCATGGTGTCTCTTCACAGCAATAAACCCCTCAGACAGTGGGGTTTCCTCTGGGTTTCAGTGACTTCCTGTGCTTGATGCCAGCCTCTCTGTGGAGTACCCCCACTGTCCCTTACCTTAAAGCTGCTCTCAGCTCCACTTCCCCATCCTGATGAGTTGCAGACTTCTGCTTGCCTTCTGCGGATTCCTCGTGTTTATACAGAGACAGCCCATGGCCACCCAGCACCTAGCCGCTGCCTCTGATCAGCACTCTGCCTGGATCTCAAGGAGGCTGCCTTCCTTTCCCACTTCTCAGTCCGTCCATGTGGGCTGGGGCACAATGATAATTCCCTTTTCTTACTTACACTGGGTCTGTGTTCCTTGTACTAGGGAAAAAGTCCTGGGAAACTGGCTAGATAGATTCCTTTTTCAAATAATAGACCCTGGGGTACATAGTGGCTTCCCCCCTTACATTTAACCCATTTATTTAATGTGGGGCGGGGTAGGGTGGGTGATCATGCCATGTGGCACATGTGTAGAGGTCAGAGGTCAGCCTATGGGCGTCAGTTCTTTCCTCCCACCACATGGGATCCAAGATAGGTTGTCAGGCTTGTTGGCCATGGTAACTGCTCCACTCCTTCACCCACTGAGCCATCTCCGTGGTCCTGGGTTAGGGTTAGTGTTAACGGTCTCCTTCACGGAATCTAGAATCGTCTGGGAAATGGACCACTGAGAAAGTAGAAAAAAACTGCCCACTGTGGGTGGCATCAAGCTCTGACCGGGATCCTGTATACATGGAGAAAGAACTGCACAGCAGCTTGCCTTCGGTCCCCTCTGTTTCCTGATCCTGCAAATGGAGCCAGCTGCTTCAGGCTCCTGGCACCCTGACTTCCCGTGATGGAAAGAAGCCTGCATGTCGAGTTAAAACAAACCCTTTCTCCCTGAAGTATTTGTCACGATGGCTGCTTCTGACCCAGGTGTTGGAGAGTGACACTGGAATCAGAATAGCCAGGCAGTGGTGGCACATGCCTTTGATCCCAGCACTCGGGAGGCAGAGGCAGGGGAATCCTTCCTGCGAGTTCGAGGCCAGCCTGGTCTATAGTGTGAGTTCCTGGACAGCCAGGGCCTACAGAGTTAAGACCTTGCCTCAAAATCTAAGGAAACAAAACAAAAATTTGTTAGGCCCTGTCACAAGATCAAATCAGCCCCTGGAGCTGAGGCCATGTCCCCACAAAGTCTGCTACATAAGCAGAATGCTAGGATGTTGGGGTCTTCCTATGGCCTCTTTAGTCAAATCCAACAAGTCCTACTTCAGCTGACCTAAAAGCAGGAGGAGAAAATCGCTTGCCTGGAGAGAGCCCTTCTGCCTGGAGCCAGTGATTTAATATGGCTGAGAAATAATGAAGAGCCCGTGTCTTAGCTTTAAACTAAAGTGTACTCAAGCACACAGAGGAGGCAGGAAACTCAGAGGCAAGGCAGTCTGGGGCCTGCCTGCTCTTGACTCCTCTGGCCCTCCTGTGTCCTCTCCATGGAAACGTCTATTATAAGCACTTTTTTTTTTTTTTTAAAGAGGGGAGGGGATGTGCAGTTTGAATAGGAAGGGGCCAAGGAGCTAGGGGCCTGCACTGCTCCATGGCAGGGGCCCTGGCTAGCCTGAGCCCTCCTCCCAAGCCTGGGCTCCAGCAATGGACGGCACAGGGGGCCAGTTGCTAAGAGACAGCTACCATTCCCCATCCTCAGCACCACCAGAAAATCCTTTCTAGAATGACAACATCCCTTGAGGTCTCTGGCCTTGGGTAAACAAACGCGTGGGGGTGGGGGATAATGAAGAGCCCTCCTGAAGATCAAGGCCAGTGTGTTTCCAGAAAAGTCTGCAAAACAAAAGTTACTCACCCCTTAAGATGACTCCCTCTCACAAGGGGACTCAGAGTGCAAAGGAAACTGCAGCAGCAGGGTGGGGCTGGGGAGGTCAGAGAGGGCGGGCTTGGGCTGCGGAAGAGGTGTTTTTCCTCCCCCTCTTCAGATGTGCGGTCAGCTAGCCAGCTTTCTCTCCATAGTCCTACTCTGGCCACAAACTGCAAGACCCTGAAGACTAGGATACTTCTTAATCAAACAGCACAATATTCTTTTGGGGGCAGGATGCGTCATGGGACGAGAACGTGGGCATAGCCGGGCATGGTGACTCACTCCTTTAATCCCAGCACACGGGAGGCAGAAGCAGGTGATCTCTGTGAGTTCGAGGCCAGCCTGGTCCACAAAACGAGTCCAGGACAGCCAGGACTACAAGAGAAACCCTATCTCAAACAAAACAAAAAACAAAAGAAAGAAAGAAAGAAAGAAAGAAAGAAAGAAAGAAAAAAAAATGTGGGCTCACTTCTTCTGGACACAGTTTAAGTTTGTGCTGCATTGGGCTGAACAAGGAAAACATGCCACATTTTTGAACAGTTAAGTGGAAAGCCCTGTGTGTTCATTAAACTGCCCTACTGTTCAGATACCCAGCTCTAGTTGTTACACTCCCAGTTTTCTCTTGGAGAACCGTTTCCCACCAATTCTGAGTGGACAGAGCTAACCGCAGCCCCTGGCTCCAAGGAAGCACGTGTGGCCTGGCTGTGTTGTCAGAGACCTGGCAGTCCGGGAGATAAACAAGGCTCTCGCCTCTGGTTAACCTGTGTGCAGCTGGCCCGGAGCTTCTGGTGGCCTTTCGGTCTTCTCTGTGGGATAGAAGAAAAGGACTTGTGATGTCACTTGAACGGTGACACACAAATGTCCCCAAAGCGTAGATCTTTTTGGCAATGTATTGTATGTGACTTCTGCAAGCTCTCCAGTGTGCCACAGCACGTATAGAGGGTAAAGGACAGCTTTCAGGGGTGGGTCCCTGTTTGCCTTTCTCACTGCTGCTTGCCCTCTTCCTCCATCATTGTCCAGAGTGCTGGGATTCCAGGCATTTGCCTCCACTCAGCTCCAGATCAGTTTTTTGGCAGATGATTTCTGTACCAAACCCTTCCATAGCCTCCCGCTGCCTATCCACCACAGTTTCAGCTTCCGGTCTGGCCTCTGTGTGCTCTTACAAACTCAAACTGACGTGCTTCCTTCACCTCAGTCGCTTTGACAGCCGGCACCCGCTGACACTTTCCTGGCATTTTTCAGTCATCTGTGTCTCGTCAGTGATTCAACTATACACTATGCCACATGAAACTATTGTTTATGCACTCGTGTGTGGCACCTGCCACAGCACACACGGAGGTCAGAGGACACTTTCTGGAGAGGATTCTCACCTTCCACCATGTGGGGTCTAGGGACTGAACTTGAACGTCAGGGTTAGCAGCAAATGCTATTACCCACTAAGCTATCTGGCCAGATCTAGTGGGTTGTTTTTGTTTTTTTTTGGTTTTTTTTTTTTTTTTTTTTTGGAGACAGGGTTTCACCATATATCCCAGGCTGGCCATATAGTCACAGTCTCAAACTAGCCACAGTCCTCTTGCCTCAGCCTCACAAGTGCTGGGATAACAGGCACAAACTATCACACTCTGCCCAATTTTGCCCATCTTAACACTGAATGTTCCTATTTCCTTATTGATCTACAAAGGCTTTTTATAAAAATTGATCTCATCCTTTATGTACTGCAAATATTTCTCTCAAGGATGTTGATTGGCTTTTACTTTTTTTTTTTTTTTTTTTTTTTTTTGATATGTTGAAAGTACACCTCAGTAAAATGTCAATGATTTCTGATTTTGTTGTTAAGCTTAGGAAGGCTGTTCCCACCCAAAGGTGATTACCAATTATGCCTGTGTTCTTTTAGTGCTTAGGACTTTGGTTTTTTGTTTTTTGTTTTTTTTCAGGATAATTTAAATTTTTTAAAATTTGACTTTATCTGTCTGAGTGTTTGTCTGCATTTACGTCTCTGTGTGTCCAGTGCCCACAGAGGCCAGAAAAAGGTGTTAGCTCTCCTAGAACTGGAAGCAGATATGGGTCATTATGCGGGTGCTGGCAATAGAACCCAGGTCTTTATTTCTGAACCATCTTACCAGGCCCCATAATACCTTTTATATAAGAGTTTTAAACAAAAAACCCTCCTACCACAGCTAACAGCCACTATAAGTGTGAAAATACAACGGGGCTGTGTGTGCCCCTCTTTCACACTTAATTTTACCCCCCACATTTAGAACCATCGAGAAAATTTTTTCTTGTCTCCCTTTTTTTTTTTTTTTTTTTAAAAAGGTGTATTTCATTTAACTTATGTGTTTGTGTCTGTGTAGGTATAAGCATGAGAGAGCTGGAGTTAAAGGTGGTTGAAGAGGAGAAAGTACAGTTAAAAAAAAAAAAAAACAAAACATGTTGGTAGTGACTAAGTGAAACAGTGTGCTTGCTAGGATAGGAAATGACATAAGTTGTCCAGCTGAACTTACCAATAAACATAACGTAAAACAAGTGACATAACCCAGTATCTCACTGGCTAAAAGGTACAACTCCTCCCAACACAGACAGAGTATATAAGCTGAGTACAAGACTCCTTCAGGCCACACCACTGCACTGTGCTGATCAAGGTGGACACACATCCCCAAGTTCAAAGACCCATCAGAGACCGGACCGGACACAGAGAAGGAAGTCCACTGTGGACCACTCAGCACACCAGGACAGATCACCAGCCTACCTGTGACGCCATCCACCAGGCTACAGCCGTACTCAGCAGACCAGGAGAGGAACTGGGATGTCTGAGTGACGTGTGACGAGGGTGTGACTAATAAAGCATCTGTAAAATCTCAATGCTCGTCTCCTGGAGGTTCCTCCTTCCCTCGACCCACAACACATACATTAAGGCTGAGACTAAACTCCCAGTAGAAGAAAGTCTAAGGTCATTAACAACTTAGCAATTGTGTCAATACCACTGTTCCTTTATGTATATACCATGTTCTAAGAAAGTACCCAATAGAAGTAAATTTAAGAAAAATGGCTTTCTAGAAAACACCAATTATATATGTTTATATACAGAGATGTGTTTGTGTGTGTGTGGAGAGAGAGAGAGAGAGAACAAATGCAGCACCATCCCATAGTGAGAAGAGGGTGTGACTGGCATGCAAATTTTTTTCAATTATGAAAATACTACTACATACAACTCTTGGCCCAAAATCTTAAAAAACCTGAATGAGCTGAATGCTTTCTAGGAAAATATGAAACATCAAACTAATGCAAGAAGCAGCCCAAGACTTTGAGCAGGGTATGGGGGATGGGGGTGCAAGCACTCCGGGTACTCAGGAGGCACAGGCAGGTAGATCTCTGTGCGTTTGAGACCAGCTTCGTCTACACAGGGAGCTCCAGAACCAGTAAGGCTGCTACACACAGTGAAACTCTGTCTCAAAAAACAAAACAAACAAAATCTAAAAGAACAAAAAACAAAGAAGAAAGAAAGAGACAGAAGACTTGAATATTCCTAACAGCAGACAAGATAGTTGAGGCTGGCCTTTATGAAATAGTTTCCTCTGAGATTGAAACAGTCCATTCTGGAGGAAGGCTTTAAACTAGAAGGTAAACAACTCAAAATAGCTCCAGGAAGTTCCTGAAACTGACCAGACGCACTAGGCCCCTCCCTCCCGAGAGTAAACAATAAAGACTGCTGAGTCACTGACTAACCAGTCTGAAAAAATTTAAGAGGCCTGACCAGCTAATTGGAAGAAGCAAAAACAAGCCGAGCAGCCGGTCGTGGTGGCGCACGCCTTTAATCCCAGCACTTGGGAGGCAGAGGCAGGCGGATCGCTGGGAGTTCGAGGCCAGCCTGGTCTACAAAGTGAGTCCAGGATAGTCAAGGCTACACAGAGAAACCTTGTCTCGAAAAAAAAAAAAAAAAAAAAAACCAAGCCGAGCTCTCTTTTGAGATTTAGACAAGAGTCTCTTGGAAAGGACACTCTCCAACCTGCCAGGCTGTGCAGTGAACTCTAGATTTCCAGGCTTTGGAAACTGTCACCCGTGCTGGGGTGAGCTTTGTTAATGCAGCTGTCTTTGAGGCCTTTCTGTCCTCCCGGCCTTGAACTCACAGCGATCCGCCTGCCTCTGCCTCCCGAGTGCTGGGATTAAAGGCGTGCGCCACCATGCCCGGCTGCTCGGCTTGTTTGCTTGTTTGTTTGAGACAGGGTTTCTGTGTAGCTTTGGCTGTCCTCGACTACCTTTGTAGACCAGGCCAGCCTTGAACTCACAATGATCCGCCTGCCTCTGCCTTGAGTGCTGGGATTAAAGCCACATGCAGCTATTTCTCTCCTTTAATGTCACCTCTTATCCATATTCTTTTGTTTTTTTGTGGTTTTTGTTTGTTTGTTTTTTGAGACAGGGTCTGTGTAGCCTTGGCTGTCCTGGACTCGCTTTGTAGACCAAGCCAGCCTTGAACTCACAGCGATTCGCCTGCCTCGGTCCCCCAAATGCTGGGATTAAAGGCGTGCTCCACCACCGCCCGGCTCTTACCCATATTCTTATAAGGAACCCCAATAAAATGCTGGATTTGGTTGGTATCCATACTTTGACCTGGTGCTGACTCCCTATCTGGGGTGAGTGGGTCTGGAGATTCCACGTTTATATACACAGCTGGGAGTGAGCAGGGCTGTTCTGACCTGTGTACCTACCTGTCTGGCCCAGCTAAGTGCAGCAGCTTCCTATGTGTGTTTCTGACTGACACACTCTCTCCTGTCCCTTCCCACTTTTGAAGAACACTTTTTTTTAGCCATCATGGCACTCTACTAGCCAGGCTCCAAGAAATCAAGGGACAAACACATCGTGGGTGAGTCCCAAAGTAGATGAGAAGAGTGTGGCTCTTGATACCCTCAGGACACCCAGCACACCCTGCAACCGCCCTCTACTTGCCGCACCTGAGCAATGACTGACTACATCTTGTTTTTGGGAATATTCTAGTCTTGCACATCTCCCCATGAGCGTGAATGCAAACCCGGTGACGGGTCGGGAAGATGGCTCAGTGGTTAAGTGCTAGCTGGGCAAGTACCAGATCAAAGTAGCAGAGTCCAGATGCCACAAGCCCACATACATGCCTGATGGGCATGGCAGCCTGCCTGGAATTCCAGCATCAGAAAGCGGGGTATAGGGGTCCCCAGAGCAAGACAAATTGAAAGACCAGACACAACAGAGCTCCAGATTTGTCTGATCCCCCCTGCCTCGATGACTGCAGTGAAGATGGACAGGGGGTGACCATCACACAGCATACTCACACAAATGTGAGTGCTGCGCGTGCAAAAATACACACATGCGAACTCCCACACACAGAAGAAAAAAGGGGAGAAAGTGATGGAAGGTAGAGTGTGAGATGAAGAAAAGGAAAAAAAAAACCCCCCGACAAACACAAGTGTCATCATGTATTTAGATTCCAGCCTGTACTCTGAGCAGGATAGGCGAACAGTGAGAGACTTTCATCTGCTTCTCCCACCCTAACAACTCCTGCAGCCCCGAGACCTGCCCCTAGTTCTGCCTGGCCCTGCCCACTGGCCATGGCCAGACTGCTGCTCTCATCCAAAATGCCAGTCTCAGGGCCCCTTCCTTTCCAAGCTCAGTTTAAGGTTTTCTTTGGCTAGGATCCCATAGGTTGAACTGAAAGGAGGAATTTTATTCTTTATTTATTTATTATGTTTAGGCTTTCATGTTCATCTTACCTTTTTTGTTTGTTTGTTTGTTTTCAAGACAGGGTTTCTCTCTGCTTAGCCTTGGCTGTCCTGGACTCGCTGTGTAGACCAGGCTGGCCTCGAACTCACAGCAATCTGCCTGCCTCTGCCTCCCAAGTGCTGGGATTAAAGGCGTGCGCCACCACGCCTGCCAGAAGTATAAATGATCTTACATACGGCACTCACTACCATTGTGGACCCTGGTGATACCTGCAGGGAGCGTTATTATTTTCAGCTGCTCACTCTGTGGTCATGCAGCATCCGGCCTTTCTTTGGCGAGCCGCTCCTTCCTACTCTGTGTGCCTCTGGCAGGTCCAGCCTACTCCTAGTAAGTGGACACACTGAACCAGCCCCACTTTCTTGGGGATCATATGTTAGGATGAAGCTTTCTGAAGAAGTACCCACTTTAGAAAAAGGGACATTAGTGGCACAGACGGACCCACCACACAGAGAACGTCCGTGCATACATGGAGGGAAAAACATACAGCCAGCGGAGCCTGGAGCTGACAATGGAGATGAACCTGGTTGCAGTTATGCCCAAGATCCGCTCACCTCCTCTCTTCATAGTGACAGGAAGTGTTAAGATCTTTTACTATTTAAAATAAAGTGTGTGTGGGGGGGGGGGACTGGTGAGATGGCACAGCAGATAAAGGTTCTTGTCACCAAGCTTGAACCTGAGCTTGAAGGACAGAACTGATCCTCCTCCTCCTTCTATGGTGTATTGGTGTTTTGCCTGCATGTGTATCTGGTGTGAGGCTGTTGGATCCTCTGGAACTGGAGTTGCAGACAATTGTGAGCAGCCGTGTGGGTGCTGGGAATTGAACCTGGGTCCTGTAGAAGAACAGCCAGTGCTGTTAACCACTAAGCCACCTCTCCAGCCCCCGAGAGCACTGATGTTCAAGTTGTCCTCTGACACCCCTATTCTGGGCCATAGTTCATGTATACCTGCCTGTGCGCGCGCACACACACACACACACACACACACAAACAAATGAATGGTGTAACTAAAAATAAACAAAATTGGATTTCTGTCACTTATAACAGACCCTCTTCTCATTTAATCAACCAATGCCTAAACTAAATATGAATTCATTCTGTGTACTTGGTATCTGCTCAGTGCCATGCATTACCCAGGCATTGTGCTAAGCATATGCGTGTCACACAGACAAACAAGATGGAGTCCTTTCATCCAGGTAGTTGATGACCTCCTGAGGCAAGCTTTAGTAGGAGACGATATGGTCACAATAGCATGGAAGACCAGTAGAGCCTCTGTAATTAAGAGCACACACTGCTCTTGCAGAGGACCCAAACTCAACCTCCAGGACCCACTTCAGGCAGCTCATAACCATGCCTAACTGTAGCTCCAGGGACTCTGGTGATCTCTCACCTGAAGTCAAGTGCAAACCCCCACATCCACACAATGAAAAGAGTCGAGGGTAGTGGCACACGCCTTTAATCCCAGCATTTGGGAGGTAGAGGCAAGTGTATCTCTCTGAGTTCAAAGTCAATGCGATCTACAAGATCCAGGGCTACAGAGAGAGACCCTCTCTCAGAAAACAAACAAAACAAACAAACAAAATGGGGGCTGAAGGGATGGCTTAGTAGTTAAGAACACTTACTGTTCTTCCAGAGAAGCTAAATTCGATTCCCGGTACCCACATGGAAGCTCACAGCCATCTCTAACTCCATTTCCAGAAGAACTAAAGCCTGCTTTTAGCCTCCACAGGTACTGGGCATACATGTAGTGCATACATACACACAGGCATGCATGCAAAATACTTAGTATACTTAATAATATACCACCACCATCCTCATCACCATAGCAGCAATACAAAGTAGAAGCAAGCTATTTGTAGCTACTTTGCAATATGCAGCCAAAAATACATTATTAGGGACAGTAAGGTGGCTCAGTGGATAAAGGTACTTGCCACAGTCCTGATAACTGGAGTCCACAGGGTGGAAAGAGAAAACGGACTCCCACAAGTTGTCCATAAGCATATCCAGTTGTATGTACCCACACACAAAGCAAGTGAGTGCAATTAGAAAAAAATTAAGTACTGGCCAGACACAGTGTCAATGCCTTTAACCCCAGGAATTTCAAGGCAGTGACAGGAGGGTCAGAAGTTTAAAGTCACTCACAGCTACATACCAGCTGAAGCTACATAAAAACATGTCTCAAAAAAATTTTTTTTAAGTTAAGCATTTAAAAAAATCAGGCTTACTTATTTCTATTTTTTGTGTATGAGTGTTTTCCTAAATATGTATCAGTGCACCATGTGTGTGAAGTACTCTTGGAGGCAGAAGAGAGCAGCAGATAGACCTATAACTGGAGTCACAGATGGTTGTGAGCTGCCATGTGGGTGCTGGGAACCATACCTGGGTCCTCTGCAAGAGCAACAAGCACTCTTGGCCATGTAAGATCTCTCCAGCCCCGAATTTGTGCATGTTAAAAAAAATGATACTGGGCTGGGCGTGGTGGCGCATGCCTTTAATCCCAGCACCCGGGAGGTAGAGGCAGGTGGATCACTGTGAGTTCGAGGCCAGCCTGGTCTACAGAGTGAGTCCAGGACAGCCAAAACTATACAAGAGAAACCATGTCTCAAAAAAAAAAAAAAAAAAAAAATGATACTGGACAGGCAACTTAGGGTGGCAAAGTAGAGAAGACGAGGAGGAGGTTGAAGGGAAGATGGAACCTTAAGAAAGAGAAGAGCCATAGAATTCTCAAGAAGCAATAGCAGGAACAGGAGTTCCGGCAGGGAACTTGGGGAAGACTGGATACCATCTGGAAGGAATGGGCAAGCTCACATGGGACCGGAGCTGAGGAGGGCCCACTGGGGACTGCTAAGAGGGCTGCTTTAATGAGCCGGGCTGCAGTGGGCTGAGGTGTGTCTAAGGCTCTAAGTGGACATGGCTTCCTGTGCTGGGAAGGAGGCAGCGTGAGAGAACAGGAGCATTTGTAAGACAGGAGGGAATGAACATCTTAGAGACAACCTACTTCCCTGGGTCAGAGATACACATGATGCCTTGAGCCCGAAACTGAGCTAAGGATCCCTTCCCTGCTCTTCCCCTCCCCTCTGTCCCCTCACCTTCTTTCCTCTTTTTTATTATGAATTTGCTTTGTTTTTTTTTCAAGACAGGGTTTCTCTGTGTAGCCTTGGCTGTCCTGGACTCGCTTTGTAGACCAGGCTGGCCTCGAACTCACAGAGATCCACCTGCCTCTGCCTCCTGAGTGCTGGGATTAAAGGTGTGTGCCACTACACCTGGCTTTTCCTCTTAAAAAAAAAAAAAAAAAAAAACTCAAAGTAAATTTAAGAGAAATCAGTAAAGACTGAAATGGGTTCTCTGGGCAGTAGTGGTGCAGGCCTGTAATCTCAGCACTCAGGGAGGCAGAGGCAGGCAGATCTCTGTGAATTCGAGGCTAGCCTGGGCTACAGAGTGAGTTCCAGGACAGCCAGGGCTACATGGGGAAACCCCGTCTCGGAAAAACCAAACAAAGAAACGAAATATTGAAATGGGTTCTATTTCTACACTGGCGGCCAACACCTTAAAAGTGGTTAACACTGAACTATTACTACCATTGTACACAATCTAAGACCCACCCTTTAAAAAGCAAAAACAAAGAAAAAAAAATACCCCTTCCCTTTTTATAGTTCCCAAGTTAACAGAAAGCCTTGCTGCCTGCTCAGCACCTTGGACAGCGCCTCGCTTCAGGGCACACACTATCTGAATGGTCCACTTCTTTTCCTATAGGCACTGTTGTGATTCAGATGGCTACCCTCATCCATGTGCTGGGCTGTAACTCACCCATCCTACAACCCTCCTGACTTCTGAAGCTCTCTGCAAGTATCAGCCCAGTCACACATGTCACTTATAATGCAAACTAGGAGCTGTGGAGAAGGGCTTGCTGCAGGAGCGCGCAGAGACCTGGATTCAGATCCTCACACAAAAAGTTCAGTGTGGCAGTGTACACACACACGTATGGTCCCAGAACTGGGAAGGTGGAGACAAGAGAATCCCTGTCACTCGGTGGCCACCCACCCAGCCTAGCCAAACTAGCAAGCTCCAGGTTGAGTGGGAGACCCTGCTTGCTTTAAAAAAAAAAAAAAAAAAAAAAAAGCAGAGAACAAAGAAAACATGTAACACGTACATGTCCACACACATGAATATGTATACATCCATCACACATGCACACGCTAAACAGTAAGTAAAATACTCTCTGAAGAATGGCCTCTTCTCCTCCTTCTGAGATAGGTTCTTAGGTGGCTCAGGTTGGCCGCAAACTTGCTGTGAAGCCAAGGATGATCTTAAACTTCTGACCCTTCTGCCTCCACCTCCTGGGTGCTGGGATAGACCTAGCAATCAAACTTAGGGCTTGGCTTGGCGTGCGCCAGGCAAGCACTCAATAACCTGAGCTATACCCGCCAGTCCACCTGCTCAGAGGCAAAGGACACCTGCCATACTTGTCTTCAACGGTGGTTCAATCTGACAAGCTCTTGGCTTTGCCACTACCAGCTTCTGTCTCTGCTCCTTTTCCGCACAAATCCTCAGTGAGCCCCTTGAGGGTACTGCTGCTCCACTGGGAAGCGCTGGGACTTTGTTGTCCAACTATTAAGTTTTGTAGACCCAGCTCAAACACCACCCTGTTCCGTAAGTCTTTCGCTGACACCCTCCTCCACCTCAAGGCCCATTACAGCCCAGTCCTCCCTCACTGTACACTCTCAAAGACAGCAGGTCCACAAGCTGGGGGCCATGGATGTTCACCTAAACCAGACCCCTCATTACGTATCCACTACAGGCAGAAACGCCGCAAACGACCACTTTCACAGAGCATACATCAGGACACTGTCGGAGGAATCGGGGACAGGCAAAGTTTCATGCAACCGAAGCAATTTTCTAAAATGAGTTATTTGTAAAGATTTGTTTTTGCTTTAGGCGTGTGGCGTTCTGCCT
Organism: Acomys russatus; assembly: GCF_903995435.1. Classification (NCBI taxonomy): domain Eukaryota; kingdom Metazoa; phylum Chordata; class Mammalia; order Rodentia; family Muridae; genus Acomys; species Acomys russatus. Next base: position 14,336,673 of record NC_067149.1, read on the forward strand.
GCATGTATGAACACGTACCATGTACGTCTCTGACCAGAAGAAAACACTGGATCCCCCTAGGACTGGAGTTGCAGACAGTTCTGAGTCATCATGTCGGTGCTGGGAACCGAACCCAGGCCCTCTGCAAGAGTATCGAGTGTTCTCAACGCCTGAGGCATCTCTCCAGTGCCCAACCACAGCAGTTTTCGATGCTCGCCGTCATGCACCTAGATAAACTGGTCAACTAAGTGAACCCAAGCGCGACCTTGCAGAGCATGAGGACTCCCCACCCAGCTGCTTCCTAAGAGATCAGACCTCACTGTGTCTTCTCATACCGCGCCCCCCCCCCCCCAGTTTGCTCTAGTTGAGCTGCGAAGATCCATAATCAGCTGCTTTACTTTATGTCATGTGCCTGGTGCAAGGTGTCAAAGTCAACTCCAAGGCTCACACAGGTGCCTGTAGTTTAATAATCCAACAGTGGACCTATGTCTAGCCACTAATTATTTCTGGTCCATCACCACGCTCACAACAGTGCTCCCAAGGTGGAATGCTTCTATGCTAGGGCGGAGAAGCTAAGGCTCAGACTGGTCAAATCACTGCGGCTGCATGAGCAAGCCTTCCAGGGTTGCCCTTGTGTGGTCCCCTCCTGCTGACTCAGGGTTTGGCCAGAGGGACATCAGCAAGCTTCACACAAGCCGAAAAACTAGTTGACAAGCACATCAACTTGTTTCAAGATGACAAGACTTGATGTCCTTGTCATCTTGGAACATTTCCCCTTAGGGAGCCTTGGGACCCAGCTGCTGGATTCCAGCTGTGTAGAATTATCTGAGGCTACAGTGGAAGAAGGGGGACAGGCTGAGAGGCCACCTTGAATGGCTGTGTATGTGGTTCCAAGTGACTCCTACAGATCCCACAGCCATAGCTACAGGCAACTCACAGACCAGGAGAAATAGTGTCATTGATAGTGCCTGATACACGCCTGGAATCCTAGCTAACTGCAAGTTTAAGCCTAGTGGTAGATCATCTGCCTAGTATGTGTAAGGCCCTGAGTTCAAATCTCCTCTCTGCGCTAAGCAAACAAACAAAAACAAATGCCATGCAAAGTCTGTCAGTCCTGTGGGTGTTTGTCATACTGTAGGGAAAAACTAAAGCCAGGGTTTGGACACAGGCTTTCTGACTGACTCCTCCCCTGTGCTATGTTCCTCCTGGCTGAGAGTGGCATGTCCATGCCAATCCTGAAATGTTCACAGGATGTTGGGCCCATAGTGGCACTCAGTGAACAGTTGGTGAATACACAAAGCATTATCAGAGGATGGAAGGTCTAGGGAACTCAGAGGCAAGATAAGTACGACATTCTGACAACCCTCACCACCCCTTTACCCTCCCCTAAAAGCTGGGTGCTTCTAAGTGTAGGAACAAAAGGTGTATATGTCACAGGTCTCTTTCCCTGTCCCACCAGTTAAATTCAGATCAGGCAAAATTGAAAAACAAGGTTTTTCTTTTTTCTTTCTTTCCTCCCCCCCACCCCCTTTTGGTTTTTTGAGACATGGTTTCTCTGTGTCCTGGACTCGCTTTGTAGACCAGGTTGGCCTCGAATTCACAGAGATCCTCCTGCCTCTGCCTCCTGAGTGCTGGGATTACAAACGTGTGCCACCACGCCCAGCTCTTTTTGTAGTTTTTTTTTGGGGGTGGGGACAAGGTTTCTCTGTGTAATAGCATTGGCTGTCCTGGAACTCTCTTTGTAGACCAGGTTGGCCTCGAACTCACAGAGATCCACCTGCCTCTGCCTCCTGAGCGCTGGGATCAAAGGCGTGCACCACCACGCTCGGCTTGAACTAGAAGTTTTTTGTTTGTTTTATTTCCCCATCTGGCCCCCAACTTCTTGCCTGACCCACCCATGGCATCTTCTCTCCCTGCTACTTGGCCTTCGGGGCTCAAGAGCACCTCACTTCTCCTTCCATGTAAAATCCACATACAGGAAGGAAGCAGAGAAAGTGGCAATCAAACAATCGGGGAAGGTTGGGGGTGGGGGGCGTTAGATGGATTTAGAAGCCCAAACGTTAGCTCTAAACTAGGTGTTTTCAAGAGGCCTCGGCCAGCAGGTGGAGGCATTCTGAGGATGAAGAGGCAGCTGGAAGTGTCCACATTACACCCCCATTATGCCCCAGTAGGTGGAGAATAAAGGGATACCCTGCCTGTCTAAATCCCCCCAACCCTTCAAGAAGCCTGGGCCTCAGCCCTGATGCTATAACCCCAACCTGGGTGCTGCAGAACAGTCACCCAGCCTGGTAAAGATCCACAGGAATCAATGCAGCCAGTCATCTCCTTCCTGGCCACCCCCTGTACACTGCCTTTCTGTTCTAAGCACCCCGTCTCGTGCAAACATGCACACGCCTCCCAAGGTCACACACACACAGGCTCCTCCAGCACCTAGATCCCACACCCGGAAAACCATCTGAGCCCTCACCGCAGGCTCAACCAAAGGGAAGGGGCAGGCCTCACTCTTCTTTAGGCAGGCTGTAGACAGTGCACACAGGTACGTATCACACACACATGCTAGGCGACAGAGTGGAGCCCACACCTCCACCAGACACAGTGGATACAGTCACCCACGAGGGAAACTGGGGTGTGGGGGAGGCATGCGTGCACACACATGAACACCTCCAGATGATCACACGTGCACACCGGCACGCACAGACAACCGTACAGGTGCCAGGCCTTGGGATCAAGATCCTCCCAGATTCCATCACTAGCAGGTGGAGAGAGCTGGGGTTTCAGGGCACTCCCCCCTTCTCCCTCTCCAAGGTCCAGAGTCCCAGTGGGATTTTTCTGGAGCCCGCCCCCGCCCCCCCCAACCAGGCTCAGGCAGCGACAGGCGGGACGGGAGGGGGGGCGGGGGAGGGGAAGCCTAGTCTCAAACCCGTTCTGATTTTAATTCCTTAAATTAACCCCTTGGCTGCCTAGAGCCTGCCCTGCCCAGAATCCCTCCCAGTTCTGGCGGCCTCGCGGCCTCAGGAGGGCAATGGGGAAGAAGGCTTGGGAGGGAGGGGGCAGCGGCTGAGGTCCTCCCTGCATAGCCTCTCCAGGAGCAGTCCCGCAGCACGCCCCAGACTTGCCTTACCTCCTCCAGCCCGCGGTGAGGCCAGACACGGCGGCCCTGGGCTAGGGGTGCCGAGGCACAGACCCCGCGTGCCCGGTACAGACGCAGGGCCGCTACCGGGCCTCCGATCTTGGTCCCCACTGCAGCCTTGGGTGGCCGCCGCCGCCTCCTGGTTGGGGCGGGGGCGGCCGTGTCCCCCCAGCCCGGCACAGCGGGAAGGGCTCGCGATGCAATCACGGGCGGGGTACACAGAGAGGAGGGGGAGATAGGAGGGGGCGCTCGGCCCGGGCGCAGCCAGGCGACTGGGAGGGAGGCCGCGGGGAGATGGGGCGGAGCCGGCCCCTCCTCCGGGGCGGGCTCTTCAGCAAGCGGGGAGCGGCAGATGCAGCTAGGAGCGGCTGCGCCGGGACCCCACGTTTTCCGCAGAAGCTGGTGGCTCCGATGGGGGATGGGCGCCACCGGGACGGAGGTGCAACCTTCCCGACTCCAGGCACCAACACCGAGGCATTCCTGTGCCTGGAAGCTTCCAGCTGTGGCCTCTGCCGCCCACTTTTAATCATGGCCTGTCCTCCCTAACCCACCTCCTCGGGCTTGGCCTGCACTCAGTGAGGAGCAGATCTTGGGGTGGGTGGTTCTGGGAACCGAATAGAAGCTGGCATAGGTGTTACGACATACACTACAATTCTTCAGCGGCCTCTTGGGCTGTGAGCCCAAGTACAGGTCTTTGCACTCAGTGACTTCAGGTCAGGTTGTCTTTGGGAAGACTTGGCTGCATTGGGCCACACTGTTCCAGACCTAGTATGGCACTTAGGTCCTCTTCTGGACCTACAAATAGAAGCAAGGAAACATGCACTGGCTTGCTCCAGGCAAACCCACCACTTGGATAAGATAGGCCCCAGGATTGCCGAGCTCCTGGTATCCTTGGCTTCAGGCCTACCTGTATCTGTCGAGGTAGGAACAGCCTGACTGTCCTAGGCTAGAGGAAGTCCGCAGGGCTGAAGTGGAGCTGGGGAAGGGAAAACAACAAAAACAAAACAAAAGCCCCTTGGGGTTCCCAAGCAAGGCCAGGGCTGAACTAAGCCTTGGGTGAAGAAAAAGGAGATAATTCTACCACATAGTGGTGCCCCGGCGGGCGGGGCAGCACCCAGGCTGGCAGCAGAGCAGAAATCCAGCTTAGCTCCAGGATGCCCCAAGAGACTTCAGGTGGCTTCCACTAACTGCACCCCACTTCTGTGAGGGCAGAAGCCCCAGAACATGGGTTATGGGGAAAGAGTCTGTAGACTTGTCAGGTGGTTTAGGGGAAACGATAAATCTAACAACAACAGGAACTGTATAGCGGCCAAACTGATGAAGCACCCCGCTCTCTTTCTTCCTGAAGCTCTGAAGTCTTCCCTCCTCCAGGAAGTCTACTTAGATTGAGAAGAGAGATGACTTCTTCTAAGATTTAACTAAGTCCCTGTCAGTCAAGCACCAGGCACCATGATCATGCTAATAATCTCACTAGCCATCATTCACTTCCCAGTAGAGCAAGGAAGCAGCAACTGTTGCTGTCTCCACTCTGACGCTTCGCCCTCTCTGTCAACTCGAGTGGGTTTGTAATCACCCATGGTGTGTCTTAAAGGGAGCTTAGAGAGAGGTTTCATTGGGAGGACAAGACCCTCCCTGGTAAGCAACACCTTCCTGTGGACTGAGGTCCCAAACTACATAAAAAGGAGACAGGGCATTCACTGCTGTCTGCTGACTGGGGGCACAATGTGACCAGCTGCCAAATAACTCCCACTGCCATGCTTTCCTGGATGGGCTGGACTGGACTCCATCAAACAGTGAGCCAAAATAACTCCTTCCGGCTTTAAATTGCTCTTTCAGGATTTTTGTCTCAGAAGTGAGAAAATACACCCACTTCTGCAGATGGAGAAGCTAAAGTTCCAAGTTCAGTGAACAGTAGGACTGGAATTCGAATGCAAGGCGCTCAATCCATCCAGTGACCAAAACATAGCATCTGCACACCGTTTCTCTTTGCTACAATAAAGTTCCGGAGCCTGCACCTGTCAAAACGCACTTGATAAGTCCACCTGTTTTCTATAGCTAGCCAAAAAAGTATCTCTTCATCTTGGTTGCTCTTTTGTTGTGATACTGCCCTTACCCTGGTTTTGCTGTGAATATATGAAAACAATTTAGGGCATGGAGTGTGCTGAATATGTGTTTTGTGCATGTGTACACATGCATCTGTATGGATATGGAGGTGTGCACCTGTGACGATACAGGTCTATATAGATCCATGTGTGTATTTGTGTGTGCACGTGTGCATGGTTGTATATGCATATGGATGTAAATATGTGTGTATGTCAGGGGATGCGTGCTGTCCTTATGCACATATGCACACACAGGTATTCCCACACGTGCACACATATATGTATGTGCGTTGCATGAATGCATGTGCGCATGTGTGGCCATGCTGTATTTCATAGACAACAGTTTCTGCTTGGTTGTTATGGGAACCACTGTTCTAAAAATGTGAATCCCACTCCATGTGGGCCAGAGAAAGCAAAAGAGAGAGTGCTCAGAGGCAAACACATCAAGGGCTCCCAAGGCTAAGGCAGGGAAGCGAAGCGGGACTTCAGAACCAGGCAGGTCCTGACTGTAAGAGCTGTAAGGCTCTGGCTCTCTCGGTTATGTTTGGCCCCCATCCTGCCTCTTCCCATCTCTCCTACTCTCCCAGCTCCATGTTCTCTGGCCACCTTCCTTCTCTTCTTTGTGAACAAGTCACAGCAGAGATTAAATCCTTAAGTGAACTGGGCCAATTTGGTGAGATGGAGGTCACGTGTGGATCAAACAAGTTTTCCACTCTAGAGGGAGCTGAAAGGTGGGCACATTTGGGTACTGGGTTGGTAAGGGAGAGGGTAGAGACGATGGAGAGCTGGAGGCCAATTTACATCAGACATGGAAGGCTTTAACCTTGTGTATGAGTTGTGTTTTTTTTTAATAAGATTATATTATAAAGCTGGACTCAGTGGCGCACACCTGTAATCCCAGCACTCAGGGAGACAGAGGCAGGTGGATTACTGTGAGTTCCAGGCCAGCCTGGACTACAAAGTGAGTCCAGGACAGCCAAAGCTATACAGAGAAACCCTGTCTCAAAAAACTAAAAAAAAAAAAAAAAAAAAAAGGTTTTATTTTTAGTTATACACATGTTTGTGTGTGTGTGAGCACACGTGTGTGGATGCCCCCAGCGGCAAGAAGAGAGTGTTTGCTCTCCTGGAGCTGGCTGTGAGCTGCCATGTGGGCAGTTCTGGGAACTGAACTTGAACTCAGGTCCCATCCAAAAGCAACAAGTGCTCTTAGCTACCAAACCATCTCTCTAGCCCTTATGTATGTGATTTTGTTTTCTTTGTGAGGTAAGATCTTTCTGTGCAGTCTTAGCCCTGGCTTTCCTGGAACTCACTGTGTAAACCAGGCTGGAACTCACTGTGTAGACCAATGGCCTCAGACTCACAGAGATCTGCTTGGCTCTGTCTTCTGAGTGCGAAGATTAAAGGCAGGTGCCACCATACCCCAAGTGTATGTGATTTTGTGGGGTGTTTTGTTTTGAGGGGATTGTTGTTGTTTTGATTTTTTTTTTTCAAGACAGGGTTTCTCTGTGTAGCCTTGTCTGGCCTGGACTCACTTTGTAGACCAGGCTGGCCTCGAACTCACAGCGATCTGCCTGCCTCTGCTTCCCGAGTGCTGGGATTAAAGGTGTGCACCGCCACACCCGGCATGTATGTGATTTTAAGGTATTTATTTAGTGTGTACACATGTATGTGAGAGTGGGCTCGTGTGCATGGCTTCTGTGTGAAAGCTAGAAAGGCAACTTCCTGGAGTGGTTTGATTCCTTCTGCTTTGTTAGGCAGGGTCGCTCTTGATTGGCAGCTGCCCTGCACACTCCATGCTACCTGGCTGTGAACTTCCAGGGGATTCTCCTATGATTTTCTTGTCCCTACCTCCTATCTCCTGAGAGGACTGCTGGGATTACAGATTGGGGTCACCATGTCTGGCTTTTTAAGTGGGTTTGGGGTAAATAAACTCAGGTCATTAGGCTTGTGTGTCTAGTAGCACTTTCACCCCCAGAACCATCTCCCTGGCTCGAGAGATGTACAAGGGTAGATGCCCTGGTCAGTTTGGGATGAATGGTGTTTCAAGGTGTGTCTACCATCGGTGCTGTGTGCTGGAACAGAAGGAGATGTGAGTCAGGAGACAGCTGGGTAGCTCAAACTGCTTATACTGGTCTTGTTTCAAACAGGCAAGTGGGGTTGGTTGGGATGACGGAAGAGCAGAGCAAATGTTCTAGGCTGCTTGGTTCAATGCTTCCAGATCCTACCTCGCCAAAATTCTTATTTCTGGACCCGAGGATGCAGCTCAGTGGGTAGAGGGCTCACCTAGCATACAAGAGGCTGTGGGTTAGGTCCTTAGTACCATGCAGAGAGACAGATAGACAGACAGGTAGATGGATGGATGGATGGATGGACGGACGGACGGACAGACACAAACTTTTACAAAGGGAATGAAATTTAGAGAAAGAACAAAATGTCAGCACAAAAGCATGAGACACATTGAGTTCAGCCCCTAAAAGGCCTGGGGAGGGAGACAACTGCCTGTAAGCCCTTTGGAAAAGGAGGGAGCTGCCTCTGAAAAATTATAACTACTTACACCTGCATGGAACAGGAAGTCCAAGCAAAGGGCTTGTCAAAAGACTCAGCTGGGGCTGAGCGTGGTGGCGCTTTTAATCCCAACCTTTAATCCCAGCACTCGGGAGGCAGAGGCAGGTGGATCACTGTGAGCTCGAGGCCAGCCTGGTCTACAAAGGGAGTTCAGGATAGCCAAGGCTACACAGAGAAACCTTGTCTCGAAAAACCAAACAAAACAAACCAGAAGATTCAGCTGGGTGTGGTGTGGCATATGTCTGTAAGTGGTAAGTGCTGTGGAGGCAGAGACCACACAGTAAACTTGAGGAGAGCCTGGGCTGCATGAGACCGTCTCAAAAGAAGAACAAACAAGACTGATCACCCCTGACCCATACTCTTAGAGTGCCAGGTAAGGGAAAGATACCTTTAACCTGGACCACAGAGCCCTGCTGCCACTGGTGAGCTTACTTTGAGCTAAAAGCCATAAAACAATGGATCACAAAGGAGAGTGGACACGATGCCGAAGAGTGCCAAAAGGGGTCCGGAGAGACTATTCAGTGCTTCATGGCACTGGCTGCTTTGCAGAGGAACTGGATTTGATTCCCGACACTCACAGTGTGGCTACCAACTGCCTCTCACTCCAACTCCAGAGTGGCCAATGCTCTTTTCTAACCTCCCAGGCTCCTGCATGCACTCAGTGCACATGCACCCGGGCACCCATGTATACCCTCCTCTGTGTGTGTGTGTGTGTGTGTGTGTGTGTGTGTGTGTGTGTGTAAAATGCCAATAAGATCCATCAGGTATAAGCAATGGTATGGACATGTGGGTATAAGGAGAGAAAGATGACTGGCAGGAAACTGTAACTACTTAAGACAATCACAGGATTGTCATTGCCCAGCATGGTGGCACATGCCTGTAATCCCAGCACTCAGGGAGGCAGAGGCAGGTGGATCTTTGTAAGTTAGAGGCCAGCCTGGTCTACAAAGCAACTCCAGGGCAGCCAAGGCTGCACACAGAAACCCTGTCTTGAAAAAGCATGGCCATTATCAGCAAAGCATTGGGAATGTGGAAACGTGGCTTGATTTTACATGGATTGTATTTGAAATGATGGTAGCACTGAGATGGAGAAGGTCACTTAGAAGGGTGAGTGAAAGCTGGAAATGAGTGTGTTTTCCCAAGACTGGAAGCAGGAAAGAGGAGAGCTAAGAACTGAGTCTGGGCTGCAGAAGGACACGGCTCAGTGGTAGAACACTTGGCCAGCATGCGTGAGGGCCTAAATTCAATCCCAAGTCAGGGTAAAAAGGAAAACAAAAAACAAACAAACAAACAAACAAAAAAACCCAAAAACTGAGTCTGGAGAAATGTCTTCATTTGAGGAGTAGACAGAGGATTTGTCCATCTATTTCTTTCCCCTCAATAAACAGCCCTGGCTCCCTGTTCTGGTTTCTGTGCATCCTGCGCCCATGTGGTGAACGCACATATTTACAGGCAAAATAGCCATACACATAAAAGTTTAAAAATTGAAAATGAGGGGTATGCTGGGCAGTGGTGGCGCATGCCCTTAACCCCAGCACTTGGGAGACAGAGGCAGGTGGATCTCTATGAGTTTGAGGCCAGCCTGGTCTACAAAGCAAGTCCAGGACAGCCTGGGCTATTACACAGAGAAACCTTGTCTCACCCCCCCCCCCGAAATAAAAAAGAAAATAAGGGGTATGGTGGTACACACCCTTAGTCCTAGGACCTGGAGACTTTCTGTAAGTTTGAGGCCAGCCTGATCTACACATTGAGCTCCAGGATAGCCAAGGCTACATAGAGAGACCCTAGCTCATAAAAAGCAAAATATGGGGCTAGAATGATAGCACAGTGGTTAAGAGCACTGGCTGCTCTTCCAAAGGATCCAGGTTCAATTCCCAGCACCCAGATTGTAGCTCACAACTGTCTGTCCAGTTCCAGGGGATCTGACACTCACACCCACACATACATGCAGGCAAGACACCAATGCACATAAAATATAAATAAATAATTATAAAAATAAATAAAGAATCAGGTACGGTGGCACATGCCTGTAATCCCAGAACTTTGGGAGGCAGAGGCTGCCAGATCTTTGTGAGTTTGAGGTCAGCCTGGTCTACAAAGTGAGTCCAGAACAGCCCAGGCCACACAGAGAAACCTTGTCTCGAAAACCCAAATAAACATATAATAAAATTTAAAATCATAAAATAAACTTCAATAAAAATAGAACCAAAAGCCGGGCATGGTGGTGCACACCTTTAATCCCAGCACCTGGGAGGCAGAGGCAGGCAGATAGCTATGAGTTCGAGGCCAGTCTGGTCTACACAGCAAGTCCAGGACAGCCAAGGCTAAACAGAGAAATCCTGTCTCGAAAAACCAAACAACCAAACAACCCCCCCCCCCAAAAAAGAGCCAAAATGAAAATGGGCAGCCCTTGATGCTTTCTGGGTTCCATATCTGGGTTTTCTGACTGACTTTAATGTTCTCCATCTCTGGCCTAACATTCTCTTCCTTCAAAGTCTCTGGGGGAAGGCGAAGAGGACTTCCTGGTTCAGAGTCCTAGGACCAGGCACCAGGTCTACTACAGCCTCTTCGCTAGAGCTCCCTTTTCTTATCTCAACGGTGGGGTATGAGGACAGTCCGCAAAAGGACAGAGATGACCACAGTGATGGAACCCAGCAGAGCTTCGACAAGCCACTGTGTGACATCCTTTAGTTCAGGTGGTGTGACCCAGAGCTACTTAGGAAATGGGCCTTCAGCCGGGTGTGGTGGCACATGCCTTCAATCCCAGCACTGGGGAGGCAGAGGCAGGCACATCTCTGTGAGTTCGAGGCCAGCCTGGTCTACCAACTGAGGCCAGGACAACCAGGACTGTAGGAGAGATAAGCATGCTTTTGTGTTGATCCCAAGTGTGGGATGGGGAACAGACTAGTAAGAGAGCAGGATGTTTATTCCCTTAGAAGTCGAACCACTTCGTGGGGGAGCTTGGATGCTGCCAGCTGAAAACATCCCGGTAGAGACTCTGAGAGGACCTCTTTCAGTGTCTGACAACCCATCACTTGAGCCCCAAAGGGTTAACCATTGCCTTCTACAGGCCACACTTATGAAGTACCAATTCTCTTGGAAGAAGCACCATCCAATTATTTGTCACAATTAGTTTATTAGACACAAGCCCCCAGTCTTGAGAGGGCACTTAATACCTGGGGAGAGAGAAGGCTAGAAATCTCTGAGTGGGTCATTTCATCTCTGGTCAGATGAATATATATATATATTCCTAAAAAACGAGGGAGGGGGTGCAGACTTGGGATTGTGTTGGCTGTTCATCAAGACTTTGAGAGAGAGAGAGAGAGAGAGAGAGAGAGAGAGAGAGAGAGAGAGACACGCTCCTAAAGAGAACTGCTCCAGGGAAAGCTTCAAGGCTTTGGACTCCAGCTGAGGCTTCAGGTTCCAGTTGCTCCAGGTTCCAGCAGCAACTTTGGTGGGATTGCTGGTTTGCTGAGGTCCTGCTGACTACGCCAGGAGAATCGTTCCTCGGAACTAATTTCCTTAAGGTTTCATTACTGTGTTCTTTAATCTCCTTTTCCTATTGTTTGGGTTAGTCGGGTTGTAAGGGAGGTAGGCTCGTTTAATAAGTTCATAATAAAATATAGTTGTTAAGAAAATTGAGCCAACACAGGACTATACAAGAGAAACCCTGTTTCAAAAAACAAACCAGAAGAAGAAGAAGAAGAAGAAGAAGAAGAAGAAGAAGAAGAAGAAGAAGAAGAAGAGAAAGAAAGAAAGAAAGAAAGAAAGAAAGAAAGAAAGGGGCTTTTCCAGTCATGGTGATTCAAAGCTGCAGGATCTCCCAGACACAGGGCAACATGGTGACCAGGAGGAGTCCCAATGAGGATCCAATATTGACGGTGTGACAGAAACCAGAGACCTCAAACCAAACCAATGACTCACGGCACAGAACATTTTCCGGTGATGACGTATGAGCAGAGGGGTACACTGTGGTGTGACACGCTGTGACACGCCACAGCTCCATGACAAGTTGTTTCCTATGCTTTATTTTTTCATTTGTTTGTATTCTTATTTTGGGGGGAGGTTGCAAGGATTGAGGGCAAATATGAGGGGACAAGGAGATGAGTTGGGACTGGGGTGTAGGATGTTAAACTCACAAAGAATCAATTAAAAGTTTAAACAAAGCTGTGGGCCTTTATGCTCTTTCTTGCCCTACTCTGCATAGGAATGAAGTCTGAGGTCCATGCCTGTGAACGAAGGTATAGGTGGTTAATTAGTAAAATAGTAAAGGTCACCTTTTATCTCCTGTCTCCTGAATCCACCACTTACCTCTTTCAGTGTCTGACAACCGATCCCTTGAGCTCCAAAGGGTTAACCACTGCCCTCTGCAGGCCATACTTATGAAGTACCAATTCTCTTGGAAGAGGCACCATCAAATTATTTGTCACAATTAGTGTATTAGATACAAGCCCCCTGGGGAGAGAGAAGGCTAGAAGTATCTGAGTGGGTCATTTCATCTCTGGTCAGCTGTTGGGGTTGCATTTGGGTAACAAAGCTTTTCCTGGGGAGACAAAACACACTCATCTACTCACCCCAGATAGGGAACCCATGACAGACCAAAGTATAAACACCACCAAAGTCCAACTTGGTGAACCAATGAGTTTTATTGGGGTTACTTTCAGGAGCAGAAACCACTCAAAGACAGTATCACCAAGGCTTACCCCAGCATGGATGCCACAGCTCATAAAAAGTGGAGCACACTACATACAGGCTGCAGGGAGCTGAGTGGGTTAGAGAGTGCCTTTTCTGGGTGCTTCCACTGTCTAAACCTCTTCTGGGCAGCTCGGCTGGTTCCTGCTTCTTTCTCTAGTCTGAGTCCCTTTCGCAGCTTTTCCTCCTCTCAGTCTTCTCCCGCCCCTCACCTACCTAGTCTGAGAGTCTTTGCAGCTGGGATCTGCTTACTCTGACAGGAGGGCTCTTGTGAGTCTGGTCAGTTTCAGGAAGTTCTTGAAACTTGGTTGTTTAGTTTCCTGCCTAAGGAGCTCCCCTGGAGGATGGCATGTTACTGGAAGGCAAGCGTATCTGAGAGCAGGGCGGAAAGAAACCTGAGCCCCAACCCAGTCATCATCTGACTTCAGGCTTTCCTGGTTCAAGAGCAGCTGGGGGCTGGAGAGAGCTCAGCTGGTAAAGCGCTTACCTTGAGGATTTAAATTCCAGCCCCAGAACCCATGGAAAAGAAAGAAAGAAAGAAAGAAAGAAAGAAAGAAAGAAAGAAAGAAAGAAAGAAAGAAAGAAAGAAAGAAAGAAAGAAAGAAAGAAAGAAAAAATAAATAAATCTGGGCTGGGTGGTGGTCAAGTACGCCTTTAAACCCAGCACTTGGGAGGCAGAGGCAGGCGGATCACTGCACGTTTAAGGCCAGCCTGGTCTACAAAGTGAGTCTAGGACAGCCAAGGCTACACAGAGAAAACCTGTCTTTAAAAAAAAAAAAAAAAAAAGAATGAAAGAAAAAAGAAAACCTGGGCAGATTATGCCTGAGCTAAGGAGCCAGAAACAGGATCCCTGGGGGCTTCACTGGCCCCAGACCAGTGAGAGACCTTATCTTAATAACCAAGGGTGGTTGGGGATTTAGCTCAGTGGTAGAGCACTTGCCTAGAAAGCACAAGGCCCTGGGTGCCATCCTCAGCTCTGAAAAACCAAACCAAACCACGGAGGGTATTTCCCTCTTTGATCACCTCCTACTTTGGGAATCCAACCCCCCAATAAAGCTACATTTTGTCAGCAAAACAGAAGCTAAACAAGATGGCTGGCTGGGGAGAGGGTCAATAAGCTCATTTGCTGTGCTGGAAGGAGGGTCTGAGCTTACAGGGACCAGTACATATGTAAAAGCCGAGAATGACACTGATAACTTGTAGGCGCATCTAGGAAACTTACTGGCTGGCCAGCCTAAAGGTCATAGAACCCTGACCTTCAGGTTTGGTGAGAGACTGTCCCCAGAACAAAACCAACAGTGGAAATGGGCTGAAGAGATGGCCTGGTGGTTAAGAACACAGGTTGACTCTTGCAAGGGACTGAGGTTTGATTCCCATGATGGCTTACAACCATCTGGAGCTCCAGTTCCATGGGGTCTGTCTGACACTCTGTCCTGGCTTTCATAGGCACCAAACACAAAATCCATACATTCAGACAGAACATTCATGCACCCAAAATAAATAAAACTACAAAACATATGGTGCAGTGTGATAAGAGTCCATCTGATCTGACATCTTCCTCTGCATAGGTGTGCACTTGCAAATGCACATGCGCATACAGCAAACAGAGATAACACACACACACACACTGACACGACATCTTAGTTGGGAGCAGGAAACAACACAGGCCCGCATTACCTTAGCATAGAGCACTCAGGAGATCACAGTGGGATGCAACAGCAGGCTTTTTATACTGCCCAAGGTGGAAAAGGCTTTGAGGCACTTTGAGGAGGAAGTTCAGAGAATAAAGGGGAATACCCACCTTCCCCACTGCAGACAGGATCAGGGTTTTCTCACCACCCTCCTGCCTGCTCGGAAACCATCAAGGGTTCACCTGGAAGACAGGGCTTTGACTGTGGCAGGAATGTTCCCACCTGGAGAAGGCCCTTCCAGGAGCCTCTGCCTTGTTGCTCAGACTCGGATGTGGCCTCATTGATCCTGGAGACCCTTTTTTGGTCATTACTGCATATGATTCCCAACACCCCCCATCCTAGACAGGGTTTCTCCTCTGTGTAATGGCCCTGTCTTGGAACTCTTTGTAAACCAGGCTGACCTCGAACTCAAGAGATTCACCTGCCTCTGCCACTTGAGTGCTGGGCTTAAAGGCATGCGCCACCACTCCAGCCGTATGTTTCTTCAACAGAGTATCTGTGATAGCAAACACTGAGTAGTGTAGTCACAGATCCCACGAAAATGCGGTAGCCTTTGCTGCCCAGGGCGCCCCCTAGTGCCTTTCCTGTTATCTGCTTGGAAGCCTTTTCCAAAGCCTCAAGTTATTCCATCCCAGGGCTGGAAAGGAAGCTACTAGCTTTGGAGTTACTAGGTACACCTCTTGAATCTGGTTGTTTCTACTTGGATCATGCAGTAAGCAAAACTTACACTGACTGCTTCCTGTTTGAAATGCTACTAGAAACTGAAGACTTGAGGGCACATACCAACCGTGATTACCACCTATGCCTTCTTCCACTTTTGGTTCCAGAAACACAGCCAACCCTTCAGACAGAGGTGAATAAATACACCAGTGCATTCTATATATACTTATGAAAATGCCTAATGTGTACCACACTGTCCTGTAGGAGTGCTTTCCAGTTATGTGTCAGCAGCCTTCATTTTACCAATGTGGGTATTTCCTGTTTTCTGGCATATACTGTCCTCACAGAGCAGCTGGGGAAAAAGTAAGGTTAGGCGTTTACAGGGCAGATTCAGTAAGCTTTTAGCGCAATACTTTTAATTGCAAAAATAAACAGTTTTTTCAAATGCGTCTGCTTTACAAAAATGAACGACACCAAAAAGGAAATAACCCCAAAGCAAAAACATCACATCCAAAGGCTTGCTGGACATTGTTGTACAAAGTTCTCGAGAGACCGGCTCGGCACAACTTGTCTCTGGGGAGGGATAAAGAGGAAGGCATGGAGCATTGGCCAGTTACAAAAATTCTCTTCAGTCTCAAGTAAGTGCCTGCTCTGAGGGCGGCCCCAGAGCCCTGTCTCCAGAGTAGCGGGCTAGGCTACTCCGAAACAGCGGGCGCTGTCCACGGAGCCAGTGCTGAAAAGGGCGTGTGCGGCGGGCGCTTCGGGGGAACTGGAGCTGCACTGCGGGTGGCCCCAGACGTGCGTGGAACAGGCAGGAAGGTTAGCGGGGACGAGGGACCGGCAATACGCCGAGCGGCGGAGCCCCCAACCTACGGGGCCAGCTCTGGCTCACAGCGCGGAGAAGGAGAGGCCCAGCGAGTAGAAGCCTAGGCCCTTGAGCCGCTCCTCTGCTCGCGCCTTCTGCTTCAGGTGCACCTTGCTGTGTCGCTTCTTTTCGTCGCTGCGCGCGAAGCGGCGGCCGCACACGTCGCAGGCGAAGGGCTTCTCGCCGGTGTGGGTGCGCACGTGCGTGGTGAGGTGGTCGCTGCGGCTGAAGTTGCGCAGGCAGATGCGACACTGGAAGGGCTTGTGGCCCGTGTGGATGCGCAGGTGGCGGTTGAGCTCGTCGGAGCGCGCGAAGCTCCGCACGCAGCTCTCCACCGGGCAGGCGAAGGCCTTGACGTGCGGCCGCGGGCAGAAGCAGCGCGAGCTGCACTTGCCGCCCCGGCGCCCCTTGCGTCGGGCTTTGGCCGCAGGAAAGGCGGCGGCGGGAGACCCGGGCGTGGTCACGCCGCTGCCCCCCGGTAGGTCGGCCACCAGGGGTTTGGAGAAGTCTGCGGTGGCAGCGCTGGCCAGGGCCAGCGGCGACAGCTGAGGCTGAGAGGCGACCAGGAACTCTGCGCCTTCGCCGCCGCTCCCTCCCTCCCCGCCAGAAGGGGTCAACAGCCCCGGGAGGCACTCGGTCCCCTCCACTAAGTCACCCGGGGTCAGCGAGAAAGCGTCGTAGGCTCCTGTCGGGTAGAGTCTGGTGGCCGAGCCAGGCAGCTCGGCGGGGCAGCTGATGGACAGCAGGTCCTCGACCTTGGTCCCTACCGCGGAGAAACGGGCTTCGGGTGTGGCCTGGAAGCTTCCCTGCGACCCACAGGTCCCCGAGACCCCCGCAGAGAGCAGCTCCCAGGGGGCGTAGGGCCCTTTGAAGGCCGTGGCAGCGTCCAGCGCTGGTGAAGCAGGAGGCGCCCGCAGCCCGGGCTTGACGTCGGGCGGGGAGAGCTGGGGCTCAAACAGGCACTGCGAAGGAGCGCCCACCGATGGCGCAGCCTCCCAAAACGCCTCCGGAAAGGCGGTCGAGCTCAGATCCGGGGAGTAAAGGTCCGGCAGCAAGGCATCCGGGCCCGCGGGGAAAGGGGTATCCAGCGGGGACCGAGACGTTGCCGCCTCGGGGCTGGGAAAGGGTGCCAGGCCCAAGATGCCAGACATGAGGTTGAAGAGGGCTTCCGGGTCGTGCGGGTGTTCGGGAACCGCCTGGATGAAGAAGCTGCCGCTGTAGCTGAGGCCCGGAGGGGGCGTGGGTGCAGGGCCCTCCAGGAAGCAAGAGTCTCCTAAGTCCCCCCCGGCGCCGCAGCTGCTCAGTGCCCAGCTCAAGAAGTCGCCTGCCGAGGGAGGGACCATGCATCAGCCCTGCGCACCTCAAAGGGCGTGTGCCTCGGAGCCTGCAGCCGCGCTCTACCCGAGCCCTCCGGGGTGCAAGCTACAGGCAGCGAGCGCCTCGTGCTCTTCCGATCCCGCAGAGGAGGGACCCCCCGCGGACGCCCCAGGACGTGCACACGCACGGACTCCCACACCGCGCCTGCGGCCTTGTCGGGGGCTGGGAATGGTACCGCGCGCCTGGGAACCCCCCGCGCCTCTCCCATCACCCCTCGCCACGTTCGCAGTGTTCGCGCCCCTAGCCCAGCTCCTTACCTCCAGGATACGCGGCGGCCGAGGGAGCGTCCCTGGCAGGCAGCCGGGGCAGGTCCGGACTGGTGTGGGCGCAACCTTCGGTGGGCTTGGAAAGGAGTGCGTCGGGGCCGGAGAAGTCGCTCAGGTGGAGCATGGCGCGGCGGCGGCGAGGCGCCCGGGGCCTCGCTGGGTTGGGGCGCGTGCGGCTGGCAGAGAATCCGGGCGCCCCAGCTCCCGGCTCCGGGCGCTCGGCTCGGGGGTGCCGGTTGGGGGGCCGCGGGGCCCTGGCTCTCCGGCACTTGCCTCGGGTGGCGACTACAAGCCTCTCCAAAGTGCAACCGAGCTCCCCCAACCTACAGTCCCCCCACTTATATAGCTGCGGCGGCGCTGGCTTCGGGCTTCCGACTCCCCGGGCCACTGCCATTTCGGGAGGCCCCGGCCCTGGCGCCGTGACGTAAATGACCAAACATGGACACAGGATGTTTGCCGGGGACTCCCGAAAAGGAAAGCTCGGCTTGTGACGTCGCTGCCGCCGCCGGGGCCGCGCCGCTGCGTGCGCGCGAATCCCTTGAGCGTGGAGCCTCGTGCGCGCTAGGCCACGGGTGCGCCCCGCAGGGGCTGTGAGCCTTGTGAGAGCCAGGGATGCGCGTTGCCCTCCTGTCGGTAGAATCATGGGTTCAAATCTGCCCTTTTCTACTTACAACATTTTCTCCCGCCTAGCACCTGTAAGCTTGATAAGAGGAAAAATTGAGCCAGATAACGTTAAGTGCCGGACTCACTAAAATGGATACGGGCACTTGAGTTGCAAGCACGATTGAGTTACAAGATTGAGGACCTGAGTTTGAAACCATAGCGCCCATAGAAAAAGCAAGACGTGAGCGACTGCATTAGGGATTTAAGATAAGCATATCCTTAGTGTGTGTTGTGTGTGTGTGTGTGTGTCTTTGATCCTGTTTTAACATTTCTCTAAATTTGTGCTTAGGAACAAATATATATATATACATATATATATATATGTATACACACACACACACACACACACACACACACATATATATATATATATATATATATATTTTTTTTTTGTCATAATGGCCAAGTTCGATAAAGGTGGTGAGTAGGATTAACTACTACACAAGAGTATTCCTTTCATTTTTTGAGGCAGGGTCTCACTATTCAGCTGGAACTCACTGTGTAGGTCAGGAAGCTAGCCTTGAACTCACAGAGATCCACCTGCCTCTTCCTCTGCCTCTTGAGTCCTGAGATTAAAGGTGTGTGTCACTGTGACAAGCTTAAGAATACATTCTTAACTTAGAATTAAAAAGACTTGTAAAACGAGTATCTCTTAAGGAAGCCACGTTGAAGTTTCTTGAGTAGCTTTTGGGAAGATGGTTTTGCCTATTCAAACTGTTCTGAAAGTTTCCCCCCCCACTTATCTCCCCAGTTGAGAGATTACATCATGTCTGAAGACAAAAACTTAGTTTGCTGTTTTTTGGGGGAGGGATTTCGTGACAGGGTCTCTCTGTGTAGCCGTGGCTGTCCTAGACTCCCTTTGTAGACCAGCCTGGCCTCAAACTCACAGTGATCCATCTGCCTCTGTCTCCTGAGTGCTGGGATTAAAAGCGTGCACAACCATGTCCAGCTAGTTTGCTATTTTCTTAGGCTAAATAGATAACAAAAGACCCTGATTTAGCCCCTGGTTGGTTCTGAGCCATGAATAGATGGGTAACTTCCAAATTCTTGCTTTTTTTTTTTTTTAAACCAATGCTATTATCACCATTGTTCTTAACTATAAAACTGTGAGCGTGTTCGGGATAAATTCTTGTGAGTGTAAGTCTAAGCTTACAGGATATTCGGTTTTTGACAGACAGTTGTCAAATTGTTCTCCAAAGAAATGCCAGCCCCTGCTCTGCCACCTGTGAGGAACCAGGGGCTTCTATGCTCAGTTTTCCTTTGTTTCTGTGTGACAAAGCAGACACCGCCCCCCCCACACACACACACATACATTCAGAAGGTAGAGGCAGGAGGAACAAGTGTTCAAGGCCAGCCTGGGCTGTATAAATTTGTCTCAGCCGGGCATGGTGGCACACGCCTTTAATCCCAGCACTCGGGAGGCAGAGGCAGGCGGATCGCTGTGAGTTCGAGGCCAGCCTGGTCTACAAAGTGAATCTAGGACAGCCAAGGCTACACAGAGAAACCCTGTCTCAAAAACAAAAAACAAACAAACAAACAAACAAACCCTTTTTAAAATGGAGAAAAGTAGTCCCCAGCAACACTGAGAATCTCCATGTGGAGTCCACTGGATTCCTCAACTTCTAGGGGGTTGCCTGTGAACAGCACCAAGAGCCCACTGCAGCCAGGAGCTTTCCTGCTCTCTCTCTACTGTTGTTTCTGCTTATTCTCATTCACTCATTTTATCTTAGCTTCTTCACCTTCCTGAAGCCAATAAAATACAGGGATTAACCTGTGTATGGAATAGCTTTTAATTTTTTTTTTTCTGAGATCAGGTTTCTTTATGTCTCTGGCTGTCATAGAACTCACTATGTAGGCCAGGCTGGCCCCTAATTCACGGAGATCTGCCTGCTCTGCCTCCCAAGTGCTGGGATTAAAAGTGTGTG
Source organism: Acomys russatus (assembly GCF_903995435.1). Lineage (NCBI taxonomy): Eukaryota > Metazoa > Chordata > Mammalia > Rodentia > Muridae > Acomys > Acomys russatus. Next base: position 14,356,588 of record NC_067149.1, read on the forward strand.
CCTCTATGCCCAGTGCAGAGTGGCATGTCTTACATTTTAGATTTTTTAAAAAATTATTTTTAATTTTGTAGATGTCTTTGTGTATGTGCATCTGAGTGCAGGTGCCCACAGAGTCTTGAGGTGCTGGGTCCCCCTGGAGTTGGAGTTACAGGTGGTTGTGAGTCACCCCATGTGGGTGCTGAGAACAGGTCATCTGGAAGAGCAGTAAGTGCTCTTAACTGCTGGGTCACCTCAGCCTGGAATAATTTGGCTAAATGGTTAAACTTAGTATAAAGATGGAAAAAATAAGGAGCTTCAATTTTGGGGACTCTGGGGGCTGGAGGGCAGGAGGAGCAGTTCTGAGGTTCCCTACTTCATTTCTGCTCTCCTCCAAATGGAAACCAATTCCATGCAGGAGCCACAGAGGCTGCCCGTGCATCTCTGAGAAGCCTCTTCCCATAGTCCTTTTCAAGAGACTGTGCCCCTTCCTTTATCTACTGTATCAACTCACAATTTCAGAATGTTCAGTATCTGCTCAGGGTCGGTCCCCTAGGTTCCTCTTTAGGCCCAGATGGTAGCCCCACTTCTATCCCTAGCTATTCACTTATGCACCCTACAGAATAAACTCCCATCACACACTCATCTGTAGAGCGAACCGCCGCGCTTCCACGCACCTTCCTAAGTCTGCGAGCTGGGTGAAGCGTGCTTTACAGCCATGCACACAAGTGGCCCAGGGATGCTCACGGTTTCAATTCTGTGTTATCAGTACACAGATGTGCATTCAGAAAACACAGAAGTGGGGATGTTGTAGAGTGTTTGTGTAGCATACACATCTCTGCCTAAACCAGGTGTGAAGGTTCACAGTTGTAACCCCAGCACTCTGGAGGTGGAGGTAGGAGGACTTAGAAGTTCAAGGCCAGACTTGACCTACATGAAACCTTATCTAGAAAGAAATCCATCTGTAAGGAACACACACACACACACACACACACACACACACACACACACACACTTTCTTCTGCTCCATTTCAGACCCAGAGTTTGACTCTGATCCAAAAGCATCACCTAGGCCAGGTGAGCCCACACCCAGACAGGAAGGGTACAGGTGTCTCACATACACTCTGGCATTTTGTGGCCTGAGGGGAGGGAAAAAGGAGCTTGGCTGGGCGCATGTCCAGCGCTCCCTGGGTGGCCCGTCGGGCCAGATTGGCCAGCGCCAGGTGGCCTATTCCTTCCGCTGTTCTTCCCTCTGCCACAGCGTCCCTCCTCCCTCTTAGTCATGGATAATTCCCTTAGTCCTGTGGTGAGGTGCCAGGCCACTGCAGCTCTCTGCCAAGGCTTCTTGGGCTAGGTCGGTGCTGGGACAAGCATCCAAGTCACTTGAATTTGCTCTTGCTAGAGGCCAGATCTGGGGCAGGGCTGGAAAGAGGAGAGATGAGGAGAGGAGATAGGAGGCTGTCCTCTGAGTCGGGGCTGGCACACCTTCCCCGTCCCCCCCCCCCCCCCCCCCCCCCGTCTCTGTGCACTTACATCAGGAGACACGCTCACACTCACAAAATTGCTGCCCCTGGAGGATAATGAACATCTATCTGTATTTGGGTCCCTTTGAACAAGGAGGGAGTAAATGGAAGACATGTTAGCATTCCCATGCATGTACGTGTGTACATGCTCATGCGTGCGTATACATAACGTGCTGTGCATGTGGAGGCCAGAGGTCAACGTCAAGTGTCTTTAATCACGCCTATGCTGGCTAGTTTCCTGTCAAGGTACAGACAGCTTCTGACATAAGGTAGGGTGGTGCACACCTGTAATCCCAGCACTAATGAGGCAGAGGCAGGAGAATCTCTGTGAGTTCGAGGCCAGCCTGGTCTACAAAGTGAGTCTAGGACAGTCAAGGCTACACAGAGAGACCCCGTCTGGGGGGTAGGGGTGGGAGACAAAAACCAACCAAAGAAAAAGACACAAGGTAAGGTCATCTGGGGAAAGGAACCTTAACAACAACAACAACAACAACAACAAAAACTCTACTCAATTGTCCTTTTTGGATGGGCCTTTAGGGCATCTTTGTTGTTTGTTTTGTTTTTCGAGACAGGGTTTCTCTGTGTAGCCTTGTCTGTCTTGGACTCGCTGTGTAGACCAGGCTGGCCTCCAACTCACATCGATCTGTGTGTCTGCCTCCCGAGTGCTGGCATTACAGGTGTGCGCCACCACACCTGGCTCAGGGCATTTTCTTGATTAATGACTTGTGGGAGGACCCAGCTCACTGTGGGCACAGCTGCTCCTGCGCAGATGGTCCTGGGTTGTATAAGAAAAGCAGGCCGTGGGGAAGCCACCCAGCAAGCGGTGGTCTTCCGTGGGCCCTGCTTCAGTTCCTGCCTCTAGGTTCCTGCAGTGAGTTCCTGCCCAGACCTCCCTTCAGGATGGACTACAACAGACGGCTTCCTTTCCAGGGTCCTTTTGCTCCTGGTGTTTTTCACAGCAGGAGAGACCCAGCTAAGACGGTTCTCCTCCTCATTATTATGAGGCAGGGTCTGTCTCAATCCCAGGGTTTGTTGATTCTGCAAGACAAGCCGCCCTTCCAAGCACCTAGGACCCGATGTAGGGTTACAGATATGTGGCACCACTACAGGTTGTTATTTGGGTTGATTTTTCAAAACAGGGCCTTCTCTGTGTAGCCTTGGCTGTCCTAGACTGGCTTCGTAGGCAAGGCTGGCCTCCAACTAACAGAGATCTGCCTGCCTCTGCCTCCCGGAGTGCTGGGGTTACAGGCGTGTGCTACCGTTGCCTGGCTTTGGGTGTTGTTGTTGTTTTTAACATTGGTTCTGGGAGTCCAACTGAGAGCCTCCTGTTTGTGGAACAAGCACTTTACCAGCGGTACCATCTCCCCAGCCTTTCCTCCTGAACCTTTAGCAGCTTTTAAAGAGACTCTGGGTTCAAATGGAATAAAGGGCTTTGAAAGAAGGTGGAAGGAAGAGAAGGAAGCGAGCTCCGGCCAGTTTTAATACCTCAGATAGAAAAACATGCATGCTCAGAAGGGAAATAATACCGGCTTAGACTTTGCAAAACACTGTATCACTTTCTTACCTCCTTGGAGTAAGGAGCAGCAGATTCCTGTTTTCAGTGAGGAAACCCTGGAGAAGTGTATGTTGCCCAGGGCAGCTTCTGTTCTGTGTCGGGGTAGAGTGGTGGACCCAGGCTAGTCCACTCAGCAAGATCACTTAGGGAAACGTCCTGCGCTTTACAGAACGATTCACACAGAGACATCCATGGGTGGAAGGTCTTCCTCTAGTTTTTCAGAGAACACATCCTAGCCATCACTGATGAAGGCCACCATGGACAAGACCGCAGAGGTCATACAGATACCTGTTGTCAAAGCAGATGGTGGTAGTGGTAAGGGGTGTGTGTGTGTGTGTGTGTGTGTGTGTGTGTGTGTGTGTGTACGTACGTACGTACGTACATGTGTGTCTATGAGGAGAGGAAAAGGGTATTTCATATTTCCCTGAGGAGGGTGGAGTTTATTTTTAGATAAGCGAGAAACAAAATGGTGCTGAATTGAATGAATGAATGAATGAAGAATGAATAGATAAATGAATGAACGATTTCATTCACCAAGTGCTCACTAAACACAGCCTGATGCCAGGTGCTGTGAGGGCCTTTCAGATGGTGATGCTGCTGCAGCACCTGACAGGGGAAGCACTGCATCCAGAGAGCAAGCTGAGCCCAGGAGGATGGCAGGGAAGGCAGCCTACTTTCTCCTCCGGGAAGGGAAGGAACCCAGCCCCTGCCACAGCTCTGGTAACAGGACCGCTCTCTTCCCCCACACCCCACCTTGATCTTTCTGCTCTAAATATCATTGTGTTCAAATAATACTGCGTGTATTTTAAAAGACTCCAAGAAGACAGCTGCCTGGGAGTATTAATCATGAAGAGACCAGTGCTCGGTCGCCATGGTGACTCCTGACAGAGCTGAAGAGCAGTTCCCTGCCCCACTTCCCAGGGCTGGGCTGTGAGGATGCAGGGACGCTCTTCTTTCTGCTTCTCCTCTCTTATGGTCTTCCTTTTCTCTTTTGCTCTTTGTCTGTCCTTTCCCTTTTCCTCTTCCTGAAGGATTTACTTAAAAAGGCGGGCAGCAGCAGGATGGGTCTACCAGACTGACAAGGCGGAAGGCCAATGAGGCTGCAGCAAGGGTAAAGCGAGTGTCCACAGTGTGCCCAGCTTCCCTTCAACTCATGCAAAGCCCTCAGGGTTCCACGGTCACTAGGGCAGGAGTCTAATCATCTGTTCATGGGTCGAGGGGCCCCTGTCAGAATCCTCTGTCCTTTCTCTCTTCCCTGAAAAATAGTCACTTTCCTTTCTCTTTTCTTTTCTTTTCCTTCCTTCTTTCCTTCCATTCCTTCTCCCTCCTCCCCTTTCTCATTCTCCCCTCCTCCTACTCTCTCTCCGCCCCCCCCCCCCCATGCTGGGCCTGAAATCCAGGTCCTCATGATATGTTGGACAAGTGCTTTTTCTGTCATGTATGCTTCCTGGCTTTGCCGTTGGTGTCGCTTGAGGTGTCGCACATCCCAGACTAGCCTTATTTGCTGTGTTGCAGACGACAGCCTTGAGCTCCTAACTCTCCTACTTCTGCCTCCAAAGAACTGGGATTACAGGCGTGCAGCACCATGCCTTGTCAGGGCTCTGTGCCTGTTTGTAGGCACTCTAACAACCGTGTGGCATTCCTAGCATCACTTATATGTTTTAAACTCCAAATATTAAAAGAATCTGGGTATGTTGTATGGTGACTAACAAAGGAAAAAAGAAAAAAAAAATCACTGGGCACAGTGACTTATGTTTGTAATTACTCCCAGCACTCAGGAGGTAGAAGAGGTAGGGACTGGGAGTTCAGGGATAGCCTGGGCTACAAAGTGAGTTAAAGGACAGCCTGGGCTACCTAGTGAGACCCTGTGCCAAAAACAAAACGGATTAGGCAGGCAGGTGGTTGGTCGTCGGTTAGGGAGGTTGGTTGCAGCTTGTTAGAAAATTGATTCAGGGATTTTCCTAATTACTCTCTCCTCTCTATCCTTGTTTCTCTCCTATCTAGTGTTAGGAGGTGAAACTGGGGTGCACACACGCTTTTAATCTCAGCACTTGGGAGGCAGAGACGGGTGGATTGATGTGAATTTGGGGCCAGCCTGGTCTACAAAACTACAAAACGAGTCCAGGACAGCCAAGGCTACACAGAGAAACCTTGTCTTGAAAAAAAAAAAGGAAAAGAAAAAAAAAAAAGAAACTGGGGCGGGGGGGGGGGCAATAAGGAGTGAGAAAAAGAAGAACCCACAGAGCAGCAAAGACCAGCTACAGAAAACCTATCTGAAAAATTGATAAAAAGGAATCCACCTGCCTCGAGTGTCTTGTTTATATTTGGTATATCGGTGGAATAGTAACACATTAGCGTGCTAGCTAGTGTTTATGTACCACTTACTATGGGCACCATTGCCAGGCATCGTTTACTTCTATAAGCTCGTGGATACTATTATCACCTTTATTTTATAGGTGAGGGAACTGAGGCATGAAGCTGTTAGTTTCCCCAATCTTACAAGGTTAGTAATTGGTGGCTAGGGCAAAGGTAGCAAGATTTAATATTACGAATACCGCCAAGCCTTCATCGGAAAACATGGCTTCGGTTTCTAGGTCAAGCAGAGGCATGGGGGAGCCAGCTGGCAAGCTGACTGAGGCATCACAGTTACATTGTGAACATTATCAATAAGAATGGGCACCTCTGTGCTGGTCCTTGGCGTGTCTTTTCCCATCGCCCAGGCACATGATTGGAAGCATCCTTTTGCCGGCACAGTGGACTCTGTGGGTGGAGCTCGCTGATGTCACTGGGCTAAGAACTAGACTGGAATGGTGGGTGGGGGTGCAGTTCTGCACCCTCTTTAGTTTTGTTCTATTTTGGCTGATGGGGGATGCGGAGAGGAGAAAAACAAGATGGCGTCCTAGAAGCTACTCCCCCGCCGTGAGGGAGGTCATCCTTTCTCCTGACTTCCGCACCGCATCCTCTAGTGCATCTGTCTCCTCCAGGTTGGACCCGCCACAGTTGAAACATCATGGCAGTGGCAACCACACGAGACTCCCAAGAGACCAGAGCCTTCCCAAGTGTCTCGCTTCCATTTCTGTTGCCGGGATAAAATACTCTGACAAAAACAAGTTGGGGCGGGGGAGGGGGTGGCAAGGGGGAAGGATTTATGTTAGCTCAAAATTCCAGGTCCTTCATAGCAGGGAAATTACAGACAGTAGGAACTAGTCCCATTGTTAGTGAACAGCAGAGAGGAAGTTAGTGAGCCCGTGCCTCCTCCAGTGCCTAGCTGGCTTCCTCTGTTCTTACACAGCCTAAGACCCCATGCCTAGGGGATGGTGCCGTTCACAGAGGACTAGGTGTTCCCTTTCAAGGTAATATAATCAAAGTAGTCTCCCAAAGGCTGGTTTAATGAAGGCAACCCCTTGTGTCGACTTCCTGAGTAATTCTAGATTGAATCGAGTTGAAAATGAAAGCTAACTACAACACTATGGTCTTTATGAGGCCTCTCCTTTCCCAAATAGTTGCCTGGGTTGACGCTTCCTAATGGTTTAGCTGCCTTTGAGTTGCTTATATTCCTGTAATCAAACCCAAACTGGCCTTGGAAAGAACCATTCTTTGGTCTGTCGGTGCCGTCTCTGTACCTGGCTTATTTGTGTCTCTAAGAAAACTCACAGCAGCCTTCCCGCCCCCCCAACCCCCAAAGTAAACATTGGACAGAGCTAAGAGATAGATAATCCCAGAAGACTGGATTGTAGGTGGATCAGAGGCAAGGGTGGACCTAATGACCCTGCTCCAACCCTGGGATTTGGAGTCAGCCTTGCACCGTCCCTTTGCATCTAAGCTTGGTCTACCTTTGAGGCCAGCAATGAATTTGGATTTCTTATGTGTTTTATTTTACTTTACTCATTTATTTGGAGACAGGGACTTTCTACACAGCCATGACTGATCTGGAACTCTCAACAGGTACCACCATACTCAGCTTATTTATTTGTTTGTTTGTTTTGAGATAGGGTTTCTCTGTGTCGCCCCAGCTGTCCTGGAACTTGCTCTATAGACCAGACTTGCCTTGAATTCACAGAGACCTGCCTGCCTCTGCCTCTTGAGTGCTGGGATTAAAGGCATGAACTACCACCACCAGGTGGCTTATTTTATTTTGGTTTTTGGTTTTTCAAGAGCTTATTTTTAAAGATGTGTTTATTTTTATTTTATGTGTCTGGGTGTTTTGCCTGCATGGATGTCTGTGTACAACTTTTGTGTGAGTATGTGATGCTATGACTTCCCTGTAGTGATGAACTGTAACTTAAGATTGTGAGCTAAAATAAACATTTTCTTCCTTAACTTTTTTTTTTTTTTTTTTTTTTTTTTTTTTTGAGACAGGGTTTCTCTGTGTTATCTTGGCTGTCCTGGAATCTCTTTGTAGACCAGGCTGGCCTTGAACTCACACCAGTCTGCCTGCCTCTGCCTCCCAAGTGTTGCGATTAAAGGTGTGTGCCACCACACTCAGCTCTGTAATTTATTTTTAGAAGGATATTTTATCAGAAATGAAATTGGAGCACTTGGAGAGCCTGTGATCTCCTGAGGGTCTCACATAGAGGAAGGAGTCAGGTTCCCTGGAACTGGACTTACAATGGTGTGAGCTGCCATGTGGGTGCTAGGAATCAAGTCTGGGTCCTCTGGGGCTTGAACTCTGATAGTCAGGCTTGGTGGCAGGCGTTTTTACCTACTAAGCCATCTTGTCAGCCCTGGATTTGTTAGCTGATGATGTTAAGAATGCTGATTTTCAGTTCATGGGTTGAACAGGCAAAAAGGAAGCTGCTGAACCAGGCGGTGGTGGTGGTGGCAGCAGCAGTGACAGCACATGCCTTTAATCCCAGCACTCGGGAGGCAGAGGCAGATGGATCGCTGTGAGTTCGAGGCCAGCCTGGTCTACAAAGCGAGTCCAGGACAGCCAAGGGTACACAGAGAGACTCTGTCTCGGAAAACGAAACAAAACAAACAAACAAACAAACAAAAATGAAAACAACAACAACAACAAAAAGGAAGCCGCTGGAGTGGAGTGGCAGGTCTGGAGTTCGAGAACAGAACTGAGATGTCACAGTCAAGCCCTACCCCCTGTCCCTCAACTCTTTCTTCTTTCTTGGTGCCCTCCTGCCTTTTCACCTTCCTTCCTCTCATATAATATATATATATATATATATATATATATATATATATATATATATATATATATATATATATATATATATATATATTTTTTTTTTTTTTTTTTTTTTTTTTTTTTTTTTAAGTTCGGGTTTCAGGTAGCCCCAGCTGGCCTCGCACTTAGATCCTCAAGCTCGCATGACATATACTTTGCTGACTGAGCCACCCCTAGAACTCTCTTGCCTCCGCTTTTGCTAGTTTTCCTCTTTGACATCTTGGCCATTGTGTTAGGACTCTCAGTGTGACACTTCAGACGCCAGATACTCAACCCACAGATGAGTCTGTGAACCTGGAGTCTGGACATTCTGTCCGCATCCCTGAGCCCTGTCCACCGCCAAGCTAGGCTTCTAGCTGTGAAGAACAGAAACACAGCCTGGGTGAGTCTGGGGTCGGGGAAAGGAATGTACAGCTTTAGTGTAGGGGACACAGAGATCCAAGGGAGGAGCTAAGACCTTTTGCCTAGGAGTCAGGGACAGTGGGTTCAGCCCAGGTCTACTTTTTGCTTATTCCATGACCTTGAACAAATAACTACTTAACTTGTTATTTGATTAACAAAAATGAGGGCATCTGGGCCAAAGCCGAGTCAAGACGCAGGGAGTTTCTAGAATGTTCTCTGGTCTTCCTTGCTGCTCTCACTGGTGACTAAAAACTTGGCCATGATCCCTGTACTCCCCTCTCCTGCTGAGGCAAAGAAGGCTCCTTCTGAGGCACCAGGCAGAGGAGTCCCAGGCAGGGAACGAAGGCCTGCCCTGCTTCCTAAGGTAATGTTCTGGCTGCTGGGCAGGGTAGCACACGGCTGACAGCATCACTAATGGCTTGCACTTGTTTTCAGAGCCATTCTAGGAGAGAAGAGGGTACCACTGTGAACCAGGAAGCCTTCCAAGAGGCCTCAGCCTCAGCCACTGAAGACAAGAGCTGGGCCACCGCAGGCCCTGGCGCCTTCTCATTCCCCCCAGGGCTGATCAGTAGTTCGCTTTGTTTCACATGCCCCTGGAGCAAGCCACCTCCTCCATCTGCACACCGGCTCCAAGGAACACTGCCCAAAATAAAAATCCCTAATTAGAAATTCCTGCCATCCAGAGTTTCAAAACAACTTATTTGTTTCCTAGAATAATCTGGAGCTACATTTGGCTTGGCAGCCAGTGGGTCCCCCAGATTCATGCCACGCACCAGCAGGAACTTCTGCTCAGTCAAGGCACAAGAAGAAGGCCTGTGGTCACCTCCCAGGCAGCAGTAAGCAGGGCCAGAGAACAAGGTAGGTTTGCTCAATGCTCTGCAGTGGGTTTCTGGAACAGGGTAGCTAGGGAGAAGAAAGAACTCCAATAGGATTTCAAACAGCAGCTCCCACAAAGGCTGAACCAGTGACCCCTACGTTTGTTAGGGATACATAGTCTGCAGGGAGGTAGAGCCACCCAATGAAGGAGTAAAGAGATCAAGCTGGGAGCCAGGGGGAAGTGAGTTAACCCTGCTCCCTCTCCCACTCATTTGCTCTGTGACATTGAACATGTGGCCTTGAACATGTGGCCAGCCTTTCCCATGCTTCCTGACCAATGAAATGGGGACTCAGAGTCTGTTCTTCCTACGCACACTCACAATGAAGAGTAAGAATTGGAAATAGTTAGAATTTAAGGCTGTAATAATGTCAGCGCTAAACAAGTCTGTAATGCTAGCCCTCAAGACTCAGCCAGTCCAGTCAGGACTACATAGTGAGACCCTGCCGGCATCACGTGGCAAGGTGTGTAGAGTGCTTACCTGACATGTATAAAGCCCTGGCTTTGGCCCACCGCACATACCAGGTGAGGTGGCCCATACCTGTAATTTTAGCCTGTAGGGCACGGAAGCAGGAAGGTTAGTTCCAGGATGGCTTTGGCTACATTGGGAATTCTAGGCCAGCCTTAGTTACATGAGATACTACCACAAAAGAGTGACCATAAAAACAACAACAACAACAAAAAGAGTTGCTATATCATGTACTTGACATAGCAAGGGCAAAAAAACTAGACACAATGTGAGAAACAATTTATCAAGCTAAGAAAAGGTGGTTGGGGGCTGGAAAGACGACCTAGCAGTTAAGAGCACTCGCTGCTTTTGTAGAGGTCAAGAGTTCAGTTTCCGGCATCCACGTTAGGCACCCCACAACCCTCTTTAACTCTAGCTGTAGGATGTCCATCAACTTCTCCTGGATTTATGAACACTGCACATACATACATGCATGTATGTATACATGCATGCATGTATATTATATGTATTTGTATATATAAAATAAACCTTTTACAAAAAGAATAGCTTAGTGTTCTGTCTTTTCTGGCACCTTCGTTGTTGTTGTTGTTGAGACAGGGTCTCATTATGTATCCTTAGCTGTCCTGGAAACAAAAATGTAGACCAAGCTGGCCTTAAATTCACAGAGATCCACCCGCCTTTGCCTCCCAATTAAAGGTATGTGTGACCATCTTCCAGTTTTCTCTCCTCCATCCCTTGATCCATCCATCAAACTATCTCTTGAGTACTTACTATTTCATCCAGCTCATTGACATATTATATAAAATGTGTGATGCCTGTGAGGGTGATGGAACAGGATGGTCTGAGGCACGTTTGAGGAGAAGGCGGGAAGCAGTTACCAGATAGGATGCTCTGGCGTGAATCCCCACGGGACTGACACGGAATTGGTAAAAGTGACCCTATGAAAAGGGGAATGTGGGAGGCAAAAGAAACAGTGTGTATGAAGTCAGACAAAGAATAAAGAGGTTCAGTTCAAGGTTCTGGAGAAAGCCCTCCATGGCTGGAGAATAGGGCCTAGAAGGGGCTAGAAAGGAGAAGCTGGGTTCAACTGCGGAGCTGCACAAGCTTAGGGCCATGGAGGGCCTTTAATTTTAAATGAATTTTTATTACATGTATTTTTCATGTGCATGCCACAACACGTGGTTGGAGCGCAGAGGACAAACTTTCTGGTCACTTCCTTCTTTGTACCTTGTGGGTCCTGGGAATTGAACTCATGTAGTCAGGCTTGTCAGCATGCTCCTTTGCCCACCCCCATGTGAGATCTTTTCAAAGCTAGCTCAGGCATCTGGACCTTACCACTCACTAAGTAGTCAGATGTCTCAGGAAAGGTCAAACTGTATAGGTAAGACAGGCTTTTGTTGCTTTGTTTTGTTTTGTTTTGTTTTGAGATAGGGTCTTACCTTGTAGACTTGGCTTGCCTAGAACTTACTATATAGACCAGGCTGGTTTCAAACTCACAGAGACCTGCCTGCCTAAGGCTCCCAATGGCTGCGATTGAAGATGTGTGAGGACCCCCGCCCCGTACCATGTGGCAGAAGGAAAAGAGGAAGTTCACAGTCCCAGGAACCTAGTATCTTCTTCCTCACCCAAGTCTTCACATACAGGCTGAGTGCTCTACCACTGAGCTGCACAGAAGCCGTCCTATAAAGGACACACAGAGCTGATGAGCTTTACTTGGGCAGAGGGACCAGAAGTCCTGGGTTCTGCATTTGACAGTGGCCTAGGTGCTTATTTGGATGGAGGCGCAGCCAGCAGCAGGATCTCCCCACACATGTTTAAGGAGCTGTAATTCATATACAGGATAACAAGCAAATGTTTAGTGTATGGGTTGTTGACTTTCCCTCCAAAGCAAGACAGAAAGCATCTCTGCTCCCAGAAGTTCTCTCGTGTCCCTTTCCAGCCATTAGACACCTCTTCAAGTAATCTCTTTCCAACTCTGTCAATAATGATTAGTTTTCCATACTCTTTTTAAAAATAGTCATTTTGAATTATGTGCTTCCATGTGGATATATGCATGTGCACATTGGTGTCTGAGGAGTCCAGCAGAGAGCACCTGGTTCCCTGGAGCCAGAGTTAAAAGCCATGTGCTATGCCATGTGATCTGGGCAGCGGACTTGGGGCTTCTGCCATGCCCCCCCCCCACCCCCCGGTTTTCATATTCTTGAACCATCTATACATGGAATTTATGCCTGGTACCTTCCCACTTTCATTTCTTTGGTCTTGATTAATTTCTCTCTCCAAGCTGGGCGTGGTCGCACACACCTTTAATCCCAGCACTCAGGAGGCAGAGGCAGGTGGATCGCTGTGAGTTCAAAGCCATGCTGGTCTACAAAGTGAGTCCAGGACAGCCAAGGCTATACACAGAGAGACACTGTCTCAAAAAAGAAAAACAAAAACAATCTTTCTCAATTCCCTCATTCTTATAATTCTTTGTGTGTGTGTGTGTGTGTGTGTGTGTGTGTGTGTATGTGTGTGTGTATGTGTGTGTGTGTGTTTCTGTGTGTGCATGCGTACATACACATTCTATGATGTGTACACGTCGGAGGACCACTTGCTCTCTCCTTCCATTATATGGGTTCCCGAGACTGAGCTCAGGTTGTCAGGTTTGGTGGTGTCTTTAGTTACTTTCTATTGCTGTGATAAAACACTGACCAAGGCAACTTACAGAGGGACGGGTTTTCTCAGAGCCTCCAGTTTCAGAGGGATGGGAGTCCGACACCATCATGGGAAGAGGCAATGGCTGAGGGCTCACATCTGTCCCATAAACAGAGAGAGCACACTGGGCATAGTGAATGTAGGGAGGCTTTTGAAACCATAAGCCTGTCCCCGGTGACAAAACTGCTCTAACAAGGCCACACCTCCCAATCCTCCCCAAATAGCCACCAACTAGGAACCAAGTATTCAAATGTCTGAGACTTATGGAGGGCATCTCACTCAAACCATGACAGGTAGCAAGCACCTTTACCCATTGGGTCATCTTGCCAGCCCCAAAAGATCTTTTACTTCATACACTTTCAAAATCTAGTGCCAGGTGTGGTGGTGCAGGCCTTTACCCAGCACTGGAGAGGTAGAAGCAGACGGATCGATGTGAGTTCAAGGCCAGCCTGGTCTACAAAGTGAGTCCAGGACAGCCAAGGCAACACAGGAAAACCCTGTCTCATAAAACCAAACCAACCAACCAAACAAGAAAATCTGATAATAAAATGTGCAAGGCAAAATTTGAGAAAAGGATACTTTTTTTCCTGAAGGTCAATTAAAAAGCCATTCAGCATGGAGGTTGGATGGAAAGATGTAGTCTAAACAAATGTATGGGAGCCAGGTGTGGTGGCTTGTACCTCCAGCACTTGGAAGACTGAGGCAGGAGGCTTGGCAAAACTTTGCGACGAACTTGGCTTACAGAGCGAGTTCTAAACCAGCCAAGGCTACTACGTTTGACTTTCTCTCAAAACAAACAGAAAACCAGAAAGTCTAATCTGCACAAGGCCCAGCAAGTACTGATCCAGCCTTTGAGAGAGTGACGTGTCCTCCTGAAGAAGGAGGCTGAGCACAGCTGTTTCCAAGAAGGCTGGGGCATCCAAGGGTGTCTGCTGTTGCTGTGAGGGTGCCTGGTGTCCTCGCAGCAGGGGTCTGGCTTTAGGAGACAGATAAGTAAGGAGGAAGAGAAGAAAGGGATAAAGGAAGTGACCCCTGTTATTTATTGTGCTGGTTCGTGGTCATCATCAACTTGAACTTGGAGTCACCTAGGAGACACACCTTTGGGCCTGTCTAGCAGATTGTCTCCAGAGAAGTGTCTTTCTTTCTTTCTTTCTTTTCTTCTTCTTCTTCTTCTTTTTTTTTTTTTTTTTTTGAGACAGGGTTTCTCTGTTTAGCCTTGGCTGTTTGGCTGTCCTGGACCCTTTGTAGACCAGGCTGTCCTCAAATCAATCATAGTGATCCACCTGCCTCTGCCTCTTGAATGCTGGGATTAAAGGCATGTGCCACATTGCTTGGCAGTGTTCTTCGTTTTTCTTTCTTTCTTTCTTTCTTTCTTTCTTTCTTTCTTTCTTTTTTTTTTTCTTGAGTCATGGTCTCTCTTTGTTAGCCTTGGCTGTCCTGGACTTGCTTTGTAGACCAAGCTGGCCTCAAACTCACAGAGATGCACCTACCTCTGCCTCCAGAGTGCTGGTATTAAAGGCATGCGCCACCATGGTCTGGCAGTGTTTTTCTTTTTAAATTGACTATTTACTTGTTTTTACTTATGTGTATGGGTGTTTTTCCTGCTTGTGTGTATGCCTGATAATATCACAGGCCTGAGGAAGGTCCCAGATCACCCTGGAAATTGGAGTTACAGATGGTTGCAGGCTGCCCGTAAGTGCTGGGAACCAAACCCAGGTCCTCTGCAAGAACAGCATGTACTCACAACTGCTGAGCCACCTCTCCAAGCTGCCTGGTTAGGAGACAGGGAGGAAGACCCACCAGGAGTGTGCGCAATACTATTTCCTGGGCTAGGGCTCTGGACTAAATAAAAAGGACAAAGATTGGAAACCAGAATCCACTTTTTATGCTTCTGTTTTATTTATTTTATTTTAAAAGTGTGTGTGTGTGTGTGTGTGTGCGCGCGCACGCGCGTGCATCGTGCGCGATGCATGTGGGCATGCTCACGCCGTGGCATATGTGTGGAGATCAGAGGACAAAGCTATGGACTGACTCTCTTCTCCACCTTTATGTGGGTTCTGGGGCTTGAATTCAGGTGGTCAGGCTGGTACCCAACCTGCTGAGCTGACTCCCTCTGATTCTTCACCGCAGTGGCACCCTAGGCAGCCATCTCACACTTCTGCCTCCATGCCCTCCCCACCGCCATGGAGTGTCTGTATGCTATCAAATCGTGAACCAAAGCAAGCCCTTCCTCCCTTAGTTTGCTCTTGTCAGGAGTTCTGTTACAGCCACTAGAAGACTGATGAGCACGCTTCGCTCCAGAAGCCCACACTCTCCTGCCCCACAGCACAGTGAAAACTGAGGGTAGGAAACTGTCGTCTGCGGGAAGGCCAGCATCCTCTTCCAGGAATGAGATCCCACCAACATTCAATGGAACGGCGCTAGGAATGACTATGTTGTGGAGTATGCTGGGGTCTTCACGACCTTGGAGAAGACAGGGTGGAATCAAAAAGGTCACTGTCTCTGCTTCTTCAGCCGCTGTCCTCATGTTTGTGATGGGTACGAACCAGAAGTATGACCAGTCACTCAAGAGTGCCAGCAATGCCTCCTGCCCCACCAACTGTTCAGCCCCACCCCCACCCCTACCTTCACTCCCTCTCTCCCCCATCCTCCAAACTCCCCCATCCCCCACCCCCCACTCCCAACCCCTCCCCCCTCCCCCACCCCCAGCTAAGGTCATCCATTATAACTTTGACATTGTCAAGGGACTTGTGACCATCACCCAGGAGACTGATGGGACTACTTGAGAAGCATTAGGAGGCATTGCTTTGTTGAGAGAGGTGTGTCACTGGGGTGGACTTTGAGGATTCAAACGCACTGGGTATTCCCAATTAGCTCTCTCTGCCTGTGATTGCGGCTCAAGATGTAAACTCTCAGCTATTGCTTTAGTAAGGATGAGGGATTAGTCACGAGAGTGGCAGGGGGTGGGAGATGTGACTCAAAGGCAGCTGTGTCACAGAGAAGCCGATCCTCTCAGCATGGCTGAGAACTCTCAAGTGCCTCCCTCTCAGCATGGCTGAGAATTCTCAAGTGCCTCGTCCCAGAGCTTCCTACAGAACTTGCCGGCAACAGCTGGTCTTCTCAGCAATTGTTACTACTTGTGTGTGGGAGGCCTCGGCACCTTGAATCTTGTAAATTTCAGGAACTTTCTGAGACTTGTAAATTCTGTTTACTTCTTAAGCCTTTAAGGGAATGTTTCAATTTGAAGGACACAGCTGCCGGTCTTCGGCAGCTTTTTGTTTTATTTTGTTTTTGTTTTTTCGAGACAGAGTTTCTCTGTGTAGCTTTGGCCGTTCTGGAGTTACTTTATAGACCCGGCTGGCTTGGAACTCACAGAGATCCACCTGCCTCTGCCTCCCGAGTGCTGGGATTAAAGGCCCGTGCCACCACTCCTGGCTGACTCACCAGGTGTACCTGAGATGAAGGTGATTTTATAGTCCACATTTATAGGGGAAGAATCTGAAGAGTGTGGTGTTTAAGGCTTATACTTTGCTGTTCCCAGCTATTTTTTATTGTTGTTACTGAAATTATTAGTTTCTAATATATTTTGAGGTTTAATACCTTGCTAGATATCTGATTTGAAGATATCTTTTCGTCAAGTTTGCCTTTTTATTGTTACCTTCCCTGTTTCTTACCTTCCTGCTTTCTTTCTTTTCTTTTCTTTTTTTCAGAGACAAGGTTTCTCTATGTAACAGCTCTGGCTGTCCTGAAACTCCCTCTGTAGTCCAGGCTGGCCTGAAATTCACGGAGATCCACCTGCCTCTGCCTCCCAAGTGCTGGGATTAAAGGCATGCGCCACCAACCCCTGGCTCCCTTCCTCCTTTCTTTTCAATACTGGGGATTGAACCCACGACCTCTCAAATGGTCCGTTAGTTACATCCCCAGTTTGAGTGATGTCCTTCTGTTTGTTGCCTGTCAAAATGTCACCCAGACCTATGACGAGAAGCTCTTCACTCACATTGCTCTCTAGCAGTTGAATGTTTCAGGTCTTAAAGTAAGCCTGCCATTTGTTTTGATTAGGGTTTTGTATATATTGTGAACTAAGGTTGTAGTTGCATTCTTTTTGTTTTGTTTTTTGTTGTTGTTTGTTTGTTTGTTTTTCGAGATAGGGTCTCTCTGTGTAAGCCTTGGCTGTCCTGGACTCCCTTTTGTAGACCAGGCTGGCCCTCGAACTCACAGCGATCTGCCTGCCTCTGCCTCCCAAGTGCTGGGATTAAAGGCGTGCACCACCACGCCCGGCACAGTTGTATTCTTTATTGCGTGGGTACCATCCTTTCCCCGATGGTAGCTACTAAGCAAATTACTGTTCTTCACTGTATCTTTTTTGGCATTCTTGTTGGAGATCAGTTGGCCTGAGATGATTGAGTGTGTCTTTCGGCTCTCGATTCTGTCCTGTCAGTCCAGTTGTCTGTTTTTATGCTAGTAGTTCACTGCCTTGTGTTACTGTATGTGCAACTGAGAGTACACATAATGAATGTGTATATGCACATGTGTGTACAAGGGTGTGAGTGTGTGCAAAGTGCATACGTATGTAGGTCAGAAGTCAACAGAACTGTCTTCCTCATCCCTCTCCTCATTATCTCTGTAGACAGGGTCTCTCAGTGAACCCAACGCTCACTGTTTGGCCAGAGAGCTCCAGGGATCCACCTGTCTCCATGTTCCCTGTCCTGGAGGTACATGGCTGGCTTTTTCTGTGGCTTTGGGGGATCTGAACTCAACTCCTCCTGCGTATGTAGCAGGCACTTTAGTGAGTGAGACGTCCCTCTTGCCCCCTTATGTGACCTGTTTAAAATCGGCAAGTGTGATGTCTTCAGTTCTTCAGTTTTTGTTCTTCTTGCTTGTGCTGGATAGACATGGGCTGGGGTCATCTGGGAGGGAGGAGCCTCAGTAAAGAAAATGCCTCCATAAGGTACAGCTGTAGGAAGACTTGTAAGGCATTTGCTTAATTAGTGATACATAAGGAAGGGCCTAGTCTGAGCCCATTGTACATGGTGCCATACCTGGGCTGGTGGTCCTGGGTGCCTGTAATCCCAGCACTTGGGAGGCAGAGGGAGGTGGATTGATGTGAGTTCGAGGCCAGCTTGGTTTACAAAGTGAATCCAGGACAGCGAGGGCTACACAGAGAGACCCTGTCTTGAAAAAACAAAAACCAAACCAAACAAACCAAAACAAACAAACAAAAAAAACAGGCTGAACAAGCCATAGGGAGCAAGCCAGTAAGCAGCACCCCTCCATGGCCTCTGCATCAGTTCCTGCCTCCTGGTTCCTGCCCTGTTTGAGTTCCTGCCCCGACTTTCTTCAGTGATGGACTGTTACCTGGAAGTGTAAGCTGAATAAGGTCTTTCCTCCCCAGCTTGCTTTTGGTCATGGTGTTTCATCATAGCAATAGAAACCTTAACTAAGATGTTCCTCAAGATTACTTCGGCTCTACAAGGTAAAAGTGACCTATTTGAGATTTACATATTAAAACTCATGACTGGGGAGATATATCAGCAGTAAATTGAGCTGAAGACATGAGGACCTGTGTTTCATCTTCAGAACCCACATAAAAAAGCTGGGTGTATAGCGGGCGTGGTGTTGCACGCCTTTAATCCCAGCACTTGGGAGGCAGAGGCAAGCGGATCGCTGTGAGTTCGAGGCCAGCTTGGTCTACAAAGTGAGTCTAGGACAGCCAGGGCTAACATAGAGAGACCTCGTCTCGAAAAACAAAAACAAAAAAAGCTAGGTGTGGTCCCAGTGATGGGAAGGTGGAGACAGGAGCATTCCTGGGGCTCTCTGGCCAGCCAGCTTAGCCTATATGGCTAGCTCCAACCCAGTGAGAGACTCTGTCACAAAAAATAAGATGGAAAAAAACTCCTAGAGAAACGACACCTGAAGTTGTCCTCTGACCTCCACATGCATACATGCGTGCACACATACAAACATGTATCCCCTCACGCTGGAGATGGCTCAAAAATTAAGAGTATATCCTCCTGTTTCAGATTCCCAGCACCTACAAGGAGAGGATCAAAAAAGCCTGTAACTCCACATCTAGGGGATTAGGCTTCCTTCTGGTCTCTGAGGGTGCCCCCACAGAGACATGCACACATACACAGCTAAAAATAAATAAAAATGACACCAGGCAGTGGTGGTGCACACCTTTAATCCCAGCACTTGAGAGACAAAGGCAGGCAGATCGCTGTGAGTTCAAGGCCAGCCTGGTCTACAAAGTGAGTCTGGGACAGCCAGGGCTACACAGAGAGACCCTGTCTCGAAAAAAACCAAATAAATACATAAATAAAATAAAAATGACTGTTTGCATATACCCCTCATATGAATGTACACACACACATACACAGAGAGAGAGGGAGAGAGGGAGAGAGAGAGAGAGAGAGAGAGAGAGAGAGAGAGAGAGAGAGAGAGAGACAAGGCAGATAATATCTGTAATTCCAGCATTCGTATATTATATCAGGAGAATTAGAGTGACTTCCAAGCCATCCTGGATTACAATGTGAGACCCTGTCTCAAAAATAAAAACCAGACTAGTCCCTTGGGTTCTCAGCTTTTCTTAGTCATTTCTTCCATTGCAGTACTAATCAGGCTTGGCCCCGCGTAGCTTCTGAGATCATAGAGGACATGGCACTCTGAGCATGGTCTGGATGCAGCCTCTCCTCCTCATTTATAAATTACAGGTCTGTAGGGATGCCAGAGTCAGGGCCAGTTCACCTCACACTGCTCACTGCATGGCCCATGCCAGTTTTGGAACCTTAATTTTTATTTTATGTATGTGGGTATTTTGCCTGCATGCGTGTCTGTGCACAGTAAACATAGAGTGCCAGTGAGGGCCAGAAGAAGGCATCGGATCCCCTAGGACTGGAGCTACAGACAGTTGAAAGCTACCATGTAGGTTCTGGGAATCGAACCCAGGTCTTCAGGAAAAGCAGTCAGTGCTCTTAACCACAGAGTCATCTCTGTAGCCCCCTTAAGGGGATATTTTTAACCAAATGGACTAGAGTATAGAGAAGATGAAGCCAAAGAGTGTCTTTTTCTTCTTCTTCTTCTTCTTCTTCTTCTTCTTCTTCTTCTTCTTCTTCTTCTTCTTCTTCTTCTCCTCCTCCTCCTCCTCCTCCTCCTCCTCCTCCTCCTCCTCCTCCTCCTCTTCCTCCTCCTCCTCCTCCTCCTCTTCTTCTTCCTCCTCCTCCTTCTTCTAGAACTACTTATTTTGTGTTTTTGTTTTTATTTCTTGAGACAGGGTCTCTCTGTGTTAGCCTTGGCTGTCCTGAACTTGCTTTGTAGACCAGGCTGGCCTGAACTCGCAGTGACCTGTCTGCCTCTGCTTCTTATTTTGTGTCTTTTATATTATATGTTGAGCACATTCTCACTTCCCTCTCCGTGCCCGGGAGCTTTCTCTTACATCAACATTTCACCACTGAGGAGGTGTCGACCTCAGTCTTTCTGACGTCATTTCTGAGACTGGAGGCATACCATGTAATTTACACATAGGAAAACACATGAGACTTGTAGTGTTTTTTTTTTCTGTGTAGCTAATATTTTCTAAATTGAAAAATACCCATTTATTTAGTTGAGCATGCTGGTACACATCTACAGTCCCAGACTTGGCATGTGTAGGCTGGAGGACCGGAAGTTCAGGGTTATTCTTGGCTACACAGCAAGTTCAAGGCCAGTCTAGATAAATGCTTTATCAGCCTACACAATGCTTTATCTAAAAAAGCCAAAAATACACACACACACACACACACACACACACACGCTGGTGAGATGGGTCAGTGGGTGAATGTACTTGTTGCCCAGCCTGACAATTCCACTCCTGGAGCGGTTTCAATTCCAGGAATCCACACAGCAGATGGAGAGAAGGTGCCTTCTGACCTTTACATATACACTGTGGAATATGCATGAACACGCGGTCACACAGTAAATTAAGAAGAAATGAATATACCATTTAAAAGGAATTCGAGGAGAATGCTCAAGATTTCCTGGTTTTCTATCCTATTTTTCATTCCTAGTGAATAACTTTTAGTTAACTAAGTTTAATAATGTAATAAACTCTACCAAGCAAACTTTGCTCAACCAACAACCCTTTTGGTAGTAACCCACATATACCCATGTGGTCCAAGTCCCACCGAACACAGTCCAAGACAAGGTCTCTTTGTGTAGCTTTGGCTGTCCTGGACTTGCTTTGTAGACCAGGTTAGCCACGAACTCACAGTGATCCGCCTGCCTCTGCCTCCCGAGTGCTGGGATTAAAGGGGTGCGCCACCATGCCTGGCCTATACAGTCCCTCACTTAAGATAACTCCTTTGTATGTTCCGGCCAGGCCTGTTCGGTGGTGTCTCCCCGTCATCGACTCTGCTCTGTACCAATAGGGCAAATGAGCTCAGCAGGTTTAACATTAGCAGATCCTTAAATGGCCTCACTTGGCAGAGAGGAACGCTCGGATTAAATGCTATTTCTTGTAGCATTTTTTTTTTCTATGTTTAAGAAGAGTTCAAATATAGCTGAGATATTATTCATCTTGAAGCCATCACTATCCCGCCCCCCAATCTGGATATAACTTCCTTCTACACATTCTGGAAACTCTACCAGGACGGAGGAACTCTTAGGCGGACTAAGAGAACCTCCACTGGCGTTTTCTCCTGAGGGTCTGCCGAGGGCTGTAAATGGCTCCTGGGTTTTCCTTCTAGTCTAATAATTTAGCGCCTCCTAGTTAGAGAGACACGGCCTGCTGGGAGTCACCCCAGCACTGAGTTTGTTTCTAAGTGGTCCTAGACTCTCCAAGAAGTGACTGGGGAGCTGCAGAGATGGCTCGGTGGTTGCGAGCATGGACCGCTTTGCTCTTCCAGAGGACGGGAGTTTGATTGCCAGAGCCTACATCCAATGGGCCCCGAGTGCCTGCAACGCCCGCTCCAGGGGAACCTGCCCCTCCCATTTCCTGTTGAAGTAGTAAAGTCACCTTATATTTTCTGCTATCAGGAAAACAAAACCAAACCAAACCCACCACCTTTCTTTTTGTTTTCATTCCTGGGTGTTTTCTGTCAATGTGAGTGCAGTGCCTGTGGAGGCCAGAAGAGGTCGGCTGTAGCTGCGGCTACAGGTTGCCTAATGGTGAGTGCTGAAATACAAAGTCTACTGCAAGCGCGACAAAGGTGCTTAAAGACACCTGGGTTGGTCCCTCCAGTCTCATCAGGAAAATCCTAACTGATGTAGCTCATCAGGTTTCAAGCTTTCTGACTTTGTTGTTTTCTTTACTTTCTTTAATTCTCTCTAAGTCAGCCTTGTGTCTATTTTTCTATCTTTGGCAATGACTTGTGTGCTCTCGATGTAACAGGATTGCTTTAAAAAAAAAGATTTATTTATTAAGTATAAGAGCATCAGATCACTTTACAAATGGTTGTGAGACACCATGTGATTGCTGGGAATTGAACTTAGGACCTTTGGAAGAGCAGCCAGTGCTCTTAACTGCTGAGCCATCTCCCTAGCCCCAGGATTGCTTTTCTTTGCTTGACATTTCTTCACTTATATTTCTAGCTACTAACCGCTCACCCTGGTTTGGTATCTCTGCTCCCCTGATGTCCCTTGTGTTCCCTCTTAGGTTTCACCTTGCCAATATCAGTGTTAAACCACAACTCTCACAATGGGAACAAGACATAGTCTATTCTGGAGCCCAAAATTAATTCTGTTGGCCCATGAACATAGACTCAGGTGAGCCCAAATTCCATTGGGCTCCATCAGGGTAACACCTTGGTGACGGTTCATAGTAACAAAACAGAGAAAGCCATAAATCAAGGGTACTTATAAAATGTGTGGGTGGCGGCATCAGGTAGTCAGGCAAGGTAAAGGGGAATTTGATGGAATCTGATGACAAAAACTGAGGTTCTGTTTGTACTTTTCAAAGGATTCACCTAATGGTCACGGGATGTTCAGTCACATACAGGAGGGCAATAAATGGTTACTAAAGGGGCCAAAAAAGGCCCTAGATTATTCAGCGCTAGGCTTGTGATATTTCGAATTCTCCACATCCTTGAAGGTTTAATCAGTCTACCAGCCTTGCAAAAAGGCACTAGTCGTTTCAGGAATATTTGCTGACACCACCGAGGTCTCTTCCCTTTCCTTCTTCACGCCTTTTGAACCAATCATGAGCGCAGTAGAGAGAATGAAAACAGCCAGAGTCAGACACAAATGTCCAGTCTCCATGTGCAGGAAGGTAAATTGCGGCCATGAGTGTGAAAAGGGTGTTTTCTCCGGTGATGAAGAAGATGTGGGAAGTCATGGGAAATTGCAGGAGTCCCCCTCCTCCACACACAGATAACCCAGTCATCCCCTCTCCTTCCACAGAGAATCCCACTGACCTGTGAGCCCAACGCTGTAGCAAGGACTGGAGAGATGGTTCTTTCTGTTTTTGCAAGCATGAGGACTTGCATTTGATTCCCAGAACTGACACAAAAAATAGCCAGGCCTAGCCTGGTTCATAAGATACAGACTGTCAGTCTACAAAGTGAGTCCAGGGGGGCTGGGGAGATGGCTCAGTAGTTAAGAGCACTGCCTGCTCTTCCAAAGGACCAGGGGTCGATTCCCAGCACCCACATGGCAGCTCACAACTATCCGCAACTCCAAGATCTGACACCCCCACACCAATGTACACAAATTAAAATTAAATAAACTTTTTTTTTAAAGTGAGTCCAGGACAGCTGAGGCTACACAGCAAAACTCGGTCTTGAAAAACCAAAAAAAAAAAAAAAAAAGAATAAACTGTCTCAAAAGAAAAACTGTGGGGTGGGGCAGCGAGAGATGGCTCAGTGGTTCAGAGCACTTTCTGTTCCCCAGAATGGTGTTTGAACTTGGCTGTGAACAGAACCTTCTGAAAACCTCACTAGAATGTGGGTTTCCAGCTCCCTGCCTCTTCTCCAAAGGACTGTGCTGGGGCAGAGGCTCCATAAGGCTTACCTGGCAGACACTTCACTGCAAGGATAACTAGAAGTGATTATAAGTGATACCTAACTGGCTATGGGCTGTTGCGTGACCCTGGGGAGACACGTGCCAACGTCTTCTCGTGCTAGACAGGGAAACTAATGACAGACCCCAGTGATAATATCACCAAAGTTCAACTTGGCAAACCTATGAGTTTATTGCAGTTATTTACAAGAGTGTGGGTGAGGTGTTTCTTACATTAGCCGCCCCCCAAAAGCTTCCTCTAGGTAGCTCAACTGATTTGAGGGTCTTCCAGGAGACTTGACTGGTCTCTGTCTCTTTTGCGGTCCTTGCTGCTTCCAGAACCTTGGGGAGGCAGGAGGATTGTGAACCTGATCAGTTTCAGGGTCTTTCTTAGACTTGTGAATTGTTTACTTGAGGCTTTTCTTTAAAGGTATTTTAAAATATATTTTTATTAATTTATTCATATTACATCTAAATTGTTATCCCATCCCTTGTATCCTCCCATTCCTCCCTCCCTCCCATTTCCCCTTACTCCCCTCCCCTATGACTGTGACTGAGGGGGACCTCCTCCCCCTGTATATGCTCATAGGGTATCAAGTCTCTTCTTGGTAGCCTGCTATCCTTCCTCTGAGTGCCACCAGGCCGCCCCATTCAGGGGACGTGGTCAAATACAGGGCACCAGAGTTTGTGTGAAAGTCAGTCCCAACCCTCCACTCAACTGTGGAAAATGTCCTGTCCATTGGCTAGATCTGGGTAGGGGTTCAAAGTTTACTGCACATATTGTCCTTGGCTGGTGCCATAGTTTGAGCAGGACCCCTGGGCCCAGATCTGCCCTTCATAATGTTCTTCTTGTAGGTTTCTAGTACCCTCTGGATCCTTCTATTTCCCCATTCTCCCATGCTTCTCTCGCCTAAAGTCCCAACAGGATGTCCTCCCCTCTGTCCCACTTTCCTGGTAAGTGAAGACCTTTGAAGGTATTTTTATTATATTTATTATGAATGTAGATTTACATGTGCCATGGCACAACTGTGGGGGTCAAAAAAGAACTTAAAGGACCAGGTAGTGGCAGCGCATGCCTTTAATCCCAGCACTCAGGAGGCAGGGACAGGTGGCTCTCTGAGTTCAAGGCCAACCTGGTCTACAGAGTGAGCTCCAGGACAGCCAGAGATAAACCCTGTCTTGAAAAACAAGCAAAAACAAAAACAAAAGCAAAACAAAGACAACTTATTAGGAGGTTCCTGTACTCTCACAAGTCAGTGGGATGCTCTGTGGAAGGATCACAAATACCAGGAAGAGGGAGGGAGCGGCCGAGTTATCTGTGTGGCGGGGGGGGAGGCTCCTGCGATTTCCTGCGAGTTTCTGCGTCTTCTTCATCACCAGATAAAACACCCGTTTCACACTCGGGGCTGTAATTTACCTTCCTGCACATGGAGACTAGACATTCTCTGATTTTAGTTGCTTTTATTCCCTCTACCTCCCTCATGACTGGCTCAAAGGACCGCTCAGGCAGAAAGAGAAGAGCTTGTCTTGTTGCCATGAGCACATGTGTAAGAGTGAGCAACATACAGGAACTCCTCCATTAGGGTCCTTCCACATAGGAACCAAACTCAGGAGGTTAGGTTG
Organism: Acomys russatus; assembly: GCF_903995435.1. NCBI lineage: Eukaryota > Metazoa > Chordata > Mammalia > Rodentia > Muridae > Acomys > Acomys russatus. The sequence goes on from NC_067149.1 coordinate 14,381,851, forward strand.
CTGGCGAGCACTTTTATCTGCTGAGCCACCTGTTTGTTGCCAGTGGTGGTTTTTGTTTTGTTTCGTTTGAGATGTGGGTCTCACTATGTGGCTATGTTTGGCCTGGGACTCACTATGTAGAGCAAGATGCCCTTGAACTCAAAAAGGTCCACCTGCTTCTGCCTCCTGAGTGGATGGAAGTCGTGCACCCACCTTGCCTGGCTCGGGCTGTCTCTTGACAAACTTTCCTTTTAGAACCTTCAGGGTTTTGACGTGTTTCCCTCCAGGATCCTTCATCTCGGAGCAAAGTTCTACACAACCAAATCTACTTGACTTTGCACTCTCCTCTCTCCTATTCTTGCTTCTCTCACGACAGCGTTGGCACACAAATTTTGCTCCATTTTCTCTGGCAGGGAAGCCGGGCTAAGGACAGGGAATAGAAGTAAACGGGTTATATGTAAGCAGATCTTCCACATAGAAGACCCTCAAATTACGGAGGCAATTTCCCTTATTGATTCCAAGGCCCAAGGCTCTTGGGACTTAAATGGCTTATAGATAGCTGCACAACCAAATGTCCCAGTGAGGCCAGGACAGAGGGGACATTCTCCATCTCTCCAGGTTGCTCTCTTGATCCTCAATGTCTCTTGGGGTCTTTGAAACACACAGTACTGAGTTTAGGGAAGGGCAGTAACTGCTGTCTCTGGGAATGGGAGGCGGAGGGCTGTCATCTTCAATCTCCATGGTTGTGGGGCCAGTGCTGTCCCCTCTTAGATGTCCTTGTACATCTCGGGACACTTGAAAAAGTGAGCCGTGCTGATAATGGGAATGTAAATGAGCTCAGTCATTATGGAAACGAGTAAGGATGTTCCTCAAAAAATTAAAAATAGCACCACCATATGATCTGGCAGTCTCATTACTAAGTATATATATCCCAAAGAAATGAAATCAGGATCTTGAAGCGATGTGTGCGCTCCCATGTTCACCACAACATCATTATTAATAGCCAAGATAGGGAGTCAACTTAAATATCTATCAGAAGGTGAATGCATAAGGAAAATATGGTATACACACACACACACACACACACACAGAGGCACACACACACATACACAGAGGCACACACAAATATAGAATACTATTTAGCTTTAAAAGAAAGAATTTCTGTCATTTTGAGATAGCTTGAATGAAGCTGGAAGGTATCGGGTTATGTGAAATAAATTGATCACACACAAAAGCAAATACTGCATTAGCTAATTATACATGGAATCTGAAAAGTCTGATACACAGAAGCCAAGAATAGAACACCAGTTGCCAGCACCTGAGGTGTCAAAGGACACAGACTTTTATTTAGATGGGAGTATATTCAAGGGATCTACTGTGTAACGCCGTGACTCTAGTTAATAACAGTTCTAGTTTTGTTTTTACTTTGCTCTTTGCAGCAGTAATGATGGAGCCCAGTCTTGGTGCGAGGACACACTAAGCACGCCTCCGAGTATTCCTGAAAGTTATTAAGACAGTAAATTTTCGCCAGGCTGGTGGTGCATGCCTTTAATCCCAGCACTTGGGGGACAGAGGCAGTTGGATTGCTGTGAGTCCAGGACAGCCAAGATAACACAGAAAATCCTGTCTCAAAAAAACAAAAACAAAACAGTAAATTTTAAACATTATTTTTAGATTTAAAAAGTTTTTAGGAGCTGGAGAGATGACTCAGGTTAAGAGCATTGGCTGCTCTTCCAAAGGTCCTGAGTTCAATTCCCAGCACCCACATGGTGGCTCACAACCATCTATAATGTGATCTGGTGCCCTCTTCTGGCCTGCAGGTGCACATGCACATTTATACATGTCTGGCTGCATTCCATATTTTAAAAGAAGGAGGAGGAGGAGGACGAGGAGAAAGAAAGAAAGAAAGATGCGATGTGGTAGCTCACACCTGTAATCCCAGCACTCGGGAGACAGAGGCAGGCAGATCTCTGTGAGTTCAAGACCAGCCTGGTCTACAAAGAGAGTCCAGGACAGCAAAGGCTACACAGAGAAACCCTGTCTCAGAAGAAGAAGAAAGAAAGAAGAAGAAGAAGAAGAAGAAGTAGAAGAGCGGAGGAGAGAGGAGGAGGAGGAGGGAGGAGGAGGAGGAGGAGGAGGAGGAGAAGGAGAAAGAAAACTAGCTGTTCACAGTGAGCTTCAGGATGAAGCTGAGAGCCAGTCTGTGCTCTTTCTCCATGACTTGTATTTTGTTTTTGACCTCTCTCAGTGATGTGGACCTGGAAGTCTAAGCCAAATAAATCTTCCTCCCCTAAGCTTTTTTTTAAGTCAGAGTATTTAATCTCAGCAACGGCAAGTAAACTAGAAAGCTAGACAAGCACTCTCCCAGCTGAGCCCCAGCCCTGTACATCACACAGCTCTGATTCTAAAGCGCCAGGACCTCTGGCCCTCAGAAATTCACTTAGTTCTCCTGAGTCACAGAAGCTGTGGGCTGCAGGCTCAGTTCACTGAAATGTGTGCATGGAGGGCACTGGATAGAGCTTGGAAGAGGCTGGTGGACCTTCTGGGTCTGGATCTCTGCGCCTCTAAATTAGAAGATAGAAATGTAACCTCGAGACTTCTCACTCGGTCCTGGCATTCAAGGTTGCTCACTGCCTTAGGGATGCAGCATAAGGCAGAGCCGCTGCTAGGTCAGCTTACACCAGCTCCCAGGCTGAATCCAACCGCTCCCGGCCGAGACTTGATGGCGTGTAGTCTCTTAGACCCTGTGCTTTTCTCTTCTTGACTCTTGGGGCTGGGCTGTGAAGCTCTGGGTACTTGCAAATTTTCTAAACCTACAGAAGCCCAGTTTTTAGCATCCTGTAATTTGCCACACCCAATTTATACAGTGCTGGGAATTAAATCCAGGACTTTGCGGGTGCTAAGCAAGCAAGCTACCGAGCGAACTACATTCTAAGCTCAGCACTGTGTACTTGGAATAGAACGTTCGCATACATTTTCTAGTCAGAACTTGACACTCTGCGTGTGTGTGTGTGTGTGTGTGTGTGTTTGCGCGCGCGCGCGCGCGCGCACGCACGCGTGCGTGAGAGAGAGAGAGAGAGAGCGCACATGATCTCAGGTGTGATTCCTGTTAAAATAACATCCACCTTCTCTTTAAGACAGAGTCTCTCGCTGCTATGGAGCTTACCAGTTAAGCTAAGCTAAGCTAGCTGGTCAGGGGCACCCCAGGGATGTGCTTGCTTCCTCTTTCCCAGTGTTGGCATCACAAATATGCACCATCACTTCAAGCCTTTTTAGATGTCTTTAGAGGATTGAATTCTGGTTCTCAAGCTTGTGTGGTGTGCTGGCTTGACAAAGAATGGACCCCATAGGCTCATATATTTGAATACTCAGTCTCCAGGAAGTGGCACTATTTATAAGGATTAGGAGGTGTGGCCTGCTTGGAGGAAGTGTGTCACTGGGGGTGCACTTTGCGGTTTCAAACGCCCATGCCAAGCCCAATGTCTCTTAGCTCTTCTGCCACCTGCCTGCCTGCCGCCATTGCTCCCTGCCATGATGAGAACCGACTAAACCTTTGAAACTGTGAGCCAGCACCAATTGTGGTGTCAGCTCACAGCAGTACTGTGAATTATCTCCACAACGCAAGAACCTGCCCTCTTCTGGTGGGCAGGTGTACATGCAGGCAGAACACTATACATGATAATAAATAAATAAATCTGAAAAAAAAAAAAAAAAAGAGGGGTAATGATCGAGCACGCCTTTAATCCCAGCACTTGGGAGGCAGAGGCAGGCTAATCACTGTGAGTTTGAGGCCAGTCTGGTCTACAAAGTGAGTTCAGGACAGCCAAGATAACACAGAGAGACCCTGACTTGGGGGGAGGCTTGTGTTTTCCAGATGGGAAATTGACTCTTGAAAGAGTTGAGGGCTGTGGGAGGTTTTCTCGATGGTTAGTTGAGGTAGAAAGCTGTGTCTTTCGTGTAGATGGCGCCATTTCACGGGCTGGACCTTACTTAGACTATCTAAGAGTAGAGGCAGCGAGACAAACCAAGGCCCATCAATTTACTCTCTTGCCTCTCGGCTGTGAACATACTTTAAGCTCCTGTCTTGACTTCCCTGCGGTGATGGCCTGTGACCTGGAACTGGGAGCCAAACCAACCTTTTCTCCCCTAAGTTGCCCACGTAGGGTGTTTCATCACATTGACAGAAATGGAACTAGAGCATCTGCCTCAGTGTTGAAAGGCAGCACACTGAGTCCAGGACAGCCAACCCTGTCTCAAACAAAAACAAAAAGGCAGCACACTGGACACGTATATGCGCTATTTTGTGTCGTCCTTAGAAGAAGCCCACTGTGGGGCTTAACCTAGAGTTTGAGACTCTGGGATTGCCTGTGACAGATCATCTTGATTAGGGATCATATTCTGGACTGGGATCCTGGAGTGCATGAAGCAGAAAAGTAGTGTCGGACGGTGGTGGCACATGCCTTTAATCCCAGCACTTAGAAGGCAGAGGCAGGTAGATTGCTGTGAGTTCGAGGCCAGCCTGGTCTACAAAGCGAGTGTAGGACAGCCAGGGCTACACAGAAACCCTGTCTGAAAAAAAGGGGGGGGGGTGGAGAAAGTAAAGGGAGCACCAGTGCTAGTCTCTCTCTGCTTCCTGGTTGTGGCTACAGCGGTTCAACATGCCATTATTTCCCTGCCAACGTGGGCTGTACTCTGTAGCTGTGAACCAGAGAACCCCTCCTTCCTTTAACTCCTGGCTGTTTTATCATAGTAACAGAAAAGCCCTAAGATAAAGGTAATTGTTGGGCCTCAGCCTGACTTTCACACAGAAACCGAAGGAGCTGAACTGAGGGACTGAGGCTTAGGAAGGTTAAGTAGCTTGTTCAAAATCACAGAGCTGGTAAGAGGCAGAACCAGAGTGTCCTGGGTAGAGTCTGTATGGCAGAGGACAACGTGGGTGCTACAGAAGCCCAAAGATGGGACTTGGGAGACGGTCCGTACTCATAGGGCACCCTGATAATGCTTCACCACCTCTTCGGGAGCAGCCAGATGCATGGGGAAGAAAGAGAGAGCATTAGTAGGTCACGTGTGCATAGGAGACCTCTGCGGGAGCAGTAGGGGAGGGCGCAGGAAGAGAGGGTCAGGACACCTCTGCGGGAGCGGGAACGGGAACGGGGGTGGGGGTGGGGGGGGGGGGGGAGGGGAGGATGCTGTGAACTGGGCAGAAGTTCACCGATATCTACAACTGAGCAACTCCATCCTCAGGGTTTTCGATAACGACCTCTATTGAGGCTGGTTCACATAAAAATATTTATCTCCAATAAGAACAGAAATGAAAATATCTCAGAGAGGAGGGAGGGGGAGACATCAAGGCATCAGGAGCCGGAAATCGCAACCATCTGGAATCCTGCTGAGTTTTGGCGGCCCATTCCAGAGTCTCAGGTATGTTGCCAAGATGTTTGTTTTCAAAGGGAGAGGGAGAGAGGGGGTAAATTAGTGCTGCCTGCTATTTATAACACGCCAGGTCCTCTTCACCTGGCATTTACAGACTTCCTGTCAACGGCCTGGAAAGCATGGGATGGGATAACAAAGACACAAGGAGGGGCACAACAGAGGAGTGATGGAGCTGTGCCTCCCAGCGTTCTTCTTAACATCGCTGCCTGTAGCCATATGCTCCCGAGAGGCACTGACTAGCCTGGCCCGCTTTCAAAGGAATTCCTAAACCCAGATTTCGCTGTCGTCACTACGTTTCCGGATTGCCGGGGTGCACTGCATATAGGAAACACGAATTTATGAAACTTCTTAACTGTTTCCCCATCCGTGTTCATCAGCCTTTCCACCATTCCAGTGGGTTCCTGGGGTGTGGGGGAGAGATCCCGACCAACAGCAAATCCATTTCTCCTCCTTGAAATAGGAAGTCTTACCACTTGAGCCGGTTCCAGCAGCTGCGATAAGTGGGAATCAAATGGCATCTTTTTTAGTCTGTATGGTTGTTCCTTACTGCCAGCCCCCCCCCCCCCCGTCCCCCTAACCCCTCTGCCGCTTTTTAAAACAGAACGAAGACAGGCCCAATCTGCCAGCTCTGAAACACAGCACGGACCCTGTTTTTTTGCCGCAATCACCATCCAAAGCGTTTGTCATTCTGTGCAGCCACGGGGATCCCATTGGATCGTAGGATACCTCTCTCCAGACCGTACCACGTCTGGGTCTTTCCTCCATCCGTTTTTCTTTTCCTGTCTTCACATGCTTACTTTGCTGCATTTCAAGGAAGAGTGGCAGCAGGCTAGGCTGGAGGCTGGGAGACCCCACACCCTGCCTAGGGTTTTTTTTTTTTTTAGCTGCAGTATCCTTGAGCCAGTCTCCAGCCTGATGGACAATGTCCCAGAGGTTCTAGAGAGCCCAAAGCTGCAAGCACGCTGTGTATTTAGTTAAGGCTTGTGGGGAGAGAGCAAATCAAAGGGGAAGGAGGGGGGCAGTAAATTCTGCATAAAGATGGGAGACTCTCACCTGAGAGTTCCTGGGTGGGTGGCACGTTTAGAGGCTGGGGATGCTGGGGATGGAGACATATGTCTCCAGGAAGGAGGCTAATAGTCCAAGGACACTTGGGTAGCAAGGCAGAATGATAGATAGTACGTTCAGTGTGTGGTCCAAAGCCTTGTTCTCCTCCTCATGGGAGTCAATGACAAGCCATGCTCAGTACCTAGAGAGGGAAACAGAATTTCAAAATATATCTCTCTCTCCTCTCTCTCTCTATCTCTCTCTCTCTCTCTCTCTCTCTCTCTCTCATACTTCAGCCTGGTTTTGAACTCGCTCTATAGCCGAACATGACTTTGAACTCCTTATCTTCCGCCTCTACCTGCTCAGTGCAGGGATGACAGGTGTGTACCAGTGCATCACCATGCCTGGTTTATGCAACGTTGAGGATAATAGAACCCAGGGCTCCTGCATGCTAGGCAAGGATGCAACCACTTGAGCCACACCCACAGCCCTTTAAGTACTTTTTGTTGTTTTTAAAGTGTATGAGTGTGCCTCCAAAGAATGTCAGAGTGTGACACACATGCCTCATAGAAGAGGGTATGAGATTCTGGAATTACAGGTGGTTATGATCTGCTATGTGCTGGGAACTGAACCCAGGTCCTCTCCAATACAATAAGTAGTCTTAACTGTGGAGCTTTCTCTCCAGCTCCCCTCTTTTCTGTAAATATTATTTTTTGATAATGTTTATGTATCCAAGGTACTATGGCCACAACACTGAAATTTCATCCTCCAATTCCACCCATATCCTCTGCTCCATGTCCACTCCTCAGCCTCACATCCTCTTTTATATCCTACTGTGTGTAAATTAGTGTTGTCTGCATGTGCACGGGTGTGGGGCCATCCCCGGAGCATGAAAACCTGACTAGTGGCCACTTTCGCAATTGTTTTTCTTGAACACATACTGCAGACCAAGACAAACTGAGAGCCTATTGTTAGTGCTGCTGCATTCAAGCCTCCCAAGGGCATTCAAATAACATGGGTTTTGTTTTTGTCTCGAGACAGAGTTTCTCTGTAACCTTGGCTGTCCTGGACTAGCTTTGTGGACCAGGCTGGCCTTGAACTCACAGTGATCCGCCTGCCTCTGCCTCCCGAGTGCTGGTATAAAGGCGTGCGCCACCACCCTGAGCCTAGGTTTGAATTGAAGGTCTGTGTCTCCTGAATCAGTTGTTCTTCCCCACCTGCCCTGTTGCTTTCTCATCGTCAGAGTCATTAGCTGCCCTTAGAGACCGCCATTTCTGGGTGATGCCTGTCCCTCCTCCAGTCTATCATAGCTCTAGTGTTCCTCAAGCTATGGAACGGATGACAAATTTAACTATCACCCACATAGCCACTTACAATAGTGAGCGGTGGGAACTGGTGAGAGCAGGAACTTTACCATAACGAGTGCTTTAATGGAAAGGGAAAGTGGGAGGGTAATTATTGGATCATCATATACTCAAGAAGCAACACAGAAACACACACACACACACACACACACACACACACACACACACACACAATTGCTGCTTTCCCAGCCCACAGGTAAATATAGTCTCATCAAGACCTCAACTGGGATTATATCAATGACTTTGAGATTTGTGGATGACCAGGCATGGTGGTGCACGCCTTTAATCCCAGCACTGGGGAGGCAGAGGCAGGTTGTGAGTTCGAGGCCAGCCTGGTCTACAAAGTGAGTCTAGGACAGCCAAGGCTACACAGAAGAAACCCTGTCTTGAGAAAAAAATAAAACAAACAAACAAAAAAGACTTGTGGATGATCCAAACAAGCAACAATTTGAAGTACTTTGAATATTTACTTATTTATGCCAGGGAGGGCTTACGTTAAGATCAGAGGACAACCTACAAGAGTCGATCCTTCTACCGTGTAACTTAGGGTAGAACTCAGGTTATCAGGCTTGGCAGCCCAAGCCTTTACCCAGTGAACCATATTACTGCTCACCCCATGCCCCTTGAGGCAAGGTCTCATGTATCCCAGGCCAGCCTTGAATTCCCTATGTAATCAACTGTGACCTTGATTTTCTGATCCTCCTGTCTTTAACTTCCAAGCGCTGGGAATATAGGTGTGTTCTACCACACTTGGTTTGCTTGGTACTGGGATCTCACACTGGACTTCGTGCATACTAAGCAAGCCTTTCATCCACTGAGCCACATAGCTAGCCTGAGCCAATACTCCTTCGATTTCTTTTTTTTTTTTTTTCCTTTTTGGAATTATAATTTCAGATAAAGCCATCTTTACTTGTTTCTTTCTTTCTTTTTTTTACTGGTTTTTCAAGATAGGGTCTCTCTGTGAGGCTTCGGCTGTCCAGGCTGGCCTCGAACTCACAGCGATTCACCTGCCTCTGCCTCCCAAGTGCTGGGATTAAAGGCGTGTGCCACCACGCCCAGCTTTTACTTGTTTCTTATATGGCCTGGAGTATGTATAGGTCCTAGTGTGGTCTTTTGGTTGTACTTTCTTTCTGTCCAAGTAAAAACAAACCCAGATCCCAGCAATAAGCTTCCTTCTCAACCTCTCCTTTCATGGAAAAGTAAACGAAGAATTCCCAAAGTCAGATTTTTCAGGGTGCCCTCTGCGGGACTCTGGAGTACGGTAGAACAAAATGTGGCTATTATTTTTAACTCCTACTGTCCTCTCAGGGTGGTGGGGTCCTTGGTTTGTGCTAAGTTTAAATAGTCATCTTTAGTGTAATAGTCTTGCGTGTTCTTGAAGGTACAATTTAATGCTGGGTGTGCAGGGAATATACAGTTTTAGATGTAGAAGCCAGAAGAGAGCAAAATTACTGTGTTTAAGAAGTAAGGAACTATAAAATAGGGGTAATAAGCGTGTAAAGACATAGGGTTGTTTTGAGGGCTAAATGAGATAATTTGAAGTGTCTAAGCACAGTTCGCACCCAGGAGCTGAAGGCAAAGTTAAGACAGTTTGTTCTGTTAACACCATAGTGGCTTTTGCTGTTCAAGTTGAAGGCTTGCTTTAAAAACATGCAAATTATAGAATCAAGCAGAGGATCAAAACAGGAAGTACAAATGATATTTACTTGCAAAAAAAAAAAAAAAGAAAAGAAAGAAACAAATGTTATAGAACGGGAGCAAAGCTATAGAATGAAATGTACGTGCTCTAAACGTTGACAATGGAAAGTAAAATAGCAGGTATTACAGCTCAGGATGCAGAAGTGTGAGTGCTCGCTTGTCTTAGGTGCGTATGTAGAGCACAGTAGACGGGAGTTAAGAAACTATACCCCTCACGTGTGTGTGCCTGCTGTCTGTGCATCACACACACGCAGGGATCCTTGGGAGGCCAGAAGAGTATATCAGATCCTCTGGAGTCAAACTGTGTATTATTAAATATAGTTCTGTCTCTTGGCTTTGTGCAGGTTAGTTTTATGTCAACTTGACACACAAACTAGAGTAAACTGAAAGGAGGGAACCATAAGATTTGGCTGTAAGGCATTGTCTTTTTTTTTTTTTAAACGTGGTTTCTCTGTGTAGCCCTGCCTCTCCTGGACTTGCTTTGTAGACCAGGCTGGCCTCGAACTCCCAGCGATCCACCTGCCTCTGCCTCCTGAGTGCTGGGATTAAAGGCGTGCACCACCGCACCCGGCTTTGTAAGGCATTGTCTTAATTAGTGATCAATGGGGGAGGGCCCAGCCCATGGTAGGTGGTGTCATCCATGGGTTGGTGGTCCTGGGTTCTATAGGAAAGCAGGCTGAACATGCCATGAGACTCAAGCCAGTAAGCAGCACCCTCCATGGCCTCTGCATCAGCTCCTGCCTCCAGACTTCCTTTGATGATGAATAGTGATATGGAAATGTAAGCCGAATATACCCTGTCCTCCCCAACTTGCTTTCCGGTCTTGGTATTTTGTTGCAGCAATAGAAACTCTGGCTAAGACATGCTTGATATGTGCTATATAGCTCAAACCACTAAAGACGAAGATCTAAGTCCGATGGCATACATCTATAATCCCAGAATTTGGGAATGAGGGCAAAAGGATCAGGAGTTCAAGGGTTAGGGCTGGAGAGATGGTTCAGCAGCTTCTAGAAGAGCCAAGTTCAAGTCCCCACCACCACGTGGAGTCCATAACATCTGTAATTTAAATTCTAGGTGTCTTGTGTCCTCTTCTGGCTTCCTTGGGTGGCAGGCTCCCACATGACGTTCAGCTATACATGCAGCAAAACACCTATATACATAAAATAAATGAAAAATAAATATAAGTCCAAAGCTAATCTGTCACATATAAGAATTAGTAGCCAGCCTCTGAGACACATGAAATTCTGTCTCAAAGATACAAATAGATAAGCAAATAAGTAAACTGAAGATGAAGTGACCTTTTTATACACGTTCATGTTTATGAACATTACGTGACCTGCCTGTCCTTCCTTCCCATCTGAGTTTTTGTCCCCTGTAATTTTTTTTTCCTTTTTGAAGTTCGAGTCTCACTATGTAGCCGTAGCTGTTTCAGAACTCACAGATATCCTCCTGCCTCTGCTTCACAGAGTGCTGGGATTGAAGGCATGTGTCACCCTGCCTGCCCTAGTGTCATTTCTAGTCTTCCGTAGTCCGTTCTACTGTCACAGCCAGGGCACGTGTGCCACACCGGTTCTCAGTGTTCTCTGTGGGATCTTCAGCTGGTTTGTGAGTCCCTGCCCCCCCACCTCCCTGCCCCCCACTCTGCCCCCCACTTCCCACTCCAACTCCCCTCCTCCCTGCCTCCCCCACCCTCCCTATCCCGCCCCCAGCCCCAGCTAAGCCTAACTGCTGGTGGAGCTCTCCATTTACCCTCATTGCATTCTCAGAGTTCTCTTGTTTGAGGGGTTTTATTGACAGCTTTGCTTGAAATAAAATATAATGCTGCTTTTCCTTCGCTGAGGTGCTTTCTTATATTTGCTTTGCAGCCTTTAGAAACTTGCAGTAGCTAGGTGGTGGGGGCGGCGCACGCCTTTATTCCCAGCACTCAAGAGACAGAGGCAGGTGAATCTCTGTGACTTTGAGGACAGTCTGGTCTACACAGAGAAACCTGTCTCAAAAAAACATATATATGTTGGGGGATGGTCTGATGTATTTTGATGCTAATTACTGCTTGCTGTCTGTGTGACCCACCCTTTTGATTAATAAAAAGCCATCCCACCTGGGCAGGGCAAAGGAGATAGGTGGGGCTAAGAGAGAGAGGAATTCTGGGAAGAAGAGAGACCACCATGAGGAGAAAGGAGAGAGACCTGAAGTGAAGAGAGGAAGGCTGCCATGGGTTAGCTGGAGGAGAAGCACATGGCTGGCGGCGTGGATGGAGAATCCGGCCCAGATGAAGAACATGAGCAAGTATATGGGATTATGGATGGGAGGTAGCTTGATAGAAGTTATTAGAAGCAGATGGCATGGGATTGAGGCAGGGATCCCATGCCTGCCCCCACTATGGAAGGTAGTTTAGAGGATGATATCTGCCCTGCCCAGGTTAACCAAGGCTATTTTAAATATAACAAGGTCTCTGTGTCTTGAGTGATTGCTAGCCGGGGCCTATAGATAATACATGTAATTAAAAAATATATATATATAAAAACATGTATGTATATGTATATATGTATACACACACACACACACACATATATATATATATGATATTTGCAGCTAAGTCTAGGAGGTGAAGGCAGGAGGAACAAGAGCTCACTTCCAGCCTTGACTACGTAGCCACCCTGGGCTAATGAGACTCAGCCTAAAAAACAAAAAGAAAGAAAAACAAACAAAAATTTGGAGTGAAGAAGTAGTCATCACCACTATTATTATTATTATCATTTATTATTATTATTATTATTATTATTTATTATTATTATTATTATATTATTATTATTATTATTATTATTATTATTATTTCAGATAGGGACTCATTCTGTAGCCCAGGCTGCCCTTGAATGCATAGCAATTTTCCTGCCTCAGCCTCCCAGGTTCTAGGATTGCAGGTGTATGCCACCATGCCTACCTAAGTCATTATTCAATGACTATAAAAGTTTTCTTCTTTTTTAAAATGTTATTTTATTTTATGTGTGTAGGTAAGTTTTGTCTGAATGTATGTATGTGTGTGTTGCACGTGGGTGACTGGTGCCCATGGAGGGCAGAAGCAGATGCTGGATCCCATGAAACTGAAGTTATAGATGTTGTGAGCTGCCAAGTGAGTGTTTGAACTAGACCTGGGTCCTTTGGAAGAGTAGCCAGTGCTCTTAATTGCTGAACTATCTCTATAGACCAAAATTCTTCTTCTTCAAAATGTTTTCTTTTTTTCTTTTTCTTTTCTTTTTTTCCAAGACAGGATTTCTCTGTGTAGCCTTGGCTATCCTGAACTAACTTTGTAGACCAGGCTGGCCTCAAACTCACAGCGATCCGCCTGCCTCTGCCTCCCAGTGCTGGGATTTAAAGGCATGCGCCACCACCGCCCAGCTTTCAAAATGTTTTATCCAGGCATGGTGGTGTGTGTCTTTAATCCTAGCATTTGGGAGACAGAAGCAGGTGGGTTTCTGTGAGTTTGAGGCCAGCCTGGTCTACATAGCAAGTTCCAGGCCAATTAGGACTAAATAGTGAGACCTTGTCTCAAAAACCAAATAAACAGCCAGGTGTGGTGGGGCACGCCTTTAATCCTGGCACTTGGGAGGCAGAGGCAGGTGGATCTCTGTGAGTTCGAGGCCAGCCTGGTCTACAAAGTCAGTCCAGGACAGCCAAGGCTACACAGAGAAACCCTGTCTTGAAAAACTACAACAACACATCAACCACCAAAACAAATAAACAAGTAAATAGTTTGTGTATTTTGTGCCTGTGCATGTGCTGGGGTGAGCTTGTAGAGGTCATAGAACAACTTGTGGGAATCATTTCTCTCCGTCTACCATGAGGGTTCTGGGGACTGAATCAGGTGGTCAGGCTTTGTAGGCAGTGGCTTTACCCACCGAGCCATCTCTCCAGCCCCCTGAAATCATTATTCTTGAGAAAAGAGGTAGACGAAGTAAAGAAAAACGGAGAAAATGACAGGCAGCAATTAGCTAAGACTATGAGTAAAGGAAAAGAAGTCACACAAATGCAAAAGCTGAGAACGTTATGTAAGAGCAGCTGAGCTATTAGCTGGAATGAACAGCAGGCCAGAGTCACTGACTAAGCACTGACTCAGGCCCGTCAAAGCAGTTCTTTCACGGAGCTGGGCATGGGGTGCAGTTGATAGAGTGCTTGCCTGGTATGCACAAAGCCCTGGGTGGTTGAAATGAGAACACGCCCCGCCCCTCCCCCAAGACTCATGTAGTTACTCAGTACCTAGGTGGTGGAACTGTTTGGGAAGGATTAGGAGGTGTGGCCATGTTGGAGGTGTGTCACTGGTGGTTTTGAAAGTCCATGTGATTCCCAGCTCTGTCTCTCTGTCTCTGTCTCTCTGTCTCTGTCTCTCTGTCTCTGTCGTCTCTGTCTCTCAGCACCATGCTTCCCACCTTGGTCACGGATTCTAACCCTCTGAAACTATGAGTCCCTAAATTGAATGCTTTCTTTTATAAGTTGCCTTGGTCATGGTGTTTTGTCACAGCATCAGAGCAGTAACGAAGACAAGCACCAAACTGGGCACGAAGGCCAATGTGATTGGTGAGGTGAGCCTGCGTAACATTCTATACATTAGTGCTCGCTTTTCATTAAAACAAAACCAAACCAAACAATTTTATTTTTTCCTCACTAGGTTACATTAAAATATTTGTATGCAGGAATGCAATGCATATTGAACAAATTTAAACTAATTTTATCTAGAGATGGATTAGCTGTTAAGAGCACTGGCTACTCTTGCAGAGGACTGCAGTTTGAATTCCATCACCAACATGAACAGCTCACAGTTATTTGTAAACTGCAGTTCCAGGAGATACAATGCCCTATTCTGTCCATATAGTGTACATGCATACCTGCCCATATAGTGCACATGCATACCTGCAGGCAAAACATTGATACACATACAATAAATTTTTTTTTAATGTTTAAAAAAGTTAAATGTAATCAAGTTCATTGAGACAATAGAGCAGTGGGGGAGGGCATGCAGGGTAGAATGAGAACTGAGTTTCTGCTTTTTTGGGTGGAATATTCTGGAAATTGGATAGTAGTGGTGATGCTTCATGTTGGTGAGAATATACTTAATAACACTGAGATGTACACTTAAAATGAATTTAAAACGGTTAATGTTTTGCTATGTATATTTTAAGTAGTTAAAAAAATTATGTGGTGGGGGCAGGTTGCAAGGGTGGAATGCGGATATGAAGGGGCAGGTTTGGGAGTGGGATTGGGGAGCGTGATGTGACATTCACAAAGAATCAATGAAAAGTTTTTAAAAATTAACATGGAATTATACCTTGTGATGGCTGGTTTAGTCGTCACCTTGACACAACCCAGAATTACCCGGTGGAGAGTGTCAGCGAGGGATGGTCTGCGTTGGGTTAGCCTGTGGGCATGGCTGTGGGAACCGCCTTAATTAAACCGACTGATGTGGGAGGATCTAGCCCTCCATGAGTGGCACCATTCCCTACGCTCCGTGAGTGGTGCCATTCCCTACGCTCCGTGAGTGGTGCCATTCCCTAGGCTCCGTGAGTGGCGCCATTCCCTAGGCTCCGTGAGTGGCGCCATTCCCTACGCTCCGTGAGTGGCGCCATTCCCTAGGCATGGGGTCTTGAACCGTGTGATCAGAGAAACTGGACTGAGAAGCAGCGAGCGAGCGAGCAAGCGAATGGACGCGCATCCACCTCCTTCTGCTCTTCACGGTGGGTATGACTTGACCATGAGCTCTTTGACGTTCTTGTCCCGACTTCCTGCGACGACATATTATAATCTGGAATTGTGAGCTGAAATAAACAGCTTTCTTTCCTGACTTACTTTTTATTGGTGTATTTTATCACAGCAATGAAAATGAAACCAGGACACTGCATGACCCAGCAATTCCATTTGTAGCTATTTAATCGGCAGAACCACATTTCTGCACAGATTGCTGTACATGACTGTTCTTTTTTGAACATTTTTAAGATTTTATTTGTATGTTTTTCTTTTCAAGTTAGGATTTCTCTATATAACCCTGGCTGTTCTGGACTCTCTTTGTAGACCAGACTGGCCTTGAACTCACAGAGATTGTATGGTTTTTTGTTTGTTTGTTTGTTGGTTTTACTGCATGTGTGTTTGTGTATTATGTGCACAGTAGAGGCCCACAGAGTCCAGAAGGACTAGTTACCGACAGCTGTGTGCTGCCATGGGGTGCTGGGAACAGAACCTACATCCTATTGAAGAGCAGGCAGTGTTCTTGACATCTGAGCCATGTCTCCAGCCCCACCCCCAACTGATCTTAAGAGCATGATGCAAAAGTAGAAAAAGCCTGAATATCTGTTAGTTCATAACTAGATATGGAGGATGATCACTAACGGCTGGAGGTTTCTTTCTTTCTTGTTTTAAAGATTTATTTTAGGCTGGGCATGGTGGTTCATGCCTGTAATCCCAGCACTTGGGAGGCAGAGGCAGGCAGGTCACTGTGAGTTCAAGGCCAGCCTGGTCTACAAAGAGAGTCCAGGACAGCCAAGGCTACACAGAGAAACCCCGTCTTAAAAACAAAAACAAACAAACAAACAAACAACAACAACAACAACAAAATGCAAACTTAGGTTTGGGAGGGTACAGCTCAGATGGTAAAGTGCCTACTGACCAAACATGAGAGCACGCCTTTGTATCCCGAGGAGTCATGTTTAAAAAAAAAAAAAAAAAACTGGGTGCAATGGCATGCACCATCAACCCCAGCCTGTGCAGGAAGGAAGGCAAGGATCCCTGGAGCTCAAGGGTCAGCCAGTCACCAAATCAGGAGCTCCAGCATCTGTGACAGACTCTGGCGGTTTTTTGTTTTTTTGTTTTGTTTTGTTTTTAAAAAGACAATGGAGTGACTGTTGACATTGGCCTCCACGCTTATGCACACACCCATCCACATGGACAAATGTACACACACACACAGAGGAAAGAAAATGAAAACTTTATTGGCACTCTTACAATTAGAAGTATAACTTCATTTTGTGTTTCCTTAAGCTGAGTAATTTTCAAATAAAGACGTCCCAGGATGCAATTTTACTGAAGCCAAGAGCTATTAGAACAGATAATTCAGTGACAGGAAAAAAAATCACTGTCAGAGAGGCAAGAACAGGAATATCTCCTTTCCGTGCTGTGCCTCTGATTTAATCGTGGTGAAGCCTGCCTGCAGACATTATCTCAGCAGGCCAATCCATAATTAGAGTTCTAATTTTCTTCCAGGCACTTTCTCCTGAATTGTTCAAGCGGCCCAATGAGAGGTGGCTTTAACACTGTGCTAATGGTCCCGACCCTGTTCAGTGCCAGCGGAACTGAGGGGTGTGTGGGAGGGAGGGAGGTGCACAGTGCTGGGGGAGAAAAACAACCACACGACGACCCTTAGGCTGCCATACAGATTTCTGCCTCTTCGAAGGAGATCTGGGAAGACCCCTAGAAGCCTCATCAACACTTACTTTGCAGACACTTTCCTTGAGAACATCTGTCTCAGAGAAAATATGCTTTGGTCACCTGAGCATCTGGAATATGGTAGAGATAACACTAAGCGAGAGACTAGAGAGATGGCTCTGAGGTTAAGGGCACTTGCTGTTCTTTGTTTTTGTTTTTGTTTTGAGACAGGGTTTCTCTATGTAACCTTGGCTGTCCTGGACTCACTTTGTAGACCAGGCTGACCTTGAACTCAAAGCAATCACCTGCCTCTGCCTCCCGAGTGCTGGGATTAAAGGGGTGTGCCACCATGCCCAGCCATGTACTTGCTATTCTTGCAGAGGGTCAGGGTTCAGGTCCAAGCACCCACTCCTATTCCAGGGGCTCTGATGTCCTCTTCTGGACTCCATAGGCTCTAGGCTTGCATGCAGTGCACAGACACATATGCCAGCAAAGCACTCATACACGTAACATAAAAATAACACAAAGAAAACAAAAAGGAAAACTGCTCAGGGTTTATGTGACTTCCACTGAAACAAGAACAAATTAAGAGCCTATGAGATCAAAAAGCAAAGGTCAGGCTGGGTGGTGATGATGCACGCCTTTAATCCCAGATCTTGGGAGGCAGAGGCAGGTAGATCTCTGTGGGTTCGAGGCTAGCCTGGTCTACAAAGCTAGTCCAGGATAGTCAGGGCTGTTATACAGAGAAACCCTGTCTCAAAACAAACAAACAAACAAACAAGACCACTACCAACAAAAGAAAAGGCAAAGGTCAGAGGACATGTGTCCCCATGGATTTTTATAACCCTCTGACTTATTCTAATAACTTCCATCTTTTTGTCATGCTCTTTGTCTTAGAGTTTCTATTGTTATGTTTTTGTTGTTGTTTGTTTTGTTTTGTTTTGTTTTTTGAGACAGGGTTTCTGTGCGTTTACCTTGGCTGTCCTAGACTCACTTTGTAGATCAGGCTGGCCTCGAACACACAGCAATCTGCTTGCTTCTGCCTCCTGAGTGCTGAGATTGAAGGTGTGCGCCACCACTCCCAGCCTATTGCTATGTTAAAATATCATGACCTAAAGCAATCTGGGAGGAAAGAGTTTGTTTCATCTTGTACTTCCAGCTAACAGCCACCACTGAGGGAAGGCAGGACAGGAACTCAAGCAGAGCTGGAACCTGGATGCAGAGGCCATAGATGGATTCTGCCTACTGGCTTGCTCCTCATGGCTTGCCCAGCCTGCTTTTTTATAGAAGCTAGGAACACCAACCCAGGGATGACCCCACCTACAATGGCTGGGCCCTCCTATGTTATATATTAATTAAGAAAACTTCCTACACACTTGCCCATAGGGCAGTCTGCTGGGGGTGTTTTCTCAAGATGGTCTCTCTTCCCAAATGACCCTGGCTTTTGTTAAATTGACATGAAACTAGCCAGGATACTCCCTCTAATAATACATCCCACCGATCCTTTAATTACCGTAGGTATCAATTCATAGATTTTTGTTTTTCAACACAGGGTCTCAGGTAGGCCAGGATGACCTTGAACTTCCTATGTAGTTGAGATTGCCTTCAAACAGTGATACCCTTGCCTCTGCTTCCTATTGCTGGGATTCCTGGTGCGCACCACCATGCCCAGCTCACAGGAGCATCCTGTCTGCTAGGCAGACACTCTTGTGCCTGAGCCCCGGTTCCAGCCCTCAGTCCATCATTACTCCTGCTCCTGCTTGGCTTCAGCAACCATGACTCGAGGAGGCTGTACATTGGGATGCTTACTTGACTTTACTTGGTTACTTTCAATTTACCTACTTCTAAAACTAGCTTGAGATGCATCGAAATAGCAAAACACTTATGACAGAGGGAGTACAGATTTAGAAAAGGAAGCCAAGATTATTTAAAATGTCAATCAAGAGGGAACTGCTTATGTAATTAGAAAAAGAATCGCCCTTTCTCGCCCCTTTTCTCTGCCAGGGAGTAGAGGGAGGGTTGGCCTGGGCTAACACTAGGGTAAAGAAGAAGGATGAGCCTAAAGGTGGCTCTTCATTGGCACTACGCCATAAGTATACAGAGGAAGGTGGCTGAGCCAGGCGTGGTGCTCATGCCTGTGGTCCAGCTCTTGAGAAGTGGAGGCAGGAGGATCCGAAGTTCAGGGTTGCCCTATATAATATGAAATTCCTTCTTGCTCGGCAGTTGGTAGCTTCTGCCTTTAATCCAGCACTCCAGGAGCAAAGGCAGATGGATCTCTGAGTTCAAGGCCAACCTGGTCGACAGAGTGAGTTCCAAGACAGCCAGAGGCAACACAGATAAACCCTGTCTTGAAAACAACTCTGTCTGTCTGTCTCTCTCTCTGTCTGTCCCCTCTCCTCTCTCCACTTCTATCTTCTCTCTCCCCCACCTGCCTTTTTCAGACAAGGTTTCTCTGTGTAGCCTTGGCTGTCCTGGAGCTCTCTTTGTAGACCAGGCTGGCCTCAAACTCACAGCAATCCACCTGCCTCTGCCTCCCAAGTGCTGGGATTAAAGGCATGCGCTGCCACTGTACCCCACTGTCTCTCTTTCTCTGTCTGTCTCTGTCTCCCCCTGCCCCCACATTCACCTCTTATTCATTTTGAAGATGTAAGCTGCCATGACGGAAGTAGCCATCTGGTAAGGAACTCTGGGTGGCCTCCTGGAGCTGAGGAAAGCCTACCCTGAGAAATTAAACCCTTTAATTCTGAAGCTTCAAGGAAGCGAATTCTTCCAATTTCAGATGGGAACCTGGTAGCTGACCCTTCTGCAGACATGCTCTGAGGTGACCTCAGCCTCAGCTCACACCTGCACTGGATGCTGGGGAGGCCACAAGACAGAAAACCCAGGCCATGTCCAGACTTTCAAGGTACAGAAACTTCACAGAGATATCTGTATGTTACCTGAAGCTACTGCAGCTTAGTGTTTTGTACTAATGGGAAAACAATACACACTGGAAAGGTCATAGTATTTTGGGGCACTAAAAATAAACAAAAACCCAGGAGAAAGGAGTTAGATACATTGCATGGAACAAAAATTCTGGTTATGTCATGTTACAATTTAGCTTCCTGTTAGACAGCTGTGTAAGATGTCAAGCAGGCAATTAGAAATGTAACCCTGGAGCTTCAGGGGGGAGACAGAACTATACTATCATTTAGGGGAGTCATTAGAGGATGACATTTAAAGTATGAACTGATGAGAATGTGAGGCAGGAAAAGGGGGGGGCTCAGACTGAGCACAGGATTCCACCAACATTGACTGGGAGGGGAGAGGGGAAGTAGCCAGAAAGGTGGGTGACCAAGAGACTGGAGCGCCCTGAGGAGCAAGAAAGAACGAACGGAGATGCCCTCGTAGATGCACCTAGAGGTATGTCTCCTACGTGATTTCAAAGACAGCCAGGGTGGCAATGAACACTGATTAATAAATACTAAGTAATTTGGTCTCTCTCTTTCTCTCACCGTCATGCTGAGTAATTCTCTGCTTTGTTTGTTTGTTTGTTTGGTTGGTTTTGGTTTTTCGACACAGGGTTTCTCTGTGTTATCTTGGCTTCCTGGACTTACTTTGTAGACCAGGCTGGCCTTGAACTCACAGCGATCCGCCTCCCGAGAGCTGGGATTAAAGGCTTGCGCCACCACGCCTGGCCCAGTAATTCTCTTCTTTCACTCTCTCCTTCCTTCCTTCCTTCTCCTTTTTTGTCTTTCATTGTCTTCTCCCCTCCTGGCTCCTCATCTGGGTGTCTGTCTGTCTGTCTGTCTGTCTTTCCTTCCCTCCCCGCCTTTCCCTCTGTCTTTGAAAGCCTGTCACTAGAGTCCGTGCAATCTCAGGTCTCCTGGAGAGGCACACCTACACGTTCTGGATGGGTCTCCTCTCCTCCGTTAAACCTTATACACGTGCCTAGAGCTGTGTCTCCTAGGCGATCCTAAATCAAGCCAAGCTGACAATAGAAATTAAACACTTTGATAAGAGGTTAAATGGTATGAGGCCGAACAAGCAGCCAGTGTTTGGGCCAGACAGAGGTCAGTGATGTCCTAGGTAAGCTGGTTTTGGTGGACTGTTGTGATGAGATGGGGGTGAGAGAGATGAGAAAGGGTGCAAATGAAGGGTTAGTAGGGATGGGCAAAGGACAATCTGAGCTTTTACTTACTTTTTTCTCTGAAGACAGACAAGGATAGGGAGGAGGCTAGAGGAAGAATCAGATTTGTTTTGTGTTGTTTTTCAAGACACAGTTTCTCTGTGTATCCCTGGCTGTCTTGGAACTTACACTGCAGACAGGGCTGAATCTGCGTTTGTGTATATACACCCAGTAGAAATTTGTGCATCGATTTGTCAACAGGTGTACAAGAATATTCTTATTAACATTATTTTTTTTTTCAAGACGGGGCTTCTCTGTGTAGACTTGCTTGTGCTATAGAACTCGGTCTATAGACTAGGCTGGTCTTGAACTCACAGAGAGCTGTCTGCCTCTGCTTCCCCAGTGCTGGGATTTAAGGCGTGCATGTGCCAGCACTGCCGGTGGGGTTTGTTTTGTTTTTAGGATGAGGGATTTGGGAGATTCTGAGGCATGTTTGTACAGTAGAACGCTGTTCAGCAGAATGGGGAGATTTATGATAGAAGAGAGCAAGCAAATAGTTGCAAACACATGACTATGGCACAAGATTTAGCTCGGTGGTAGAGCGCTTGCCTAGCAAGCGCAAGGCCCTGGGTTCGGTCCCCAGCTCTGGAAAAAGAGAGAGAGAGAGAGATTGGGCGGGGGGGGGGGGGGGGCGGATTAAATCTCAGTAGGAGAGTTAGGGTTAGGGATCTGTCCATTGCTGGACAGCAGATGTCAATGGATGGATGCAGATGGGAAGGAGGAAGCGGACAGGTCACGGAAAACGGGTGCTGAAGGTTTAAGGAGACAGGAATCACCTTGAAGTAGATGTCTCCAGGACATCTCCACCTCAGTAAAGGGCCTTGGGACCAGAGGCACTTCTTCAGTCTTGTTTAGATTTGTATTTAGAATTTAAAATGAAAGCAGTCCAAGTAGCAAGATATGAAACAGTAGAAAGCGGGGGGCAGGGGGGGGGCAGGGGGGGAAGAAAGAAAAAGAAAAAAGAAACAGTGGAAAGAATCAGGTTAAACAATAGTGTGCAGCCAGGCGTGGTGGTGCACGCCTTTAATCCCAGCACTTGGAGGCAGAGGCAGGTGGATTGCTGTGAGTTTGAGGCCAGCCTGGTCTACAAAGCAAGTCCAGGACAGTCAAGATAACATAGAGAAATCCTGTCTCGAGAAACCAAAACAACAGCCAGGGCTGCACAGAGAGACCTTGTCTCAAAAAAACCAAAATAAATAAATAAATAAATAAATAAATAAATAAATAAATAAATAAACAAACCCACAAAACCCCACAAAAAACAAAACCCAATAGTGTGCAACATCTTGGCTGCATAGATGGATCTGAACATGACCTGGCAAGTGTAGGGGGAAGAAGACAGAGTCAGGAAATTACACTGAGGGCTGGGGATGTGCTTGGTTGGTACAGTACTTGCCTAGCATGTTCAAATGGCCTGGGTTGGATTCCCAACACTACATAAACCAAGTATGATGACGGAAGTCTGTAATCTCAGCACTCTGGAAGCGGAGGTGGGGAGATCAGGAACTCAAAGCCAGCCTGGTTACCTAGCCAGTCCAGCCTGTGTGAGATATTGTCTCAAAAATAAATTGACACATTTTCCACCTGGGAGGTAGAGGCAGGAAGACTACAAAATGGAGGCCAGCCTGGACCACACAGGAAGATCTTGTATCAAAAGAAAGCAATGGCTGGCCATAGTGGCATATGCCTTTAATTTCAGACTCAGGCTAACGGCTAACCTTTGTCAGTTCATGGCCAGCCTGGTCTACACAGTGAGCTCCGGGTAGTATGGGAAGCCCCATCTCAACAAAATGAATGTTTCTCTTTTGTTTGTTTGTTTGTTTTTCGAGACAGGGTTTCTCTGTGTAGCCTTGGCTGTCCTGGACTCACTTTGTAGACCAGGCTGGCCTCGAACTCACAGAGATCTGCTTGCTTCTGCCTCCTGAGTGCTGAGATTAAAAGCGTGCATCACCATGCCTGGCAAAATGAATGTTTCTTATGAACATGTTTTCATATTTGGGAGAAATGTGGGTACAGAGGTCAGTAAGGATAGAGTCAGCAGATTGGGGATCTCAATTTAGAAAAAGAAAAAAGAAAAGAAAAAATGTGTAGAGTAGAGCACTGGAATTCACACTGGGAGGAAGGGTGGTGGTCAGAGGAGATTTTTGGAGGAGATATTGGTGGATAATGACAGCTGTTCGGACCTGTGACCCTTGACCTTTTTGACCTTCTGAACCTTTGAGTTTTCAACACTCAAGATTCACAGACAACAGCCTACAATTACTTAAGCACGTTCAGCCTCTCATCTTAAAATAGTGGAATCACATAATTCATGTTTTTAACTAATTTAAATGTGGTTCTACAGTCTTGGGCGGGGGGTGGGGGTGGGGGGGACACAACGGGAAAGAAAGTGCAATTTAAATAGCACTTTTCCCTGACTGCCTCTGTACTCCAGAGTGTGTCAGGAGGGAGGATGTGGTGGGAACCATGGAGGTGCCGTCTCATGGACTGACTCAGGGCCCTTGAATCTCTTTCTGTCTGAGCCCTAATACCTAGAGAGTCCTCTCTTCTTTGTCAATATGGTATCTAAAATGGGACAACTACTTGACTGGCTGCTAAAATCAGAGAGCGACGCTAATGGCAGTTGTGCACTTTTTCCTGAAAGACATGATGGCTGTTTGGACACACTGCATTTAAAAAAAATACTTTTTTCACTCTACATCCCAATTGTAGCCCCCTCCCGACCCCACCACCCATCCTCATCCTCTCTCCTTCCCTCCTCTAGTCCTCAGAACATGGACCATCTGACCTCGGCCTATCAAGTCTCATCAGGACTGCCTTTATCCTCTTCCTCTGTGGCCAACCCCACCCCATTCCCTGCCCCACCCGCCAGGGGGAAGTGATCAGTCTATCGGGGCCAGAGTCCATGTCAGAAGTAGTCCCTACTCCCCATACAATGGGACCCACAAGGAGACAGTGCTGCCTATCGATTACATCTGAGCAGAGGGTCTAGGTCTACACCACGCATGGTCCTTGGTTGATGCCTTAGTCTCTGCAGTACCCCCACCCCCTCCGCCCGGATTTGTTGGCTCCATTGGTCTCCTTGTGGAGCTCCTGACCCCTCCAGGTCCTTCTATTCCCCAACTTTTCCATAAGACTCCCTGAGCTCCACCCCGGAGTTTGGCTGTGTGTCTCAGCATCTGCTTGGACCTCCTGCTGGGTGGAGTCTTTCCGAGACCTCTATGTTCCTTCTCTTCAACTGCTTCTTGTGTCTATCCTATTTGTCCTTCTGAATGAGAATTAAGCGTCCTCCCTAGAGTCCTCCTTGTTATTCAGTTTCTTTAAGTCTGTACATTGTACTGTGATTATCCTGTATTGTGTGGCTAATATCCGGTTATAAGTGAGAACATACCATGCATGTCTTTCTGGGCTGAGTTACCTCACTCAGGGTGATTGTTTGTAGTTCCATCCATTTGCCTGCAAATTTCAGGATTTCCTTGTTTTTAATAGCTGAGTAGTATTCCACAGAGTAAATGTACCACAGTTTCTTTATCCATTCTTCAGTTGAGGGACATCTAGGTTGTTTCCAGATTCTGGCTGTTACGAATAAGGCTGCTATGAACATAGTTGAGCAAATGTCCTTTATGTATGGTGGAGCATCTTTCAGGTATATGCCCAGGAATGGCATGGCTGGATCTTGAGGTAGAACTATTCCCTCTTTTCTGAGAAACAGCCAAATTGATTCCAAAGTGGTTGTACTGAAGAGATTTAAAAAAAAAAAAAGTTTTTCAATCCTGGCCACTCGGTACTTTCCGAGAGGGCCTCAGGGCTGTTCTATTCTTTCCGAGAAAAACCACACCCTCACACCTGTCACGAGCACCTGACAGCACGTGATGTCCCAAGCTGAGCTCTTGCCCCTTCAGGGATAAAATAACTAATAACCAATCATTTTAAAGATGAACTAACCAATCGCGTTTGTACTAAGTTCTGCTTCTGTAAGGGTATTTAAACCCTCCACCATACAGAACGAGGTCTTTCCATCTCCCCGGAGTTTGGTGGACCCCAACGTGTCAGCTCAGTAAAATTCCTTTGCTTTTGCATTAACTCTGGACTCTGGCTCTCAATCGGGCTCCCAGGAATAGATTCAGGCGATTGGAGTCTGTCCCACCAGCAATGGAGGAGTGTTCCCATTTCTCCACATCCTTGCCAGCATATGCTGTCACTTGAGTTTTTGATCTTATAGGTCTAAGGTGGAATCTCAGAGTCATTTTGATTTGCATTTCCCTGATCACTAGGCATGTTTAAGTGTTTCTCAGCCATGATATTTCTCTGTTGAAAATTCTGTTTTGGGCTGGAGAGATGGCTCAGAGGTTAAGAGCATTGGCTGCTCTTCCAAAAGGTCCCGAGTTAAATTCCCAGCATCCACATGGTGGCTCACAACCATCTACAATGAGAGCTGGTGCCCTCTTCTGACCTGCAGGTGTACATGCAGGCAGAACACTGTATAAATAATAAATTTTTTTTTAAAAAAAGAAAACTCTCTGTTTTTTAGTTCTGTAGCCAATTTTTAAAATTGGATTACTTGATTTGGCAGTGTTTAATTTCTTGAGTTCTTTATATATTTTGGATATTAGCCCTCGGTCAGATGTAGGGTTGGTGAAGATCTTTTCCCAGTCTGTAGACTGTTTTGTTCTGTTGACAGTGTCCTTTGCAGTCTCATTAATTAATTGTTGATCTTAGAACCTGAGCTACTGGCATTCTGTTCAGGAAGGTGTCTCCTGTGCCAATGAGCTCAAGGCTCTTACACACACACACACACACACACACACACACACACACACACACACACGTCTATCCTTGGTTGGTCTGGAACTCTCAGAGTTGAACAGGCTGGCCTGGAACTCACAGAGATCCACCTGCCTCTGCCTCCCAAGTGCTGGGATTAAAGGTGTGCATCACAATACCTGGCTCCTTCTAACGTATTTAGTGTGTCTGGTTTTATGTTGAGATCTTTAATCCACTTGTACTTTAGTTTTGTGCAGGGTGATAAGCAAGGGTCTATTTGCATTTTTCACAAGTAGACGTCCAGTTAGACCAGCACTCTGTTTTTTAACAGGGTCTCAAGTAGTCCAGATTGGCCTGAAACTCAGCGTGGTACCCAGGCCGGCCTTGAATTTGCTGAGTAGCAGACTATAATCTTGAACAACTTATTTTTTCCTTTTCCTTTTCCCTTTTCCTTTTTCTGTTGCGACAGGGTCTCACTACATAGCCCTGGCTGGTATGGAACTCTATGTAGACCACATTTGTCACATCTGGTGCCAGGGTTAAGGCATGTGCCACCACACTCTGCTAGGGAAAGGGGTCCTAATGAGGAAACATCTAGATGAGGTTGGTTTGGGGCAAGTCTAGGACAGGGGATTGTCATAACTGTTATTTTGTATAGAAAGACCCAGCTCATTTTGAATGGCACTATTCCCTGGACAGAGGGACTTGACCAGCACAAGAGAGCAGACAGCTACCTGAGAGGGAGCGAGCAAGCAAGTACCCATGTGCTTATGCTCTTTGCCCCGACTCTGGATGTGATATGACTAAGCCTCTTCTTCCCTTATGATGCCTTTTCCCAGGGTGTTTGTCACAACAGACATGAAGGCAGAACAATACGTTGCCTCTCCTGCTTTATTTCTGATTTTATGCTGAAGCCAGGGTGGTATTAAAGCTGAGCTTGGTCAAGCCACTGGGAGGGGAGTGTGGAGTACAGAGAGATCAGATGTGGGCAAGGAGATCACACCGCAGGCAAGCTGAGGCCTGAGCCTTTTCAGAATTTAGCCTACTGCTTTTACAGGGTGAATTGATTCTGCTTTTCTGTTCTCTGCTTCGGAGACCACGGGGGAGAATAAAAGGTCGCTTTGATAGAATTAGAGAAAGGAGAGAGAGTATATTTCATGGAGTGCCAACAAGGCTTGAATAGATTTTCTTTTTTTAAACATTTTTTTTTTGCACAAGTAGAACATGTTTATTGTAGAAAAAAATCAAGTAATTCAGAAGAGAAAGAAAAAAAAAAACCCTAAGAACCTTGTAATCACACTTCACAGAGACAACCATTATTAATATTTTGCAGCAAATCCTTTAAGTTAATTTCAACTCTCTTTGAGCATATACCACAGACATTTATTCTTACAAATGGACTTGCATTGAATATAGTGTATTATAACCTGATGTTTTTAAAAGGTTAAGATTTATTTTTATGTATGCTTGTGTGGGGGTGTTTGCTGATGAGGGCAGTGCCCTTGGAGTCCAGAAGAGGGTGTCAGATCCCCCGGAACTAGAGTTACAGGCTGTTGTGAGCTGCTTGACTGATGTGGGTGTTGGGAACCAAACTGAGGTCCCTTGGAAGAGCCCCCTAGCCTGAAGTTGTATGTAACGCAAGTTCTCAGGCATTGCCCTATTATTATATGATTTTTACAGCTCTGCGCTTCCTGCTATATTTCTTTTTCCTTTAAAAAAAAATATTTATTTATTATTATGTATACAGTGTTGTGCCTGCATGTACACCTGCAGGCCAGAAGAGGGCATCAGATCACATTAGAGATGGTTGTGAGCTACCATGTGGTTGCTGGGAGTTGAACTCAGGACCTCTGGAAGAGCGGTCAGTGCTCTTAGCCTCTGAGCCATCTCTCCAGCCCCTCCTACCATATTTCTAACTGTTATTTTACCTTCCACATTTAGACCTTGCATCTACCTAGAATTGACTATAGACGTGACACGAGGTGGAGTCAGGTCTCATTTGCGGGGAGGTATATTCCGAACTGAGAAGATTGTAGGGACAGCTTTGCCACCGATTAATTACCTATCTATCTATATGTGAGACTGCGTCTGGACTTACTTTGCTTCACCACCACCCCCTTTTGTCTCAATCATTACAGTGACAGTGACAGAGTCATGCTGCCTGGGTTGAACTGCCTTGAACTCATTATACAGCTAAGAGCTTGAACTCCTAACCTCATGCCTAAGACTCCAAAGTGCTGAGGTTGCACCACCACATCTGTCTCAATAACTGTAATTCAACAAAAAAAATATTGATATCTTAGCTGGGCATGGTGGCGCCCGCCTTTAATCCCAGTACTCGGGAGGCAGAGGCAGGCGGATCGCTGTGAGTTCGAGGCCAGCCTGGTCTACAAAAGCGAGTCCAGGACAGCCAAGGCTACACAGAGAAACCCTGTCTTGAAAAAAAAAAATATTGATATCTTTGTGTGTGTGTGTGTGTGTGTGTGTGTGTGTGTGTGTGTGTGTCTAGAGACAGATGTTGAGTGTTTCTTCAGTTGCTTTTCACTTTATTTTTTATTATTTTACCTTTTATTGCATTTATTTATTGGTGTGTGTGTGTGTGTGTGTGTGTGTGTGTGTGTGTGTGTGCGTGCGTGCACATGTGAATGTTTGTGTGCCGTAGCACACATGTGGAGGTCAGGAGACAACTTGCAGGAGTTAGTTTTCTCCATTCGTCATGTGGGTCCTGAGGACTGAACTTCAGTCTTCAGGCTCAGGAGCAAGGACTTTAACCCACTCGAACTCGTTTTTTGAAATAAGGCCTGTCCTAGGGTTTGTTTGTTTGTTTGCTTGTTTTGCTTTTTTGTTAATCTGACACAGCTAGAGTTACTTGGAAAGAGGAACCTCAGTTGAGCCGATGCCTCCTCTAGATTGCCAGCAGGCAAGTCTGTAGGGGATTTTCTTGGTTAATGGTTCATGTCTGAGGCCCCAGCCCATGGGGGAGGGACAGTGGTGGCATCTCTGGGCAGGTGGCCCTGAATTGTATAAGAAAGCAGGTCGAGTAAGTCATAAGACCAAGCCAGTAAGCAGCAGTCCTCTACGGCTTCACTTCAGTTCCTGCTTCCAAGTCCCGCCTTAGTTGAGCTCCTACTCCAAGTCCCTCAGTGATGAACAGATGAACAGTGGTGACCAGGAAGGGCAAGGTGAAATGAACCCTTTCTTCCCCAGGTTGTTTTTGGTCATGGTGTTTTATCACAGCAACCAAAGCCTAACTAAGACAGGTTCTTTCCCTGGAACTCATGGATTCGACTTGACTGAGTGGCCAGTTGAGCCCCTGGGATTACAGGTATACACTGCTATGCCCAGCTTTTGTATAGGTCCTGGGAACCGAACTCAGGTCCTAATGCTTGCACAGCATCGTGCTGACATAGCCATCTCCCCAACACAGTGATGTTGAGATATGATTGTGTAGGTCTTCCATTTTGTTTGCTGATTTTTTTTCTTTGTTTGTTTTTTGTTTTGCTTTGGTTTCTCAGGACAGGGTTTCTCTGTGTAGCCTTGGCTGTCCTAGTCTCACTCTGTAGACCAGGCTGACCTTGAACTCATAGCAATCCACCTGCCTCTGCCTCCCAAGTGCTGGGATTAATAGCGTGCACCACCACCACCTGGCCTATTACTTTTTCAAGACAGGGTTTCTCTGTGTACCCTTGGTCCTGTTGGAACTTGCTCTATAGACTAGACTGGTTTTGAACTCACAAGGGTCTGCCTACCTCTTCCTCCCAAGTGCTGGGACTAAAGGTCCCTTTTATTATTTATGTATTTATTTTTATTTTATGTGCATTGGTATTTTGCCCACATGTATGTCTGTGTGAAGGTGTCAGATCTCGGAGTTACTGACAGTTGTGAGCCACCATGTGGGCGCTGGAAACCGAACCTCAGTCCTCTGGAAGAGCAGTCAGTGCTCTCAACCGCTGAGCCATCTCTCCAGCCCCTCAACATTATTTTTTAAGAAATAAATCTGAAGCTAGTTGTGGTGGAACACACTCTGAATCCCAGAACTTAAGGGCAGAGGAAGGGGGAACTCTGTGAGTTGAGGGTAGCCTGGTCTATATAGCAAGTTCTAGGCCAGGTAGGGCTACATAGTAAGGTCCTGTCAACATAGCTAAGCCTGTAACATGAGAGAGAGAGAGAGAGAGAGAGAGAGAGAGAGAGAGAGAGAGAGAGAGAAAGAGAGAGAGAGAGAGACTGTCCATCAACCATGGAACAGATCAAAGCACAGTGGCACACTCTTCCACACAAATGTAAGAAATAAACAAGCACAGTGTGGGAGGCCATGTTCCCATGTCCCTCTCTTAACTACAGCTCCTGCTAGGGGGCCCCTTTATAGTGTCAGGTCTCCCTAGGTGCCAGCACTACCTTCCTTCCTTCCTTTCTTCCTTCCTTCCTTCCTTCCTTTCTTTCTTTCTCTTTCTTTCATGTTCCAGGCTTAGCAGTGGTAACAGCTTCTCACTGTTTGTGTGGAGCCTGTGAGTGTTGCAGCCCTGCCCACATCTCTCTGCACAGATTGTTCCTTCACTTTCTCATGGAACCAGAGATGGCGAATTCTGTTTCACGCTGAGACCCTGAATGACATGCAAGCTTTTCATATGCATGCAGGTTGTGATATCATATATGCAATTATTTCTAAAGTCATTTAAAATTTGATTTTATGTGTATGTGTTTTGCCTGAATGTATGTCCCTGTGTGCCTGGTACCCATAGAAGCCAGAAGAATGCAAGAGATTATTGGGAGATGCTATGTGGGTACTGGGAATTGTACCCAGGTTCTCTTTTTTTTAGATTTATTTATTAATTATGTTTACAGTGTTCTGCCTGCATGTTTGCCTGCAGGCCAGAAGAAGTCACCAGATCTCATTATAGATGGTTATGAGCCACCATGTGGTTGCTGGGAATTGAACTCAGGACCTTTGGAAGAGCAGGCGGTGCTCTTAACCTCTGAGCCATGTCTCCAACCCTTGCAATTCTTTTTTATTTAAAGATTTTTGTTTGTTTTGTTTTTTATTAGACTTTTGAGAATTTCATACAATGTATTTTGATCCTATTTGCTCCCTGCCCTCACTCCTCCTAAATCCACCCCCTTCCCTACCCACCCAACTTTGTGTCCTCTTCGCTTTTTTAAGGATTTTCACATTTAAATTGTGTTACCCACTGGAGCCAGGTTAGCCCACTTGGAGCTACACCTTTAAAGAAAACTGTCCCTCAGGGATGGAGAGATGGCCAGTGTTTAAGAGCACTTGCTGCTCTTGCAGAGGACCTGGGTTCAGTTGCCAACACCCACATGGTGGCTCACAAGTATCAGGAACTCCATTTGCAGGGGATCTGATGCCCTCTCTGGCCTCTGAAAGCACCAGGCACACATGTGGCATATAGAAGAGACATGATGAAGATAAAACGCCCATATACATAATTTTTTAATTAAAAAAAGAAAACTGAGTCCTCCACTAGCTCTCAGCTGGGGGGTGCTGTGTGCACTTGCTTCTCTCCATGATGGAATTTTGCTTGGCTTGAGTGTCCACAGGTACTGGGCATGACGTCACAAATGCTGTGAGTTCCCACTGCCCTACTGCTGTGTCTGGAAAACACCATTTCCTTGTACTTCACCCACCATCTCTGGGCTCCTTTTCTCTCTCCACCATCTCTTCTGCAGCGATCTCTGAGCCTGGGGAGCAGGGGGTGTGATGTGGAAGGACCATATGCAGTAGTTCAAGCCTTCTGTATGATGAAACTCTACAGTCTGTTTATTTAATTTTTTTTTGAGACAGGTCTCAACGTAGCCCAGGCTGGCCTCTAACTCTTGACATAGTCCAGGATGACCCTAAGCTTCTGATCCTCCTGACGCCTCCTCTCAAATGCTGGTATTCTGGATGTCAGCCACCATGCCCCATTTATGGAGAGAGAGAGAGAGAGAGAGAGAGAGAGAGAGAGAGAGAGAGAGAGAGAGAGAGAGAAAGAAAAAGAAGAAGAAGAAGGAGGAGGAGGAGGAGGAGGAGGGGGGGGAGGAGGAGGAGGAGGGGAGGAGGAGGGAGGGAGGGAGAGAGAAGAAGAAGGAGGGAGGGAGAGAGAGAGAGAAGAAGAAGAAGGAGGGAGGGAGACACACACACACACACACACACACAGAGAGAGAGAGAGAGAGAGAGAGACAGAGAGAGAGAGAGAGAGAGAGAGAGAGAGAGAGAGACACGGGTAGGCAGGCAGGCAGGCAGGCAGACCCAGGGCCTCACATATGCTAAGCAAATTCTACAAACTGAGCTACAATGCCAGCTCCCAAGACCATTTCTTTTCACTCAGGTGATCAGGCTCTGAAATGCTGACTTTGAAAACCAGCCTGTTCAGTCTTAATTCTAGGTGTGTAACTAGATTAATGGCTGCTTTAGTTTAAATGTTGACTCTCCCCCAAAGATCTATGCGTGAAGAGCATTGTCCCTAAAGTGATATTATTGACAGGTGCTGTGAAATGGTTGGAAAGCCAGGTCTGGAGGGAGCCTCTGGGTTGCACTTCCGATGTGCCTTCAAGGGGATTGTGACACCCCAGTGCCTTATTTTTTTGCTCCTTGCTTTTTTTTTTTTTTTTTTTCTGAGACAGGGTTTCTCTGTGTAGCCTTGGCTGTCCTGGACTCACTTTGTAGACCAGGCTGGCCTTGAATTCACAGCGATCCACCTGCCTTTGCCTCCCAAGTGCTGGGATTACCGGTGTGCACCATCATGCCTGGCTGCTCCCTATTTTATGAGTTGAGTGATTTGTCTATGACATGCTCCCTGCTCTTGCCTCCTGCCCTAGCTGCTTCCTCTTGTGATAAAACTGGCCAAAAGCAACTTGAAAGAGTTTATTTGGCTTACAGGTGAGAATCCATCACTGAGGGAAGCCAGAGCAGGACCTCAAGGAAGGGACCCAGAGACAGGAACTGAGGAAGAAGGCCACTTACTGGTTTGTTCCCAGGTAATCTGGGTTTTTTGTTTTGGTTTGGTTTGGTTTGTTTTTTTTTTTTTTTTTGAGACAGAGTTTCTCTGTGTAGCCTTGGCTGTCCTGGACTGGCTTTGTGGACCAGGCTGGCCTTGAACTCACATTGATCCCCCTGCCTCTGCCTCCCGAGTGCTGGGATTAAAGCTGTGTGCCACCATGCCCGGCCTATCTTTCTTTTATAGCCCAAGCCTATAGGGATGGCATCACCCATAGTGACTAGACCCTCCTACATTACCTAGCAATCAAGAAAATGTCCCACAGACACACCCACAGGCCAGTCTGATGGAGATACTTTTCAATTAAGGTTTCTTCTTCTTGGGTGTGTCAGGCTAACAAGACTAACCACGGTACGATCCAACATCCTCAGACACAGAGCTGCAGATTTGTCTGATCTTGGACTCGAACATCTGAAACTGTGAGTCAAATCAAACCTTTTCTCCTTGCAAGTGAATCATGGCAGCAGTCGCACGGCAGCCACATAAGGCTGAGTTCCACAGCAGTCATTCACAGGCGTGGGGAACAGTAAGGGCTGGCTGTACGGAGGTGCTGCTCTCCAAGCCAGGCTGCATGGTGGAGTCACCTGAGAGCTTTGTTTCTCACTGCATCTTTTTCAGTCCCAGGGATGGAGCCTAGGGCCTCATGCATTCTCTGTATGGTGGATCCACAACGCTGGGAGTGTATACTAATATCTATTGTATTTGCATGTTATGCTTACATATAAACGAATTAAATGCAGACTTGGTTAATGTTTAGATAGGAGTGAGGACTCACAGCTGTAATTCCAGCACTCGAAAGGTTGAGGCAAGAGGATCAGAGTTCAAGGACAGCCTGGACAAGACACACCATTTGGCCGGGCGTGGTGGCGCACGCCTTTAATCCCAGCACTCGGGAGGCAGAGGCAGGCGGATCGCTGTGAGTTCGAGGCCAGCCTGGTCTACAAAGTGAGTCCAGGATGACCAAGGCTACACAGAGAAACCCTGTCTCGAAAAACAAAAAAAAAAAAAAAAAGACACACCATTTGGGGGGCTAGAGAGATGGCTCAGCTATCGGGAGCCCTTGCTGCTCTTGAAAAGGACCCAGGTTCAACTCCATAGCTCTGATTTCCATGGGCACCAAACACACACACGGTGCACATACATACATGCAGGCAAAAGAGTCACACATAAAATTAATAATAGTAAGATGAGACCGTATCATAACACAGACCAACAAATGCGTGGCTTAATGAGTTATTTAAAGGTGCACTCCATCCGGATTGAAGCAGTGAAACTGCCAGACAGGCTGGAAGCCCCTCAGGATAAGCAATTAAACTCCAACTACCCCTTTTTCCTAAAATAAATGCACCATAAGCCAGCCTTGGCAGCACACACATGTAATCCCAGGAGGCAGAGGCAGGCGGATCTCTGTGAATTTGAGGCTAGCCTGGTCTACAAAGTGAGTCCAGGACAGCCAAGGTTACACAGAGAAATCCTGTCTCAGGAGAAGAAAAAAAAAAACCCACAAAAAAATCAGCTCCCCCTTCCAAACAAAAAGACTGTACTACGTATTGCCAGAGCACACAGCCATGATGAATACAGTACATCCTAGCCCTCACTGTAATGTTACAGGAAATTGCTCTCTGAGAGACACCACCTGGCCTCATGTACATGTCCCTGTGGTCATTTTTATAGTCTGAAGCAATTTCTCAGGTAGATTGCTCAGGAAAGATAATATTCCTACTTTCTTATATGGAGGTAAAAGGTTGTGCCCGTGTACTTAAAGGTGAAATCTGTTGGATATAAAATCCTTATTTTAGGCTTCCCACCCCCCTCTTTTTAAAATTTTATTAATTTATTCAGATTACAACTCAATTGTTATCCCATCACTTGTATCCTCCCATTCCTCCCTTCCTCCCCCTTTCACCCTATTCCCTTCCCCTAGGTCTATGACTGAGGGGACCTCCTCCCCCACTATATGGTCATAGGCTATCAAGTCTCATCTTGGTAGCCTGCTTACTCTTTCTTTGAGTGCCACCAGGCCTCCCCACCAAGGGGACGTGGTCAAATATGGGGCACCAGAGTTTGTGACAGGGTCAATCGCCGCTCTACACATAACTGTGGAGAATGTCCTGTCCATTGGCTAGATCAGAGTAGGGGTTTGATGTTTACTATTGTATTGTCCTTGGTTAGTGCAATAGTTTGAGCAGACCCCCCCGGGCTCAGATCCACCTATCATGATGTTCTTCTTGTAGGTTTCTAGGACCCTCTGGGTCCGCCTCCACCCCCCTCTTATACACACTTTTCCTCCCCCCTTTTTCTCCCAGTGTAAAGCACTGTAAAAATGTCTGATGAAAATCTGGGTTTGGGCCGGGTGTGGTGGCGCTCATCTTTAATCCCAGCACTCCGGAGGCAGAGGCAGGCAGATCGCTGTGAGTTGGAGGCCAGCCTCATCTACAAAGTGAGTCCAGGACAGCCAGGGATATACAGAGAAACCCTGTCTCGAAAAACCAAAGAACCACAATAAAAAAAAAATCTAGTTTTCTTTTTTAAAAATTTTACCTTAAAAATTAAAATTAGTGTTACTTGCATGTATATGATTTCAGGGCTGACCACTTGATACTGGATAGCCAATTAGGGGACTTGTCCCTGCAGCAAGTTCTCTCCTCTCGGTATTCCTTAGCTGCCTGTGGTTCTTTGTCTAGGAGTGGGCCCCATGAGAGTTCCTGCTTCGTGCCCGCCTGTCTATTGGCTTTGTACGTGTTCAGGTCTGTTCAGGCAGCCGTATTCTTAGACTCTGTTGCCTTATACCACTCAACCATCCTGACATCTTAGTTTTCTTAAAAGCCACTTCTGGAGCGGGGCGAGGATGGAGACATGGCTCGGCAGTTAAGAGCATTTGCTGCTCTTCTAGAGGACCCAGGGTTGATTCTCTCCGCCCCCCCCTCCACCCCCCCCACCCTGCACCTGCCTGGCAGGTCACACCTGTCAATAACCCCAGTTCCTGATGCCCCCTTCTGGCCTCTATGGGCACTGCATCAGTGTGGTGCGTGTACATACATACAAACTCGCAAATACATATAAAATAAATTGCATAATTTTTTAAAAGTCAAATGGGAACTATAGAGATGGTTGAATGTGTGTAAAGGCACCTTCTACCAAGCCTGATGACCAGAGTTTCAGAGTAGGAAAGAATTGACTTCTGCAAGTTGTCCTTTAGCCCTACCACGTGTGCCCTGCTGCCACTGCAAAATAAATAATCATATAAAATGTATTTTTGTTTGTTTGTTTTCAATACAGGGTTTTGCTGTGTAGCACTGTAGACCAGGTTGGCCTCCAACTCACAGAGATTCATCTGCCTCTGCCTCCTGAGTGCTGGGATTAAAGGTGTGTACCACCACCGTTGGGCAAAATGTAATCTTTTAAAGTCACATTTTCCCTCTAGATGCCAGAGATTTTTTCTTTTTCCTTAAAAACCGATAACATTAGAATGTGTTGGGGTGTTGGATGTTTGGGGAGAACAGCTATATCTTACTCAGTTCTCTCAGACACTTCCAATTTTAAAAATTATTTATTTATTTTTGTGACAGGGTTTCTCTGTGTAGCCTTGGCTGTCCTGGACTCACTTTGTAGACCAGGCTGGCCTTGAACTCATAGCAATCCACCTGCCTCTGCCTCCTGAATTCTGGGATTAAAGGTAATTGCTGCCACGCCGGGCTTCCGAATCTTTTTTTTTTTTTTTTTCAGCAAAGTTAAGTTTCTATTTGTTTGTTTGAGGTACGGTACGTAGTGCTATACATCGCAATATGTGTATGTCCCAATACAAGGCTGTATGTTGGCTTAGAGCTCATCATGTAGCTCAGGGTGGCCTTAGCGCTCCATTATTCTCCCTCCCTGCTTGCCAAGTCGCTGGGAGTTTCTCTGTGTAGCCTGGGCTGTCCTGGACTTGCTCTGTAGATCAGGCTGGCCTGGAACTCACAGAGATCCACCTGCCTCTGCCTCCTGGGTGCTGGGATTAAAGGCGTGCGCCACCACGCCCTGCTGTCACTTTACATTTTTTTTAAAAAATTAATGCTATTGAATACACACATGCCACGGCATAAGTATAGAGGTCAGAGGACATTTTGTGGTTCTGTTCTCATCTCTACCCTTTAGTGGGCCCCAGGATTGAACTCACATCATCAGGCTTTTGCAGCAAGCCCCTTCTCTGCTGAGACATCGCACTGGCCCTCTTTTTATGACTCTCTATTTTTTGTTTTGTTTTGTTTTGGTTTTCTGAGACAGGGTTTCTCTGTGTAGCCTTGGCTGTCCTGGACTTACTTTGTAGACCAGGCTGGCCGCGAACTCACAGTGATCCGCCTGCCTCTGCCTCCCAAGGGCTGAGATTAAAGGTGTGCGCCACCACGCCCAGCTTGACTCTCAATTTCTTCTCTACTTCAAAACTTCTTCCCTCTTTTTTTACTGTTTAGACATTTCTCTTTAGGAATTACCTGCTTTCCGGTGTGTGTGTTCATTAGTAAAGTGATTTTTTTTTCCTTTTGGTTTTTATCCTTATTGAGTTCTGTCACCCAATTTCTGAATTTTACCTTGGTTTATGTTACTCTCTTAGTGTCTTCTAGCTTATCTTGAAATAGCAGGGCATAATTTTCAACCATTCTGTGGGCACACTTTTATTTGGCTTGCTTTTGTTACTTGGGGGATGTAATTCCACAGTCTTTCTTTTTTCTTATAATAATTTTGTGTGGGACTTGGTTTTGGCAGTAGTTTTTTTTTTTTTTTTCTGGTGAAAGCAGTTTTTCTGGACCTCAGAAAAATGTGACAGGGTGGATGGACTTGGAGAACATTGTGTTAAGCAAAATAAGCCAGCCGTTTACAGACAAATGCCGAAGGATTTCACCCACATGTAGCATCTTAAAGAGGGAGGGTCTAGAGAGATGACTCAGTTGGTAAGTCTGTAAGGCACCAGCCACAAGTTTGGGATCTGCGTTGAGATCCCCAGAACCCAGCTAAAAAGGCAGTATGGTGGCCTGTGTCTGTCATCACAGCAGTTGTGAGGCGCCTTGCAATGATCAGCAGACTGTCTAGCCTATTGGTGAAGTTTCTGGCCAATGAGAGACTATCTAAAATAAGAGGAGTAGGTGGAGGAGGAGGAGGAAGAGAAGGAGGAGGAGGAGGAGGAGGAGGCAGCTGGGACTAGGGTTCAGTGGTGGAGTGCTCATAAGCATTAGATCTTAAGTTATATCTCCAGTGCGCTCTCTCTCTCTCTCTCTCTCTCTCTCTCTCTCTCTCTCTCTCTCTCTCTCACACACACACACACACACACACACACACACACACACACACACACAGTGGAAGGTGCATGAGGGCCAATACCCAAGGCTGTCCTCTCACCTACTCTCTCCCTCCCTCCTTCTCTGTGTCTGTCTCTGTGTCTCTGTCTGTCTGTCTCTCACCTCTCCACCGCCAGCCCCCAATCCCATACAAGCAGAAATTGCACAATGGTTCTTGGAGGAAGAAAGGGGTCAGGGCAAAGAAGATGGACAGAGATTGGTCTGTGGGTCTCAGGTATTGAACTCAGGTCCTTAGGCTTGCCCAGCAAGCCCTCTTCCTGTTGAGCCATTTTGGTGGCTCTCTTTCTAGCATTCTTACTGTCTTCTTTATTTCATTTAATGTCTCTTTAGGAATTAGCTGCTTTTATTTTTTTTCCCTATTCCTGTATTCTTTAGATTTCAGTCTTCATTTGTTAGCTAGGAAGATGGAAGTTCTACACAGCAGGGTGCTTACACCTAACAACAGGGCACTCTTTCAAAATAGCTAGAAGATAGGACTTTGAATGTTCTCCCCAGAGATGATAAAGCATTAAGGTGACGGAAGGGCTGGAGAGATGTCTTAGTAGAGTCAATAGCACCTGTTGCTCTTGCAGAGGACTTGAGTTTGGTCCCTGACATCCACATGACAGCTCACAACCATGTGTAACTCAAGTTAGAGCTATGCCCTTTTCTGACCTCTGAGGGCACCAGGCACATATTTACTCATGCAGGCAAAATAATCACACACACACACACACACACACACACACACAAAGCCAGTCATGGTGGTGCACGCCTTTAATCCCAACACTCGGGAGGCAGAAGCAGGTGGATCCATGTGAGTTCGAGGCCAGGCTGGTCTACAAAACGAGTCCAGGATAGTCAAGGCTACACAGAGAAGCCCTGTTTCAAAAAAAGCAACAAAACAAGACAAAAACAAAAACAAAAATCACAGACATAAATAAAATGAAATAAATATATCTAAAAATGTTTAGGGTGATGATATATCACTCGTTCTGACCTTGCAGATTATACTCTACAAACATGTATGGTTATTATGTGTCAATGAAAACAAAACAAAGCCGGGCGTGGTGGCGCACGCCATTAATCCCAGCACTTGGGAGGTAGAGGCAGGCAGATGGCTGTGAGTTCGAGGCCAACCTGGTCTACAAAGTGAGTCTAGGACAGCCAAAGCTACACAGAGAAACCTTGTCTCAAAAAACCAACAAAACAAAACAAAACAAAACAAAACAAAAATACAGCTGAAAACCCAGGTCATGGATCAGGAAAGCATTTCCCAGAGCGCCCTCTGCTGTTGTCCTTGTGTAGTGTTACGATGTGTGGATCGTCTTCTTCCTGGGGTTCTCCGCCAGGGCTCCTCTCCCCAGTGTCTATCTAATTTTTCTATTTGTTTATAGTGTCCTTTCCCTGAAATTATTTTTTGTTTGTCTCTGTGTTTTTTCAGGCAAGATTTTTATGGCGTGGAGGATGACCTCAAACTTCTGATCCTCCGGTTTCTCCTCTCAAAGTACTAGGAACACAAGCCTGAGCCTCCAGTCCTGGTATTTCCTGACTCCTGGTCATAAATATTTTCTGTGTTTTTGATTTTTCTATCTAGTGGTCTTGCTGGTTTTTTTTTTTTAATGGGGAGATTTGTAGCTATTGAAAAATTAGAGTGTGAGGCTGGGCGTGGTGGTGCATGCCTTTAATCCCAGCACTCGGGAGGCAGAGGCAGGTGGATTGATGTGAGTGTGAGGCCAGCCTGGTCTACAAAGCGAGTCCAGGACAACCAGGGCTACACAGAGAAACCCTGTCTTGGAAAAAAAAATCAAAAACAAAAACAACAAAAAGAAAGAAAGAAAGAAGAAAAGAAATCCCTCCAAGATAATACATGGATCTTCCTCTCTCTCTCTCTCTCTCTCTCTCTCTCTCTCTCTCTCTCTCTCTCTTGTTTTTTTTAACTCCCCTCCTTCCTTCCCTCCTTTCTTTTTTTAAAGATTTATTTCTTTATTTATTGTATATGAGTGCTTTATCTGTAGAAGAGGGCATCAGATCACATTATAGATGGTTTTGAGCCACCATGTGGTTGCTGGGAATTGAACTCAGGACCTCTGGAAGAGCAGACAGTGCTCTTAGCCACTGAGCCATCTCTCCAGGCTCCTCTTTTGGTTTTTTGAGACAGGGTTTCTCTGTGTAGCCTTGGCTGTCCTGGATTCCCTTTGTAGAC
This sequence comes from Acomys russatus, assembly GCF_903995435.1. Taxonomy (NCBI): domain Eukaryota; kingdom Metazoa; phylum Chordata; class Mammalia; order Rodentia; family Muridae; genus Acomys; species Acomys russatus. Next base: position 14,422,218 of record NC_067149.1, read on the forward strand.
CAGGCTGGCTTCAAGCTCACAGTGATCTGCCTGCCTCTGCCTCTCGAGTGCTGGGATTAAAGGTGTGCTCCACCACACCTGGCCAGATCTTCCTTCTTTTCAGTAACATGTGTTGCTCTCTCTGAGCTATGATAAATTCAACCATTTTTTAAAAATTATGTATTTGTTATTGTATATACAGTGTTTCACCTGAATGTCAGAAGAGGGCATCAGATCACATTATAGATGGTTGTGAGCCACCATGTGGGTGCCGGGAATTGAACTCAGGTCCTCTGGAAGAGCAGCCAGTGCCCTTAACCTCTGAGCTCTCTCTCCAGCCCACAACCACGTTTTTAGTGTTGGCCTTCCCTTTGTTAACAGAGTTGCTGCTGTAGAAATGTCTGTAATAAATACCCTTCCATTAGATTTTTACACACGAGGGGCTCTTTTTCTGTGAGACCCCCCCCTTGACAGTTACCGCACGTGTTCCCCATTGTAGTGGCAATGATTGTGTCATTGCACACTGCAGTCCTCTTCTAGCATGCATTCTTATCGAAGAGAGAGTGGACTGCACAGAAAGCTAAACCCCAGCCTTGGGTTGTCCACCTGCTCAGGACTCAGCCAGTCCACATGAGCCTTGTGAATAGCTGCCATGCTATCATGTGGCAGAAGCATTGGCTTTTTAGGGGAGAGTGGTGACTGTGATGAGCTTTCTTGTCACTGTCCTGTCCTTAGCCTCATACAAGTCTGGAAAAGGAAGCGATGGCCATGGGTTTCAGGCGGGATCATCTGTGAAGATAGGTGCTTTTCTTGGCTGTACTATAACCCCAGTTGTCCCCCAAAATTTCTAAGGCAGTATCTTAGGGGCTGGAAGATGGCTCAGTTGACAAAATGTTTGCTATGCCCGCATGAGGACCTGAGTCCGTTGCCCTAGAGCACACAGACAAAGCCAAGTACAACAGAATATGTATGTAGGTGGCAGGAGGAGGGTGGAGCCTGAAGGATCCCTTGGCTTGCTGGCCAGCCAGTCTAGACACATTGGGGTGATCAATGAGAGACCCCAGACAAAACAAAAACAAATGAGGGAAAGGGGATGGAGAGGTGGCTTAGCAGCCAATGATGCTTCCGACTCTTGCAGAGGACCAGTGTCTAATTCTCAGCACCCGTGTTTGGCTGCCCGTGACCACCTCTAACTCCAACTCCAGCGGATCAAACACTATGTTCTGGCTTCCCTGGGCACCGAACTCACACACACAGAGGTGCACATAAATAAGTCTTAGAAAAATAAAGTGGAGAGCCAGGTGTGGTGGTGCATGCCTTTAATCCCAACACTCCAGAAGCAGAGGCAGGTTGGTCTCTGAATTCCAGGACGGTCAAGCTACATAGAGGGACCCTGTTTTAATAAACCAAACCGAACTAAAAACAAGCAAATAAAAAAAAGATGGAGAGCAGTTGAGGACACCTAGATAAACCTTTGCCCTCCACATGTGTGCATGTGCACACGTACATGCTATACCCATACACACCACATGCATGTATACTTGGTTTTGGGGGGGGTTGAGGCAGGGTCTCTCTGTGTAGCCATGGGTGTCCTGGACTCACTCTGTAGACCAGGCTGGCCTCGAACTCACAGCGATCCACCTGCCTCTGCCTCCCAAGTGCTGGGATTAAAGGCATGAGCCACCACGCCTGGCTGCATGTATACTTGTATGTGTGCTCACACACATATACAAAAGATGGCATTATAGGGGATGGAGAGATAGTTCAGGGGTTAAGAATGCTTACTACTCCTGTGGAGAGCCTGCGCTCAGTTCTGAGCACCCACACAGGGGCTCCAAACATCTGTAATTCTAGTCCCAGAGGATCTGATACCCTCTTCTAGTCTCCGAGGGCACTAAATGCATGTGAAACACATATACACAGGAAATGAAAATAAGAATAAAATAAATCTTAAGAAGATTGAGCTACCTGAGTGTGGATGTAGTTGTGCAGCCGTAATCCCTGCATTCAGCAGGTGGAGGCAGGCAGATCGCTGTGACTTGAAGGCCTGCCTGGTCTACAGGTTGAGTTCCGAGTCAAACAGGACTATACAGTGAGACCCTGCCAAAAACAAAACAAAAGCCAACCAGCCGGGCGTGGTGGCGCACACCTTTAATTCCAGAACTAGGAGGCAGAGGTAGACAGATCTCTGTAAGTTCGAGTCTAGCCTGGTCTACAAAGCGAGTCCAGGACAGCCAAGGCTACACAGAGAAACCCTGTCTGGAAAAACCGAAAGAAAAAAGAAAAAGAAAAAAGAGAGAGAGAGAGAGATAGAAAGAAAGAAAGAAAAGAAAAGTCAACCAACTAAAACCCAAAAAAGATACAGCTGTACTAAATATATTTTCAGTAATATATGCTTATATCATCTGCTGGTTAAAATAAATAACCAAGATGAGCTGTGAGTACAATACCTCATGAGACGGGAAGGTGAGGTTGGTTATGCGTTGGGGTTACAGCTAAATCTGCAATATATTTACTATCAGATGATGCCTTAAAATGTCACTGCTTCTTTCTTGCAAGCCGAAGCCCTCTCCACCCTACCCGACAGTTTGAATCCCCCTTTCTTTCTTTCCTCCATGGTTTGCCTGCAAGCGGATGCTAATCCTTAGGCCCTGCCTCTTTTTCCTTCCTCTCATTATATCAACATCTTCAAGTAAGGCCAAATCGTCTCATCTCCCAGGGGGCCAATTGTGAAGTCAAACCCTATTTAGCAAATAAAATGCAAGATTTTTTTGTTTTTGTTTTTGCTCATTTATTTCAACAGACATGATTAATGTATGCGGATGTGGAGCCTAAAAAAAATTAGCAGCATGCTTTTTAAAAAGTAGTTTACAAATGTTTGTTTGTTTTTATGTTATGTGTATGTGTGTACGCCTGAGCATACACATGTGACGGCGGTGGGGTAGAGGTGGGGTGCGGGGTACCTGATAGGAGGACTTGGAGCTGAACCTGGATTCTGTGCAAGAGCATTAACTGTCTTATTAGCTGAGCCAGCTGTCCAGTGCCTGGAACACACCTTAGACTGCTTTCAGTTTATTTAACTTTAGAGGGTCTGGCTGCTTGGTTGTAGAAGAAAAGGCAGTTTATGCAATGTTTAGTGGAGAAGTCAAAAATACCTACCAGAAATGAACCGCAGTTTGAAACAGAGAGACCTGGGGGCAAGAGCTCTGGAATTTGCATCTCTCCGGCGTGTCTGTGTCCCTTACACCTTTCCTAAGTAACTTATCAGAGAAGGCTCGGAGACTACCCTGTTTTCAGGGCTTAGAAAAGTGGAAATCGGGGCTGGAGAAATGACTCAGCAGGGAAGGGCCCTTGCAGTTCTTTTAGAGACCTGGGTTTGGTTCCCAGCACCTATACATGGTGGCTCACAAATGTCTGGAACTCTAGTTCCAGGAGACCAGATACTGTCTTCTGATTTCTACAGGCACCAGGCACAAGAGTGGTGACAGACATACATGTAAACTACTCATACACATTAAAAAATTAGTAAGTCTAAAAAAAAAAAAATTGAAATGGAAGAAAAGGGAAACTCATGGTAGGCTGGTGAAATGTGCTCTTTGGGTTTGCTGTAGAGATGAGCATATCACGAGAGGCGGCGGCCACAAAATGACCCTTGACAAAAGGAGAAGGTAGGCCTGATTCCCTGATGGCTTCATGGTCGAAGTGGTAATCAAAATAGTTGAGCCGCAGAAAACTTTGATGTGGTTCCTGACAGCATGGAAGGCCAAATGGACAACTCACTGTGGTTCTACTTAGGTAGTAAAACTAGACGGAGGAGGAGGAGGAGGAGGAGGAGGAGGAGGAGGAGGAGGAGGAGGAGGAAGAGGAGGAGGAGGGGGAGGAGAGGGAGGAGAGGGAGAAGGAGGAAGAGAACCCTTTAAGTATGTGAAGAGTCCTGACAAAACAAAACAAAACATTATGGTTTCTCCCCCTTTCCCATCTCTGAGTCAGGACTTTGAATGAAAGTGATCAGGTCCCCTGATGTCACTTAGAAACACACAGCAAGCTCTTAGTCTCTGTCTTTCCCAAGGGGACACATGCCTACTCACCATGGTAACGGAACCCAGCCAAAGCAGACCTCCCAGGAATTGTGTCTGGCTCTAAACCAAAGTTCATCTAGCCGCTGAGCCTGAGTTCACTGTGGGACTCAGGTGGTTACTCTTGGGTTGATATTATACGTGTGTAAATGTGTGCATGTGTACACGTGGGTGCAAGTGTCCAGGGGTCAATATCAGGTGCCTTCCTCAGTTGTTGTCTGTCTTGTTTTTTTCTCTTTTATTTATATTTACTTTTTTTTTTTTAATGGGTGTGAGTGTTCTCCCTGCGTGTACATATGCACAACATGTGCGTGCCTGGTGCCCTGGATGTTAGAAGAAAGCGTCGCATTTCCTGGGACAGGAGTTACAGGGCATTGTGAGCCATCATTTAGGTATTGGGAACTGAGCCCTGTGACAGAGCAGCAGGTGCCTTTAACTGCGGAGCCATCTCTCCACCTCTCCATCTGATTTTTCTGAGAGAAGCTATCTCATTGAACTTGGAACTCAGTTAGACTGGCTGGCCAGCGAGCCTCTGGATGCTCCTGTCTCCTCTTCCCCAGCCCTAGGAGTATGGGTACTTGCTACAGTCCCCGGCTTATACATGGGCTTGGAGAGTCTAACTCAAGCCCTGCTGCTGCTGTAGCAAGCCCTTTCCTCACTGAGCCATTTCCCTAGGCCCTTGGCATTCTTTTCACAGTGGCCCCAGTGGATCTTCAAATACATGCTGTAATTATTTTCCTAGTTTTTGAGGTTTACAGTTGAATCGAGATGTCCAGCTACTGATAGAAAAAATACACATCATCCTCTGACCTTAAACTTGTCTATTGTGAGAGACGGGCTTTACAGAAATATTTAGGTTTTTTTTTTTTTTTTTTTGGTTTTTCAAGACAGGGTGTCTCTGTGTAGCCTTGGCTGTCCTGGACTGGCTTTGTTTGTAGACCAGGCTGGCCTCGAACTCACAGCGATCCGCCTGCCTCTGCCTCCCAAGTGCTAGGATTAAAGGCATGCGCCACCACGCCTGGCTCAGGTGTCTGTGTCTTGATTGATTCCTAGCGGGTTAGAAAATACTATCATAATAATAATTATAGGCCTGATAATAAACATTATTAGGCCATACTGGTAATTTAACAACAATACCCTTGAACCTCAGATTGTAGCAGATTCTGGAGTCCTTACTCTTCAGATTGAAAGTTATGGAGAAGATGCCTTGGGCCAAGATCCCTGAGTTTCCAGCCTCTTGTGGGAGCTTTCAGCCTCCATAACCATGCGACCCAATCTTTGTCATGATTCCCTGTCATCCTTTGCATCTCTATCTCTATATAACACCCCCCTGCTCACTTTGCCCAACACATTAAGATAGTAAAAAACTATGGAAATTGCAGGGTTTCTTATGACCTTCCTCACCTTGGGCTTATAGCATCAGTTACTGGGGCTGCTCAGCCTATTAGGAGCCAGTTGTGAGATAACCAGGGAAGTCAGGAGAGGGGAGTGGGTACCTTACCACTTCTGCAAATGGTACCATTTCAGAAATAGTGACATTCCTTCCTCAGTCAGAATTCATGGACCCGGGAACCAAAGGAATAAAAGTAGTTGTTAATTTCCTATGTGAAATGTGTGCTTCTTTGAATTTTGCCACATTTTTGTCTCTGGGTCTCTGTATTGAATTCATTTCCAGCTTGGAAAAAACAAGGGCTCATAAAAACTGGATGTGGAAACTGACACTGAGTGTTTACTTTTCATGCATCTCGCTTGGTAGCCCAGAAAGGGGTCGAGCATGGTGGCACAAGCCTTTAATCCCGGCCCTCGGGAGACAGAGGCAGGTGAATCTCTGTGAGTTCAGAGGCCAGCCTGGTCTACAAAAGTGAGTCCAGGACAGCCAGGGCTGCAGTCAGAAACCCTGTCTCAGGGGGGAAAAAAAGGGGGCTTTCTATTTGGCAAAGGTAATTGATTCTGATTCTCAAAGGGAACTAAAGAGAGAGAGTATTACAAAACAGAGGGAGGAGAGAATCTATTTGGAGAGAGCTGACTTATGAGTAAAGAGCACTTGTTTTTGCCGTGGTCCTGGGACCCAGATGGTGGCTCACAACCACCTGTAAATCTAGTTCTTTTTTTTTTTTTTTTTAAAGATGTATTTATTTATTATGTATACAATGCTCTGCCTGCATGTACACCTTCAGACCAGAAGAGGGCAGCAGATCTCATTGTAGATGGTTGTGAACTACCATGTGGTGGCTGGGAAGGGAACTCAGGACCTTTGGAAGAGCAGACAGTGCTCTTAACCTCTGAGCCATCTCTCCAGCCCCCTGTAAATCTAGTTTTAAGGGATTCCACACCCTCCTGGTACCAAAGGATACCAAAGAGGTCAAAGGATGGTGTGGAATGCCTTATAATGATGCACATACAATAATTTATGTATGAGGCTATTGTGTTGCTCCTTACATTATACATATAAATTATAGATAATGTAATTGGGTTATGCAGTTTCATGTCCCTTGTAATTTCACTCTGTTTCATACAGTGTGGTTCAGTTACGTGATGCTGATGTCTTCAGGTTTAGGAGGTGAAAGCCTGTCTGTCATGCAGGGTGAGGGTGGACATATGCCGTTATCTGCTTGAAATTCCCTATGTAGACCAAGCTGGCCTTGAACTCACAGGGATCCACCTGCCTCTGCCTCCGGAGTGCTGGGACTAAATGACAAGTGCTACCCTACCCAGCTACCTCCCCCTCTCTTCTTCCTTAAAGACAATTTAGGGGAGTTGGTTCTCTCCTTCCACTTTTTTTTTTTTCTTCTGGTTTTTCGAGACAGGGTTTCTCTGTGTAGCCTTGGCTGCCCTGGACTCGCTTTCTAGACCAGGCTGCCTTCGAACTCACAGCGATCCACTTGCCTCTACCTCCTGAGTGCTGGAATTGATTAAAGGTGTGTGCCACCAGGCCCTGCTGGAGAGATGGCTCAGCCATTAAAGGCTAGCCTCAGACCTAAAAAATAGAACAGGTCTTTAGACTTACATTGTAGATGCCTTACTAATAGAACTGTCTCCAGCTAGTCCTTCAGGAGACTTTTAACCTCATTTTATAGGCGCTCCTAACACTACTGTATGTGGGAAAGTCAGATCCCAGCTCCTATGTTTCTTTTTTTTTTTCTTTTTTTGAAGATTTGTTTATTTATTATGTATAGAGTGCACATCAGATCACATTATAGATGGTTGTGAGCCACCATGTGGTTGCTGGGAATTGAAAACAGGACCTCTGGAAGAGCAGTCTTAACCTATGAGCCATCTCTCCATCTCTCCAGCCCCATATTTCTGTTTTTTAAAAACTACTCATCCCCTTACACTTCACAATGGCTAGGTTCAAGTGCCTGCTGTAGATGCCATTTAAGGCACTAACCCTTTAAAAATTCTGTAATTAGTAGCCCCGCGCGGTAACACACACCTACAATCCCAGCGCTTAGGGCAGAAGCAGGCAAACCTCTGGGAGTCCGAGGCCAGCGTGGTCTACAAAACGTGTCCAGGATAACCAGTGCTACACAGAGAAACCCTGTCTTTATTCTCTCTCTCTCTTTCATTTTTTTCCTCTTCTTTCTCCTTCTTCTTCAGATTTATTCAAGACAGGGATTAAAGACGTGCGCCACTATGCCCGGCTGAGAAACCCTATCTTGAAAAACCAAAGAAAAAAGAAAAAAAAAAAAAAGAAAAAAGAAAAAAACAACTACAAAAATCTTTTAACTTGCAAATGTGATTATAATTGGTTTATTCTGGGGAAAGGAACCAAAAAAAAAAGAAACAGGCGTGAATTGTGCAGGGCTCCTAGCGCCCCCAGAGCCCGGTCTTGGGTTTATTGTGAGCATACAGTACTATGAGTGACGAAAAGGACCTAGCTGTTTGCGCCCCATCTCTTCCGCGGCCTTTCCCGCGCGCCCCGCGGGGCGTCCCTAGCAACGCGCGCGCTCTCTCGCAGCCCCGCCCCGCGTAAGGCGGTGACGGCAAGTGCGCCTGCGCGGAGCCGCAACCGCCAGTCAACTCGCTCCCCTGCCCGCCCCTCCCCTCTCCTCCTCTTCTACAGCCGCCTGGAACGCGACGCCAACATGGAGCCGGAGGACCTGCCGTGGCCGGGCGAGCTGGAGGAGGAGGAGGAGGAGGAGGAGGAGGAGAAGGGGGAGGAGGAGGAGGAGATGGAGGAGGTCGAGTCAGCGGCGGCGATCGAGGAGGCAGAGGAGGCCGCGGAGGCCCGGACCTCTGAGGAGACTGTGAGAATGGAAGAGTTTGAAGAGGCGGGGCCCGAGGTGGACTTGGATTTTTACAGCGAGTCCCCGCGGCGGGAGAGCGCGGACGAGGAGGAGGACGAGATGGCTAAAGTCTGGTTGGAGGCTCACCCTGGCCACTCTGTCAGACTTTTCCCTCCGCCCCCGTCCCCGCGGCACCTGTACGCTCCGGTCGAGCATCTGAGCAAGACAGAGGTGAGGAGCGGCGCTGTGGGGGAGGAGCGGCGCTGTGGGGAGGAGCGGCGCTGTGGGGAGGAGCGGCGCTGTGGGGAGGAGCGGCGCTGTGGGGAGGAGCGGGACTGAGGTCCGAGCGCCAGCCCTGATGCTTGCTTGCTTGATCTACTGAAATTGGCCCAAGGTCCCGGGAGCGGGCGCTGGTTGCGGCTCGCCTTGCCTACAGACTGGAGACAGACCCTGCTTGTGGGGCTGCCCGACTATTCCGCAGTGTCGGCTTCTTCCTGGGAATGACATCTCTGGTGTTTGTCCCGCCCCCCCCCCGTTTTTTCTTCCTCTTTCTGTTATTTAAGTAGGGCAGTTACAACAGATGCGCTGGGAGCCGGTACTCCCAGAGCGTGCAGTTAGAAAGGCTTTTTTGGCAGGAGGTGGGAGCTGGGGAGGGAGCTTAGGGAATAATAGCTTGCTAGTCGGGGGCATCTTAGTTTTACTGAAGTGCAAAAGGCTCCCTACCCGCCCCTCCAACCCCGGAGGATTTAGTATAGGTTTTGCGTGAATTCTTGAGACGCTTCCCGCCCATTGTGTGCCTCTGGAACCGCATTTGTAGCAATGGCCGGGTCCTTAGCCCGTGGCAGGAACTTAGAGTGGAAGCAGCTTGTGAGGCAGCTCCCGTCTGGAAAATTAGAAAGCACCAGGTTAAAGCCAAATGGAGGAAGAGCCGAGGTTACACAGGTCCTGCCACGAACCTAGCCACGTTCTCAATTGATGCCTTTTTTTTTTTTTAAACTACCCAGAACTGAGTTGTTGTTCAGTGTGGCCACTCAACAGTTCTTTATATACTAGTTAGTAATAAGTAAGACTAGAAGGGCTGGTGGTGTATTTAAGCGGTAGAGGTCTTGCCTGGTGTGTGCAAGGCCCTGAGTGCAAGCCGTAGTACTTGGTGGGAAAAGAATGTATAAAACTAGGAAGTCAGTGGCCCTTTTTGAATCACTTCTCAAGTGCTTAATATCCAAGCTTTGTAAGTGGTTGTCACGTTGGATATAGAAATTAGAGAAAGCCGGGCGGTGGTGGCGCATGCCTTTAATCCCAGCACTCGGGAGGCAGAGGCAGGCAGATCGCTCCGAGTTCGAGGCCAGCCTGGTCAACAAATCAAGTCTAGGACAGCCAAGGTTACACAGAGAAACCCTGTCTTGAAAAACAAAACAAAAACAACAGCAACAACAACAACAAAAAAAAAAAAAAAAAAAAAAAAAAAAAAAAGAAAAGAAATGAGAGAACAATTACATTATCTCAGTGAGAGTATGGCCTGATTGCTGAAGAGCAGTCTGTGGTGGTGTTTGCTTGCTAGATGTTGCAGGGGTGTTTAATTCACTCGGCTTATTCTTTAAGCATTCGCCTTGTTCTTGATGCTAAGGAAATTTTGGTGAACCAAACCGCTGCCTTCCTAGTGTTCCCATTCTAAGGAGGGAGGCAGATAAAACGCACACGGTCTCATAAGTAAAACTGGTGTATGCTAAAATGCTATGAAGGCATAAAATAGGAAACCTGGATTTGTCAGTGAATGAAGGTTGGTGAATTACCTTGAAGATTGTAAGGCTGACCAAACAAGGGTTTTTTTAAAAAGCCTAGATGAGGTTAGCAAGAGTGTGACATTTTCACATTTTACATTGTTTGTGTTTTTATTTGTTTGTTTGTTTGTTTTTGTAGGGCCTCTGGGCAGGCTAGGCAGACATTCTCTCTACCACTGTCCCAGATCATTTAAAACTTGGCATTTTCAAGGAATGAAGGCCAACGGCGTGGGTGTGGGCTACAAGGCTTTTTGCCGGGGATTTCTAGGCTTTATCCCTGGAGTCTGGAGAAGTCAATAAAATGTTTTAAAGACATTTATGATAAGATTTGTATTTCAGCAAGATAACTAGTGTAGTGTGTGTGTGTGTGTGTGTGTGTGTGTGTGTGTGTGTGTTGGGGGGGTAGTAAAGCAGCCCGAATAAGTGAAAGACACGAATTAGATGGTTGTTGCAATATTGTCAGGCAGAAAGTTTTTTGAGACAGGGTTTCTCTGTGTAGCCTTGGCTGTCCTGTACTCACTTTGTAGACCAGGCTGGCCTTGAACTCACAGCGATCCACCAGCGTTTGCCTTCCGAGTGCTGGGATTAAAGACATGCACCACCATGCCCGGCTCAGAAAGCTTTTTAGAACAAGGAAGTGAGCAGGGTGTGGTAGCATGTGCTTTTTATTTTGTTTGTTTGTTTTTCTTATTTTTTCAAGACCGGGTAAACTGTGTAGCCTTGGCTGTCTTGGGCTCGCTTTGTAGATCAGGCCGGCCTCTGCCTCCTGAGTGCTGGCTTTAAAGGCATGCACCGGCATGCACCACCATGCCCGGCTCTGCGTGTGCTTTTTAATTCCAACATTTTGTTTGTTTTTCCAAGACAGGTTTTCTCTTGTAGTAGCCTTGGTTGTCCTGGAACTTGCTCTGTAGACCAGACTGGCCTCAAACTCATAGAGATCCACCTGCCTCTGCCTCCTGAGTGCTGGGATTACAGGTGTGCGCCACCACCGAGAGGCTAACTGCACCCTTAGAGCAGTGGTTCTCAACCTTCCTAACGCTGTGACCCTTTAAGACAGCTCCTTAGGTTGTGGTGACCCGCAACCATTCATTGCTACTTTATAACTGTAATTTTGCTCCTGTTAGGATGAATCCTAATGTAAACTCAGGATATCTGATGTGCAACCCCCAAGGGGTTGAGGCTCACACGTTGAGAACTGCTGATTAGAGGCAAAGGGAGGTGGGTCTCTGAGTTCCAGACCAGCCTGGTCTACATACAACAGGGACATTGATGGGAATAGGGAAAAGTAGGTTGTTTCAAGAGGAGTTTGTCATGTAGGGGACGGTGTTGACAGGCTGGTGACATGATGCTGTGAATGAATTCACCAGTAGAAAGTTGAGGCTCTTAAGGGGAGACTTTTCTGTCACTATTTCAGTGTTGTGATGCCCTGGTTGTTTACGTCTTACCTTGTGGGACTCCTTGTGTGTTTCTTTTTATGTGGCTGGATATCTGAGTAGGGGCAAATTACTGATGGTCTAGTGTACTCATTAAAGAGTGGAGACAGTGCTGACAGTATGCCCTGAGGCAGATTGAAGCCAGGGGTTGTTAAGCTAGCTCTAGCCTAGCCTGCTTTGGGGGCCAAAAGAAAACAGCAGTGCTCTGAGATTAGAATGACTTGGCACAAACCACCCATCCCAGAACAGCATTGACATTTAGAAAGCAAAACCCATCACGTTTAGTAATGGATTGGATGTGGAGAGGGTAGTGTCTAGGTGTTAGGTTAATGAGTAAGTGCTTGTGCTGTTTTGAGATGTGGCCAGGTCTATGGTGGCTTTGAGAAGGTGATGGATTGGCTGGGTGGGTGCTGAGATTGAATTTGATTTTGAAGATTAGAGAAGTGGTGTGGGCTAGAAAATTAAGTAATATTATCTACAGCTAGACCATAGAGAAAGAGAACTGTGCTAACTTAGTTTGTTCTCATTTCTTATTTTAGTAACTATGAATATTTACATTTATTTTAATTTTGGTTTTTTGAGACAGGGTTTCTTTGTGTAGCCCTGGCTGTCCTGGCCTAGCTTCATAGACCAGGCTGGCCTCGAACTCACAGAGAGCCATCTGCCTCTTTCTTCTGAGTGCTGGGATTAAAGGAGTGTGGCATCATGCCCAGCTAAATCTAATTTTTTTAGGCCTCATGGAGAAATTCTTAAATTAGCCCACTTTAACTCTTCCCATACCTAATATGAGAGCATTGTTTTTCTGGATTACAGTGACCTGTCTAATTGTGGTAGAGAAATACTACTTTTTAGAACTTGGGATGTCTTTCTTCTCTGGAAGTTTTGTTACGTTTTTGAGACAGGTTCTCACTATATAGCCCTGGCTGGCCTGGAACTTGCTGTGTTGATCAGGCTGGCTTTGAACTCTTAGAGATCAGAGATCCTGCTGCCTCAGCTTCCCACGTGCTGGGAATAAAGGTGTGGCTATCATGCCCGGCCCTGCTTACATCAGTTATTTATATGAGAGCGTATATGCAGGGTGTAGGTGGGCCTCCTTTAGTTGTCTGCTTTCTGAAGTTGGGGATTATGAATCCTGATCTTGGTGCATGTTAATCACACTCTGCCTCTGAGTCACCGTGTCTAATGATGAACATGTTTTCTTGCTCTTACTGATCCTTCATACATTTACTGTACAGAAATGTCCATTTAGAGCTTTTGCCCATTTCTTTCTTTTGGCTGTCTGTTTCCTATTGGGTTTTAAATTGAACAAACCCAGGGGTTTCTGCATGTGTCAGCTGATCTCTCATCTAAACTAGAGGGAGGAAAGGAAAGAAAAATGATGTAATTATAATCTCAAAAAAAAAAAAAAAAGCATACCAAATATTTTACTTTTTTTTTTTTAAGTGTTTTTGTTTTGTTTTCTGAGCCAGGGTTTCTCTGTTTAGCCTTGGCTGTCCTGGACTTGCCTTGTAGACCAGGCTGGCCTCGAACTCACAGTGATCCATCTGCCTCTGCCTCCCAAGTGCTGGGATTAAAGGTGTGTGCCACCACTGCCCAGCCCTTTTTAGGTTTTTTGGACCGGGTTTCTCTATGTAGTACTGACTGTCCTGGAACTCACTCTGTCTACCATCCTGGCCTTGAACTCAGAGATCCTCCTGAGTGCTAGGATTAAAGGCTTGTACCACCACTGCCCAGCACATTTTACTTTCCTTTCTTCTGTGCTGGCTATTGATCTAAGGATCTTGTCAGCTCTTTTTACCTGAGTCACAAGCTGGTGGTCCTGGGTTTATAAGAAAGCCAAGTGTGGTGGTGCATGCCTTTAATCCCAGCACTCAGGAGGCAGAGGCAGGCAGATGGATGTGAGTTTGAGGCCAGCCTGGTCTACAAGTGAGTGCAGGACAGCCAAGACTACACAGAGAGACCCTGCCTCGAAAAACAAATAAACAAAAAAACTCCAAGAAAGCAGGTTGAACAAGCCATGGGGAGCAAGATTACTAGCAGCACTCCTCCATGGCCTCTGCATCAGTTCCTGTCCTGCCTTCTTTGGTTTGAACTGCAGTGTGGAAGTGTAAGCTGAGTAAACCTTTTGCCCCCCAACTTGCTTTCTGTACATGGTGTTGACTTTGTGTGCTGCTTGGGTAGTATGGGCATGCTAACATACTAATTCTTTCTAGCCTCCAAATAGTGACTATCGGTTTATTTGTGCTAAACCCACTCTTAGCCTTTCTCTTCTCCTCTCCCCACCTCTCTCACTGTATAGCTTGCTTGGATGACCTGGGACTCCGCTATATGGATCAGGCTGGCCTCTGCCTGGGATTTAAAGATGTGTGCCACCATGCCTGGCTATGGCTGCTTTTAAAAATTTCTTTGATTAGCATCTTAGACTCTTTTGGATACAGGTCTTTTACCTTCTTGGTTTAATCTGTATTTATTTGTTTGGTTGGCTTTTTTGAGATAGGGTTTCTTTGTATAGCCCTGGCTGTCCTGGAACTCACAGAGATCCAACTGCCTCTCATGTGATGGGACTAAAGGCGTGTGCCACCACTGCCCAGTGAAGCATTTATTTAATTATTAACTAATGTGTGTATGTGTGTGTGTGTTAGGATCTGGAACTTGCTATAGCCCAGCTTGGCCTTGAACTCTTTAAAAGTCTTTGCTCTGTCAAAGTGCTGGGATTACTGGCTGCTGATTTATTTATTTATTTATGGTTTTTTGAGACAGGGTTTCTCTGTGGAGCCTTGGCTGTCCTTGACTCGCTTTGTAGACCAGGCTGGCCTCGAACTCACAGTGATCCGCCTGCCTCTGCCTCCTGAGTGCTGGGACTAAAGGCGTGCACTATCACTACCTGGCTTAGTTTCTTTCTTAACCTGTCTATCACACAAATAATTGAGACTCTTTTATATTTGTTTATAAGGCTTTACAATACAATCTTGAGCAGTTTAAGACTGTTCTTAACCCTGCATATAATCCTGACTCCGTCTTTACCAAAATTCCCAAGTTACTTGCTTTTTAGTTCTTTCTTTGCTCCAGCTGAATCTTTTTCATCTTTCCTGCACCTCTGCCTCTGGCTGAATCCCCTACTTCCTCTTCTAACTCCTCCCCTGGCTGGCAAGAAGTCCAGCCCTATTCTCTGCCCCTGCTCAGCAAGTGGCTGTAAACTACTTTACTGACATATCAAGGGACAATTGGGAAGCAGTGTTTACACAACATTGAGACAGGAGATTCTCAGAACAAGGCTTGCAACCAGATATGGGGGTACAGAAATCAGCATTTGAATTACACAATAACCTTATGCCTATAGTCTTTTTTTTTTTTTTTAATTGTAATATTTCTTTTGTGCCTACAGTCTTAAGCTTACCTTAGCTTATTAGGCATGTTTAATAAAGTAGATTTAAAATTTTCTTTGTGTGTATGCATGCACAGGTGGCCATTGAGGCCAGAAGAATGTATGGGATCTCCTGGAGCTTGAGCTGTCTTTGGGTGCTGGGAATTGAATTTAGGCCCAATGGAAGCGTGGCAAAACTCAACTGCTGAGTGAACTCTCCAGCCCCTGTTTTTATTTAATCTGTTGTATTTGGATGTTTGTGTGCATATATGTGCCTTCATGTGCGCACACACTCATGTGTGGAAGTCAGAGGATAGTTTATGGGCATCGGCTCCCTTCTTTCATTATGTAGGTGTGAGTACCAGGACTGAGCAACATGTTGGTCAGGCTAGCTGAAAAGACCTTTGCCTGATGAGTCATCTCACCACCTTATTTATGTGTTTAGAGAAGGGTGTCATGTAGCCCAGGCTAGCCTCAAACTCACTAGCCAAGGATGACTTGATTCTCCTGCTACCACACCCTCAAGTACTGGGATTATAGGCCTGTATCGTGTTGATATGGTGCTGGAGGTTGACCCAGGGCTTTGTATGTACTAGGCAAGTCCTCTTCCAGCTGGGCTACCTGTACAGTTTCTATTCTGATTTTTAAATTCGCCCTCCTAATTTTTCTTAATCTCTTGTAAACTCAAATTTGCATATAAATAATCATTACTTTTGCAATTTTCCTCCTCTTGTTAATTTGTAGTAGATTAGCTGTTTGGATTCTAGATAGAAATTGACAAAGCGAATTTGGATCTTTTGGGTTCTCTTTTCTTTTGGCTGATATAGAGGTTTTTTGTTCTTTGTTTCTTGCTTTATTTATTTATTTATTTATTTATTTGGTTGCAGTTTTCCTATTACCTCTTAACCAACAGAGGAGTTGCCTTTCAGCACTGCAGAGTCCAGCAGTCACTCCTCTCTGGTCTCAGGTGTAGCAGAGCTCTGTCTTAGGCTATAGGAGAGAATTAAGGATAAATCAGTGAGAAGCAAAGTGGAGTTCATTATGAAAGTATACTCCCAGAGGCCTGAGGGGACTTTTCAAGAGTCTCAGACCAACTGTCTTAACAATTTTCAAGTTATCTTGTTTCAAGAATGTAAAATGTACCAAAATTTAAAAGAGTAAATGAAATGTGCTGGGCATTGGTGGCTCAAGCCTTTAATCCTAGCACTCAGGAGGCAGAGGCAGAGGATCTCTGAGTTCAAGGCCAACCTGGTGTACAGAGTGAGTTCCAGGACAACCAGGACTACACAGAGAGAACCTGTCTGGAAAAACATAAACAAAAAGGAAAATGTTTGGTATGCTTTTTTTCCTTATATTTTTGAGATTGTAACTACACCATTTTCCTCTTTCCTTTCCTCCCTCCAAACCCTTCCATATACCCCTCTCTCTTTGGTGTCTTTTTTCATTGTTACATGCATATATTTATATGTATATACATGTTTTCCTAACTATAACCTGCTCTGTCTAAACGATTTCTACTTAAAATGATTATAAGTGATTTGTGGGTGCTTTGTGAAGGTTTGTAGATGAAATCTGATAAGATAAAAATCAGTCAAAGCAGGTGAAAGGAATTCTAACTATGCATAGGTCTGAGGGAAAGGAAAATGTATTTTAACTATAAACATTGCTCATTATATTGTTTGGGAGATTTTTTTCAAAAGTGCTGGTTTATAGCTGAGAAAAGAAGACTAATTGATTGAAATAGGTCGCCTTTAAGCACGGGTCTGCTGAGATGTGCCCAGGAAATGACTCTACACGGGTGATCTTCACAGTGTTTTGTTTTCCTCTTTCTTTTTTTGGGGGGCGGGGTGGTGGTTTCGAGACAGGGTTTCTCTGTGTAGCCTTGGCTGTCCCGGACTCACTTTGTAGACCAGGCTGGCCTCACACTCACAGCGATCCCCCTGTCTCTGCCTCCCAAGTGCTGGGATTATAGATAGGCATGAGCTGCCACATCACATCCACTAGTTTTCTCTCCCCTCCCCCCCAATTGTGTTCAGATTCTGGGCTCGGAGCCAGAGAGACATTTGCACCTGGAGGGAATGGCGGTCATGGTGTCCTCCACACAACACCTCTTACGTTTCCCTGATCCTTCTCCTCATGCTATAAGCTGACTGTAGCTCCTGATATTAGGGTTAGTTTTGTGGCTGTAAGCAGTAAGACTAGAAAATAGATAATTCACATTTTTTTTTTCTTAGTTGCTTTTACTATAGGTATAGAATTTTGGGAACTGGAAGAGTTTAGTGAAAAGTATGTTTGGGTCTAACTGGTTGATGAACTTAAATAATTTGGATAGTACTGTGAAGTAAAAGTGTGTGTGCGTGCGCACGCGTCTGTGTGTGTGTTTCTGGGAAGATGTGAATAAACATATACTGACCCCAGATAGGCAAACAGTGATAAGCCAAAGTAAGGATTCCAAGTCCAGCTATGTGAACAAATGCATTACGGAGGTTGGAAGGCCCAGTGAGCAGAGGGCCTTAGGCAGGAGGGGCTGATTACTCAGGGGTGTAGTTTCCTGTTCTCTTATTTTAATTGATAGATTAGGCCATATATTTTTCCTACTGCACATGTTTCTTCTCATAATGCATCTGATTTGATTCATGTTTGCCCAATTATACATAAATAATATTATAAATAGGATTTTTTTCCTAAAAATTCATTGAAACAGTTTTTCTTACTGCTCACACACCCTAAACCAGTTCGGGCCAGATCAGTCTTTCTCTTTGTCCTGTTCAGATACATTATACTTGAATAAAAACAGTCTACATTTTTTTTTTTTTTTTTTTTTTTCTGTTTTTTGTTTGTTTGTTTGAGACGAGATTTCTCTGTGTAGCCCTTACTGTTCTGGACTCGCTTTTGTAGACCAGACTGCCCTTGAACTCACAGAGATTTGCATGCCTCTGCCTCTTGAGTGCTGGGATCACAGGTGTGTACCGCCATGCCCTGCTAAATTTGACTGTTGTTAGGGGCAGAGAAGGCTGTGCTATTGTTCAGAGTGAAGTCTGCATGTGGCCTGTGCAGGTGGAGAGTTAAGGGGTTCTGAGGTGCATTCTTTGGAGAGGGGTGTGTGTGCATAGTACATGCAAGGGAGGGAACGAGTCTGGCAAGTGCAGTATTCCAAGGGTGTGTGTGCATGATCCAAACCAAATAGGGTCGCAGGCCACTAAACTATGTCCTAGGTGTGCCTGCCTTAAATTGACTTTCTGCACACCCTCCTGTGAGGGAAGGTCAGTAGGTCTGGTCTTGAGTCTCTCCGGGGTAGTTACGGTTGTTTCTGATGAAGATGGTAATGCTGTTATGCTTGGAGAATAGCCTTTTATAACAACATGAAAGCATTTTATAGAGTAAAAAGTGGATTCTAGCATGGTTGCTTTCGCTGTTGTACATTATTCTGCTTATGTGTGCTTGATTGATCAGGTTGTTCCCCTGACTTGCCCTGTGTGGCAGCCATCAGTGTATCAAGACCAGACTTGTGCGCAGTTTTCCAACTCCAGTACAGTGTCGTTGGAAACAGCAGTGCAGTGGGGCTCTGGGGAGGATGAGGTAAGTCTGGGGCAAATTCTTTTTCTTTTTACCAGCAGCACAAGAAATGCTGTGATGTAAAGAATGTGCAGAGGTGAGTTGCTGTTTCAGTGTCCTGATAGGACTGCGTAACTTTATGTGGAGCAGAAGCTCGTCCCTGCGCTTTGCTTTCAATCCTCTACCCTCTTCAGGAGTATGGTACAGAGCCTTTGTGTATGTGCCTTATCTCTTAGGATGGTTGCCATATAAGAAGTTAGTACGCTGGGCGGTAGTGGCATACACCTTTAATCCCAGCACTCGGGAGGCAGAGGCAGGCGGATCGCTGTGAGTTCGAGGCCAGCCTGGTCTACAGAGTAAGTCCAGGACAGCCAAGGCTACACAGAGAGACCCTGTCTTGAAAAACTTAAAAAAAAAAAAAAAAGTTAATACATTCAAAATTAGAAACTTATTACCTGGCCATAAGTAGTATACTTTAAAAGGAAAGGTGCCGATTTCCATTTGTTTGATTTTTTCCAGATAGGGTTTCTATGTATAGCTCTGGCTGTCTTGGAATTTGCTCTGTATACCAGGCTGGCCTAGAACTCACAGAGATCCTCCTGCCTCTGCCTCCTGAGTCCAGGGATTAAAGGTGTGTGCATCACCATTGCCCTGCTGTCTATTTTTATTTTAAACAGCTAAGTTTATTGATATATAAAGTGAACTGCTTTGTCAGATAAGATTTGAAAGATACAGTCTTGTAAATATCACTATGTTTGAGACATATAGCATTATTGTTTTTATTTTTTTTTAATTAAAAAAATTTTTTTTAAACAGAATTAATCCACTTTATTTTTCTTGTAAAAACCCTTATGTGGTAGCCACAGCTGGAGCCTGGGTCTTCTGAACAGACACTCTGGTGTGGGTTTTCACAAGATGATCAGTGAATTCCTGATAAGGAGACTTGGTGAACACAGTTTCTTTTCAGAGGTCGGGTGTCAGGTAGCTGTAGGTCTTGGAAATGGCATCAAAAGTGGCCTTAGCAAAGTTGCCCAGGGTGGCAGTACAGCCCCTGGCTGATATGTAGCAGTCATCAATACTGGCCATCATCAGTAGCTTCTTGGGCACAGGAGCTGAGACAATGCCAGTGCCTCTGGGGCCAGGGATGAGACCACCAAACAGAGCCACAGTGGCCTGTCACCTTGCATGGAACAGCTTGCCAATCTTGTTCCCCCCAGTAGCCTTTCTGCACAGGGACAATGGAAAGGTTGGCCAAGATAATGGCCCCTCGGATAGCAGTGGCTACCTCCTTGGAGCACTTAACACCAAGACCAACGTGACCATTGTAGTCCCCAATAGCAACAAAAACCTTGAACCTGGTCCGCTGGCCAGCCCGTGTCTGCTTCTGCACTGGCATGATCTTGAGAACCTCATCCTTTAGGGATGCGCCCAGGAAAATAATCAATAATCTCGGACTCCTTAATGGGCAGGGAGAACAGATAAATCTCCTCCAAGGACTTGATCCTCATACCCTTAACCAGGCGGCCCAGCTTGGTGACGGGATCCACTCCTTGTCTTGGCATTTCCTTCACGAGCCCTGTGGCTTCCACCACTGCCACAGGGCCTCGGCCACAACCGCCGCCCCTAAGACCGCTGCAGAATCCTCTCCGCCTCACCCCCCTAATCCTGGGCCCCCGGGTCCTCTGGGCCCTCCCGCTGCACTGGCGTCATCTGCCATTTGGTGTTTTCCCGAGGAAGAAGAAGCTTTTTAAAATTTTTATTAATTTATTCTAGCATTATTGTTATGTACAAAAGTTTCTGTTTTTTTTTCCCCCCAGAGCTGAGGCCCGAACCTAGGGCAAGCGCTCTACCACTGAGCTAAATCCCCAAGCCTGTACAAAAGTTTCTGAATGCTGTTTTAATCATTGCCTTCTTCAGTTCCTGACCTTCTATAGCACCTGTAGTGGTGGCTCTGTGGCTTTGCCTTTTCAAAATTATAGTGTGTAGTTTTTAAATTTTTGATTTCTTTCCTTCTGAAATTAGCCCATGTTGTATGTATCAACTCTTTAATCTTCATTGTTGGATAATATTCTTTCAGGTTTTTGAGTAAACATGACTTCATTTCTACTGAGTAAATACCTAGGAATAGATGAGCTAAGTTATTTATTGGTATATATAACTTTACAAGAATATGCTAAATTATTTTCTGAAGTACCTGTTGCATTTTGCCTAAGGAATGCTGTAGCTAGGTTTAGAAATATTTGCTAAGTTGTTTTTTTTTTTAATTACAACAGTATAGATTTGTCATGTAGTACCAAATGTCGTGAGGACTGAGAACACAGTATAAGTGTCAGTGACTACCTGGTGCTAGGAGAGTGTTAGAAGAGGGCTAGAAGGAGGTTAGTAGGGAGAAGGAGCCTAGAAGGGACAGTTTTCCTTTCCCGCTGTGGCAAGATCATTGTTAAGCACGCTGTGAGTAGACAGTAGTTGGAGTATTAATGTGTCGACTCAGTTAGTGACCAGCACCCTTCCCTTTAAATTGTTTCAGAGAGCAGGATCTTGGCATCATCTTCCTCAGGAAAGGGACTCTTTGCAAACCCTGGATACATCTCAGACTGGGACTGGCAGACGAGAAGGAGCAGAAGTAACAGAGCTCCCCTCTCTGGAGGAAGGTGGATTGGCTCAGTCACAGCGTCCAGTAAAGGAACCAAAGCTAGATCTTTTGTGTTCTCCGTTGCTAGGTAATGTCTCTGTATGTTTTGTTTTTTAAAAAACATTTAATTTTACTTCAAGAGCATGGGTGTTTGACCCACAGGCATGTCCTTTTGTGCATGTCCTTCTGTGCACCATGCTTGTGCCTGGTGCCCATGGAGGCCAGAAGAGCATGTCAGGTTCCCCGGAACTGGGATGATGGGTGCTGGGTGTGGCCTCCTTTCTCTGGGAGGCTGGGCTGAGAATCTGGTCACAGTTTTCTTCAGCTTTCTGGAGGCTAGCTGAGGAAGAAGGCTCTGTCCTGAGAACTAGCTCTAGGGAGCACAGGGCGGGCCTAGCCAGGGTTGAGGGCTTGAGACAATAGGAATCTGCCGCGCGCGCGCGCGCGTGTGTGTGTGTGTGTAAACCACCGCACTTGGTTGAAATAAAGACAGTTAAGAGTCGGAGAGCTCGGGGCTGGAGAGATGGCTCAGAGGTTAAGAGCACTGATGGCTATTCCAGAGGTCCTGAGTTCAATTCCCAGCAACCACATGGTAGCTCACAACCATCTATAATGTGATCTGATGCCCTCTTCTGGCCTGCAGGTGTAGGTAGAACACTGTATACATAATAATAAATAAATAAATCTTTAAAAAAAAAGCCAGAGAGCTAGATTTTAATTCACTAAGCCTAATCAAAGACAGGGGAGCTACAGGAGGGAGAAACTGGGATTCCCCACCCCACTAAGTCTCTGGGTTTTTAAACCAAGGGTATCTGAATTACAGGACACAGAGCCAGGACACCTCCTGGGGCTTGTCTCCAGGGCAGCTTTGATATGTATTTCTTCGAAGACCCATCTTTGACACCTTTTGTGTGGTTTAGGGTCTGTGCTTTGGAAGTGTTCCTGCAAAGAACTAGCCTTTTAACACATTTCTGGTCTAGTGGGTTATTGCCAGCAGGGGGTACGCTCACCTATGTCCTAGCACTAGGGAAGCTTACTGGAGCATCTTCTCTGCCTTCTGACAAGGGCCCACAGCTGGGATTCAAACCTAGATCTTGAGAGAGAGCTCTCTCTCTCCAGCCCCAAAGCCTCTGTGTCTTTAACCAGTGGTAATAGCTTGTATTTCTTTTCTTTTCTTTTCTTTTTTTTGGTTTTTTGAGACAGGGTTTCTCTGTGTAGCCTTGGGTGTCCTGGGACTCACTTTGTAGACCAGGCTGGCCTCAAACTCATAGTGATCCACCTGTCTCTGCCTCCCAAGTGCTGAGATTAAAGGCATGTGCCACCACCGCCCAGCTTCTTTTCTTTTTCAAGACAGGATTTTTCTGTGTAGGCTTGGCTGTCCTGGACTTGCTTTTTACACCAAACTGGCCTCAAACTCAGAGAGAGCTGCCTACCTCTGCTTCTTGAGTGTTGGGATTAAAGGTGTACACCACCTGGCTTATATTTTATAAAACTGTGTGTGTGTGTGTGTGTGCACACGTACATGCACGTGTGGGGTGACTTGTTAGTTTGGTTTAAATAATCCATTTTAATTGAGGGTCCCTGTGGCGCTATACTCAAAAGGAGTAGTTAGTTCTGGTTTTCCACATTGGCTGGTTAACGTAGCTATATCAAACATGCTGTTGATCCTCCTTTTAGCGTGCCCACGGCTGAGAGGTGGCCACACCCAGTCCCAGGGGCCTTTGTCACCAGTCTTCCATAGCACAGTTGCTCTTGGGAAAGACACTATCTTTGGTGTTCCTTCACCAGTGGAGTCTCAGTGTTTCCTCACAGATAATAAGTGTCTGTATGTCTTAGTTTGCTTTCATATTTGCCTCCTTTTCTGTGAAGAACTTTCCATAACTAGATGACAGTATTACTATGGATTAGTGTTACTGCAGTTTTAAGAGCAGGAGTCTAAAAATGGTAGTCCACAGGCCGAAGCTCAGTTTTGTACTCTTGAGTACAAGTTTTAGAATGCTTATTTTTCATACTTATTTATCTAATTTAGTTGTTCCCAGAAAGCATCACGTGTGACATATCCCATCCTGCTAGGAACTCTAGATCTTCCTGGTTGCTGGCATATGTGTGCATACCTCCAAGCCTGGAAGCATTTTGTTTTTTTACTTTTATTGTGGTGCTCTGGATTGAACCCAGGGCTTTGCACATGCTTGGCAAATACTTTACTGCTGAGTTACAAGCTCTACCATTTGAATTTTTAAAAGATCGTGAAAACAAAGTGTATGTGACAGTTTGTTTACATGTTATCAACAGGCCCAAACTACTTATTTTCTGACCCTTGACCAAAAATGCTTGCTTACTTGCAGTGTAGAGGTTAAAACGAGGACATGTTAAGTATAGGACGCTGCATTTAACTTAATATAAGATCTTCATCAAAAAGGTAGAATGCTAGTAACAGAAAATAAGATCTGTTAAAGCTAATCATCAAGGAAAATTCTGTAATAGAAAGATTTCAGATTTAATGAGAGACCATACAATGTAATTTCTAGTGTCCTAATGTATTGTATAGCTACAGTTTTTCCTTTACAGTAGATAAAGTAAGACATTTAAAGCTGGTTCTTCCATCTTATGGCCAGTGGACATGCTATTCCTGCTGTTCTCTCCTGCATGGATGCTACCATCATGGTGTTAGGCTTTCACCAATGACAGATGGCATTGATATGACCAGTGATAGAGGCACCTGTGCTGGCAACATCTATCCACATGTTGAGAGCAGTATGAGAAGGCACTGTCTGTTAGCTGTACAGCCTTCCCTTCAATTACACACATGTATGTGGCATGTTTGAAAACTTTAATTTTGGCTTGCTCCTTTAGAAACAGCATTTTCTACTTACCTGATTTAACTCTCAAACTCCACTCCGATATTTAAGGAGATGCTCAAATGGTGCTTATAACTAATTACTTATGATTTCTTGGCTTTGTATTTTTCCGATTCTGTAAGTTCTAAAACCTGGTTAGGGATAACTAATTTTTAATTTCATTATTTATTTTTCACATTATTTTATGTGTATGTATGGGTGTTTTGCCTGCATGTATGTTTATGCACCACCCAAGACTGGTGCTGGAGGAGGCCAGAACAGGATGTCAGATCCCCTGGGAGTAGAATTACAGATGATTGTAAGTCACAATATGTGTGATGCTTTTCTTTTTCTTTTTTTAATGGGACAGGGTTTCTCTTGTGTAGCCCTGGCTGTCCTGGAATCACTCAAACTCACAGAGACCTGCTTGCTTCTGTCTCCTGAGTGGCAAGATTAAGAGCGTGCACCACTACTGCCTGGCTGGAGCCAGTGCTCTTAACCATTGAATTATCTCTCCAGCTCTAGATAACTAATATTTTAAAGATTACCAGATCATTTAAATGACCAGTGTTTTGAGTTAATTGAAAATAATTTCTTATAGTCACCAAAGCCTTTTGTGGTATTAGACTAGTTTGTTTTTTAAAACTTTGTTGATTTTTTCCAGGGATGAAGACTGTCTTGTTTTGAAGGTTTAAAAATTATTTTTTAAGTCAGTGCCAGAGATGAGCCGTACTAAATCTCTGATGTTAAGATGTTTTCTTTCTGTGTGTGGATGTGTGTGGGTGTTTCAAATGTGTCCCTGGGCAACATCCTTGGGTGTTGTTCCTTAGGAGCTATTCACTTACGTGCCTTTGACTCACTGGCTGGTTAGCAGACCAAGGATCTGCCCAGCTTCACCTTTCCAGTGCTAGGATTGCAGGTTGCAGTACCATGCCCAATTTTCTTACATCATCTTGTGGAATTGAACTCAGGTTTTCACACTTGAGCAGAAAGCACTTTACTGACTAAAATGATATTTTTTTCAAAGATTCATTCATTTTTATTTTATGTGTATTGGTGTTTTGTCTGCATGTACGTCTGTGAAGGTGCCAGATTTCCCTGGAATTGGAGCTACAGACAGTTGTGAGCTGCCATATGGGTGCTATGAATTGAATTTGGGTCCTTTGGAAGAACAGCCAGTGCTCTGAACTGCTGAGGCATATCTCCAGTCCTCTAAAATGATATTTTTAAAGTTACTATCTGTCTGTCTATCTTTTTTTCTTAAAGCATTTGTCAAAGAAACTGTATTGACAGTGAGTGTATCTTTCCGTAGATGCCACTGTTGAGGTGTACGCTACATCCTGTATCAGACACTGACGCACTAGCAACACTGTGTTTACAGTGTTCTGACTACACGTGCGCCTGCACACAGAAGAGGGCACCAGATCTCTTTATAGATGGTTGTGAGCCACCATGTGGTTGCTGGGAATTGAACTCAAGACCTCTGCAAGAGCAGTCAGTGCTCTTAACCTCTGAGCCATCTCTCCAGCCACCTGTTTCTTATTTTTAACCAATTTAGCAAACAGTTTTAATTTAAATAACTGCTGAGTGTAGCAGGTACTTTGCTTGTCATTGAGGATATAGCCGGGATAAAGTGGCTTTGTAGAGTTTGATAGGAACCAAGTGTGCTGACTCCAGAGTAGTGAGAGCATTAGGGCCCCAAGTGAGGGGCTGTAGCAGCACTGTGAGCAATAACACTGCTGTGAATAGTAATACTGGGAGCAAAAATTCTTTGAGGGCATTCCAGGGAGAAGGCTGGTGCCAGGTGGAGTCCTCGCGGGGTAGTAGTTGATATCAAGAAAGTGCTGTAGCAATCATTAATGTACAGAAAGCAGTTTAGTTTTAACAACACATTACTAAAGTCAATTTTAGTAGGCTTCTGTTTTAGAAATAAAATTTTATTTCTATGAATATTTAGTTTTTGTTTTTGTAACTTTGTAAGTTCTATAGGGAATACATATGTCACACTAGTTTATATATATTTAAAGACATAAGACTTACTAAGCTGGGCATGGTGGCACATGCATTAAGCCCTCCTAGCACTTGGGAGGAAGAAGCAGAGGCCGGCAGATCTCAGAGTTTGAAGCCACCCTGATCCACAGAGGGAGGATTCCAGGACAGCTAGGGCCACACAGAGAAACCCCCTGAAAAAACAGCACCCCGCCCCTCCTGCCAGCCAAGACCAGCAACAAAAAGTTACTTAACGTTGGTAGGAAACCATAATGTTTTTTTCTTTAACGTAAGTTTTCAAACTCTTTAGATAACATACCTATTTTATACATTTCAGAACCAGAACTCTAGAAAGCATTTGTTTGTGATATCTTCTCATAGTAGAACGTAAACAGGAAATTTAAGAGATGTTTATTTATTAAAAATTGACCACCTCTTACTTAAATGTTACTTATTATACGTAGTTTTCTAGACAACCGTTTTGTAAAACAAAGCTATTTATTTAAAAGGGAGGCCTTGTTTCCATATTATTTTCAATATAATTTTTATCATCACTTCCTAAGAATGTCATAGGGCCCTAGAGCCTTAAATCACACTTTGATACAGTGGTATTAGTTTTTATATTACCTCCTATGATTGAGGGGCCAGCAGTGGGACTTAGCAGACAGAGGCACCTGCTGCCAAACCTGATGACCAAAGGTTGATTTTTTTCCACATAGTGGAAGGAGAGAAATGGTTACTGCAGGTTGTCTCCTGATTGTCATTTGAACACCAGTGCACACTCAACACCTGTCCACCTACCTAACTGCTCACACAAAATAGAAACGTGATAGTAAAGAAGACACGCTTTAATTGTAAATGGTGGGAGGCAGAAGCAGTCAGATCGCTGTGAGTTTGAGGCCAGCCTGGTTTACAAAGTGAGTCCAGGACAGCCATGGCTACACAGAGAAACCCTGTCTCAGAAAAACAAAACAAAACAAATTCTTAACACCTAAAAAGTTAAAATGTGGTACTTAACTTGTTTACATATGAAGAAATTATTTAATGATATTAAGTTTTGTAATCTTGTTTCCTCACCCGTAAGGTAGCTATAGTAAACAGCACTTATTCTTCAGAGTTGTCATGCATTAAATGAAATGCTGTATTTTATTTTTAGCTGTAGATTTATTATGCATAGTGTTCTGCCTGCATATACACCTGCAGACCAGAAGAGGGCATCAGATCACATTATAGATGGTTGTGAGCCATCATGTAGTTACTGGGAATTGAACTCATGACCTTTGGAAGAACAGCCAGTGCTCTTAACCTCTGAGCCATCGCTCCAGCCCCAAAATGCTGTATTTTAAATGCTTGGGCTTTCACGATCCATAGGTGGTTGCTGCTGCTGTTATACTGCTATTATAATGATGTAGAATCTTCCAGATAGTAGCATGTTTACATGCTTTAAAGTATTGCATAAGAAAGCCAAACATTGCACTTTTCCATTGCTGAGCCTTTTTACATTTGAAACTTTGCAGTGATACAGGATAATTTTGCTGCTCCTGATTTGCCTTTGCTGACATGTTTGACACAAGACCAGGAGTTTGAGCCTGACTCCTTGTTGCAACAAAGCGAATTAGAATTTGCACCTTTGAGGTATGGTGATTCATTTATTTGCCTTGTAAACTTTCTACTTTATAGTAAGTTGTTATTAGTATTAATGGCTTCATTTGGAAATAAAGTGTGGTTTTGTGTAGCCTTTTAGGCATACTTTCATTATCAGTTTCCTTTTCTAAATCTCTGTATGCAACCACTGTACTTCCCTTCCATCCTACCTTCGTTCTGCAAAAAAGCCACTACTTGTAGGATACTAGTTTGCCTGCACTTGAAGTGTGCTCAGCTGTTATTGAATTAGTCTAGTTAGTTTTCTTTAGACTATGTGCAAATATAAGGAAGATTTTTTTGTTTCTCTGCTTTAGCCTTGGCTGCCCTGGGACTCACTCTGTAGACCAGGTTGGCCTCAAACTTACAGAGATCCACCTGCCTCTGCTGGGATTAAAGGCGTGTGCCACCATGCCTGGCTTCAAGGAAGATTTGTATAATATTTCAAATTGATGTCTTTTAGAATAATGAAAATGGAAGGACATTCTGTAAGTCTTCAAAAAGTACTTGGAATTGTGCAGGGCTTTGTTTTCTGTCAGGACTCTACGTGTTTAGAGAGTAAGCTTTACTCCCCTGCCGTGGTGCTGCCTGTTGTCACTTTAGAGTCACGGTTGCAGAGTTCTCTGTTCACATTCGGTTTTCACAGTGGTGAAGCTGTGTTGTGTTTTGGGAGTAGATCGTAAGTAAGCACAACAACTGACCAGTAAACAGGAACACAAGTCAGACAAGTATTACTTCCTCGTAGGTAGCACTCATTTAAAATAGTAAACCTTATTAAAAGGCTGTTCCAAACTTTTTTTGGTAATGTTGAAGTTGATACTGTTTTAGGAGAGTGCTGAGGCAATATCAGGGTGGTAATTCACTTACTAGTTGCAAATTTTTCCTTGTTTAGTCTTTAGCTAAAGATTGAAGAATAGAACTTTTAAAAATACATTTTTAAGTAAACCTGGTTTTAGTGATACCAGGTTTCTATTTTTGTGTTAGTATTTAAAAATTAAAGTATTAGGAACTAATGATTTCTTTATAACCTTGTATTTTCAGAAGTATTTCTAATAAGTCTGAAGATCCTGAGTGGCTGGCTCGACCATCAGAAGTCAGTGAAGCTTTAATCCAGGCCACCTCAGAAACATCCTCAGACTTGGTCAACAGTTGCCTGAGTATATCTCAGCACCCACTCACAGGAAGCACAACATTTGGGTCTCAGCGATCTCTTTTCCCATCGGAACAAGAGAACAGTGGAGAGAATGTGCCACCTAGGGCTCCTGAGGAGCCGAAAAGCCTGGATGACTCTGCTCATTATGATGTCCTGTATTCATATATGTCATGGCAGACAGACAAGGACACTCAGCAGCCAGAAGGCAGCTTGGCTGATAAAGACCACGTTTCCACTTCAACCTTGTCTGATGTTAGTGATGAAAGCATAGCTGCTAAAAGAAACAATGCGTTTGATGCTTCTTGTTCACGTGTGCAGTATTGGCAGCAGGAAGCCTTACAGCAGACCGAAGCATGTGTAGCCAGGGTGGACCAAGCTGCGTTCCCGTGTGAAGTTACCCCTCCTCCTAGTAAAATGCCATACTCTTTCCTGCGATGCATGTTGGAAAGAGCGAAGGGGGCTCTCTTGACCTCTGGTCACCATCGTGAGAATGCTTGTTTAAGGGTCCCAGCTGAGGATGAGATGAGTGAAAAGAATGATTCTTTGGAAGATTATGAAGGAAATGAAGATCTGCAGAAAGAATTGTCTCAATTTTTTAAGCAAAAGGAAACTAGAAATAATTTGGCATATACTCAGGTGCATTCCAAATCATCAGAGATAAAGTGTAGTGGGATGGTTGCCGTCCATGACAGTCATAAACAAGTTTCAGAAGCACATGTCCTCTCCAGAGGACTTGATATCTCTAATGTGGAGGGTTCTGGTGGTCCTCTTCGGACAGGTAAATCCAACTTGGATGAGACATCAGAACAGCGGCATTTTCAAGAGGAAAGAAGCCAAAAGGCAGCTTTTGGTGAGAAAAGTGTTGATGCTACTAAAAATGTAGCCTTTGAGGCAGTGATTGCTTCAATTGAGCCTTCCAAGCAAGAGAGTCCTATAAGTGAAATCCAAACTGACAGCAACAAACCATTAGCAGATGACAGCCAATGGAGAGAATCCCCCAAACCAGATCTTTCCCCATTGAATTGTAAAGATGAAAACTCGTTCATCGGTAAGCTAAAGCATCCAAAATACCAGTCTATTCCTGGAGTGTTTGAACCAGCAGATTCAAAACCACTGTCGCACAAAGAAGATGCTAGCTCCCTGTGTTGGTACCCAGATTTCAAATCACCCCCTAATGCTGCTCAGAACATGCTCAGTAAGCCTGTGTCTGTCATTGCAGAGGTTAGCTCATCTCCTTTAAGGGAAAAAGCTTACAACCAGGCTGTTGGCCTTGGGAAAACACAACCACCTTCATTTCAGTGCGATATAAACAATCTTGGCCTTACAGATAAGGTAGGATCTTCAAACATTAATTTTGCAAAGAAAGTATCAACTTGGGGGTTACAAGATTTAAAGCAGCAGATCTTTGAAGAAGTTGCAGATTCCTCAGGCTTTAATTTGGGTAAGGTTGTAAACTGAAGTAATCCCGTTGAGGGGCTGCTGCTGTATGGAGCAGCTTTTTAGCAAACTTGGCAGGATGTGATGCAAATCCCACTTTGCTTTAACACTTATTGGTGATGCATCACTGATTATAGTCAGCCAAGAGGTATTGCTGGAGGCTGATGAAGGCCAAGGTGAAGTTCCTTGGCCTGTGGGGGCTGAGTCCAGTTATACATCATGAGTTAAACATTTTTTTATTTTTTTTGGCTTTTGGAGACAGGGTTTCTTTGTGTAGCCTTGGCTGTCCTGGACTCGCTTTGTAGACCAGGCTGTCCTTGAAGTCACAGTGATCCACCTGCCTCTGGCTCCCAAGTGCTGGGATTAAAGGCGTGTCCCACCACCACACCTGGCTAATTCATTTTTTTTAATATTTTAGATTTATTTTATGCATATGGGTGTTTTGATTGCATGTATGGCACCATGCATGTGTTTTGTGTCCATGGAGGTCAGAAGAGGACAAAAGAGCCTCTTGAACTGTAATAACAGGTGGTTGGGAGCTGCAGTGTGAGTGCTGGGAATAGGACCCAGGTCAGTCAGGGAAATCTTGAAGCTAAGCTGGCAGTTTGTTGTACTGTGGATATCATTCATATATATATTTACATATACCCCCCTTCCTGTAACTGAGGCTTTTATGTCTCCTGCACCACTCATGGTATAATAGCTCTTAGATTGAAAGTACGAAGAAATCAAATCCCAGACCTAAAATTTTTCCATCCAATTGAAAATTCTTACAAACTCCCAATTTTAAGACCCATATAATATTTCATAAAATTAATTAAATCCTCTTTTTTAAAGCTCTTAATCCTGTTGTTAATTTTTTTTTACTTTAGTTTGCTTTATAGTTAATGTCTTCTTATATATGTCTCATTTAATGATTGTTTCCATAGAATTAATTTCTCAATATTTGAAGGCCTGGTTCCTTATATTTCTGTACAAAGAAAGTTTTAAAGTTTCAAAGTGTGTGTGTGTGTGTGTGTGTGTGTGTGTGTGTGTATGCGTGTGTGTGTAGGTGTGTGGGAGTGTGTAGGTGGGCATGCTCTGCTGTGTGAGTAGGGCTCAGAGGAAAACTAGGTTAGTTCTTTCCTTCCATCTTTACGTGAGTTCCAGGGATTGAGGCCAAGTTGTCAGGCTTGCTTAGCAATTGCTTTACTTTTGAGTCATCTCATTGGACCAAGAAAAAAATAAATTGAAAAATAGGTATTTATATAACACTAACAAATCATTCTTTTTTATTTTGTTTCTTTTAAAGGGGACATTTCTAAAGGAGGCAAAGCTGCAATTACTCAATCCAAGTTGAAATCAGATACCACTCTTGGAGACTCAGACATTGGAACATATTCGTCTTTGTTCCTTAAAGATTTAAGTCAGTTTGCTGTAAGTTCTCATCAGACCACTGTTGGTCACCACACTTACACTGTCAACCAGTTAGATGACAACCTG
The DNA here is from genome assembly GCF_903995435.1 of Acomys russatus. NCBI lineage: Eukaryota > Metazoa > Chordata > Mammalia > Rodentia > Muridae > Acomys > Acomys russatus. Next base: position 14,453,800 of record NC_067149.1, read on the forward strand.
GAAAAATACTGGGTTTTCCCTGTGTGGGTAGGAAGTAGAAGGTTCTGATGATGCCTTCTGGTCAGCTGATTCAGGGAATATTTGAAATGTTGAGACTACCTTCAGGGAGATGATGTGGGCAGCAGCATTGCCCTCTTTGTACTCACAGAGAGAGAAGCCCACTCTTCTGTGAGCAGGGATTTCCAGGTAGCTACCCAACTGAGGAGGCTCTGAAAGCTTCAGTTGTTTCTAGACTGGTTGACCAGAACACTGAATACCAGTAGTATCCTCCATTTCTCACTCACAGAGAAAAGTCTGAATGGTCTGGTATTTTCTGTCAACAGGTTGTACATGGAGGCAGTCTGTCTGAAGAGGCTCCCAAAGCTTCCGCGCATCTTGGACCAGCTGCCCCAAACACTGGGCCGTCACCTGTAATCCCTACTACCTATTCACAAAGAGAAAACCCCAATCGTTTATATCAAGAGGGCTTGCTGGATGGCTATCGCTTTGGTCAGGAACTGAGAGTTTCAGCATTTCCTGGACAAGCTGACCAGAAGAATGGCTTATCAACAGGGACCCCTACTTTGTATTCACAAAGAGAGACAGCTGATATTTTCTATTATCAAGCCCTGACAGCTGGTCATTTACCTGAAGAGACTCCAAAGGCACCAGCTACTCCTAGGCCAACTGACCAGAAGTTTGATGTTTCAGCTTCAGCATCTACTCCCTACACATATACTGTTTTATGCCAACAAGAGGTGGCTGAGCATCGCTTAAGAGAAGAGCCTATGCAAGGTTCAGCTCTTACTGGCTCAGCTGTCCAGAACACTGGGATAACTGCACTGGCCTCAACTTCTTATTCATGTGGAGAAAAGCCTCAGACTTTGTATCACCAAGCTTTGCCCAAAAGTTGCTTGAGTCAGCAGACTTGGAAGGTTCCTGCTGCTCCTGGATCTGTTGACCAGAAGATAGGAGCGGCAGCCATCCCTTCTCCCTACTCACATGGAGCAAAGCCTGTCAGTTTCTCCCAAGAGGAGTTGCCGGAAAGGCGTCTTATTGAAGAGTCTTGGAAAGTGACGCTTGCTCCTAGGCCAGCTGGCCAGAAGCCTGAGATGCCAACAATGAGTTATTACTCAAAGGGAGTGAACCCTGTTTTCTATCAGCGTCCTCTGTCAGACAGTCGAGGCAAAGAGCCTCTGGATGTTGCAGCTGTTTCTGGACCAGCTGAGACGGCCTGGTCCCTAGCAGTAACCTTTGATTCCCAGCTACATAAAGAGGCAGCTAACGCTTTCCTCCAGCCAACACTATCAGACAGTCATCTAACTGAAGAAACATTGCCAGTTTCGGTTATTCCTGGCCGAGGTGACCAAAAGACCCCTTTATCATCAGAATCATCTCTTGTCTACTCTCACAGAGAAAAGAACCTGCCAGAAGATGTGAAAGTTTCCACTGACTCTGGGTCTGCTGGTAAGAAGGCTGACATTCCAACTGTGTCTTCTAGTGTCTACCAGCACAAAAAGGACCCTTACCACCAGGAGTTGCCAGGCAGTCATGTACCTGCAGAAACTCAAAAGGTTGCTGACCCAAAATCTGAAGGTTTTCACCCATATAGTGAGATGCCCAGGGTTTTCTATCAGCAGGAGTTGCCAGAGAGTCATTCAACAGAAAAATCTACAAAAACATTTATCCCCGGCCTGGCTGACCAGAAGCCTGATCTGTCAGCAGTCCCCCTTACTTCCTCCTCACATGCAGAGAAGCTTATTTTCCCCAACCAGTTAATCCTGCCAGGTAGTCAGCTACCTGAAGATGCTTTTAAAACTACTTCCGTTTCTATGTCATCTGATGAGCTATCTGGAATATCAGCTGTAACCTCTGCTTTCTACTCATACAAAGAGAGGCCCAGTATGTATCAGCAGAAGTTTCCAGACAGCTACCTAACTGAAGAGGCCCAGATAGTCTCGGGTACAACTGAAGCAGTAGAATGGAAGATAGGAACACCAACAGTAACCTCTACTTCCTGTTCACAAAAAGGAAAGCCTAGTATTTCCTACCAGCAGGCCCTGCCAGGTGGTCCTCTCTCTGAAGAGGCTCTGCAAGCTTCAGCTGCTCCTAGGCCAGTTGACTATAACATAGCTACACCAAGGCCTAGATCCATCTCACAAAGAGAGAAGCCTGCTGTTTTTTACCAGCAGGCCCTGCCAGGTGGATATTTTCCTGGGAAAAGTGTGACAGTTGCAGCCGCTCCTGGGCCGCCTGACGAGAACACTAGGACATTAACCAAATCTGCAAGTTCCTGCCCCCCTGGAGAGCAGTCCCTCATTTTCTCCCAGCCTGGTTTGCCAGCCAGTACTCTAAAAGCAGAGCACTTAAAGATGGCGGCAGCTGTTTCTGGACCAACTGAGCAGAAGACTGGCACACCAGCAGGGCCTTCAGGTTCCCTCTCCTTTGGAGAGAAGTCCAATATTTTCTACCAACAGGCCTTGTCAGATGGTTATCTTCCTAAAGAAGCATCTCCTGGACCAGCCGCCCCGACGGCTGGGGAGCCACCGGTATATTCTACTTCCAGAGAGAAGCCCATTATTATCTACCACCAGTCTCTGTCCGACAGTCAGCTCGCTAAGGAGGATCACAAGGTGTCAGTTTCTGAGCCAGCTGACCAGACGACTGACGAGCCACCAGAATATTCTACTAACTATTCTTTCAGAGAGAAGCCCATTATTATCTACCACCAGTCTCTGTCTGACAGTCAGCTCACTAAGGAAGATCACAAAGTGCCAGTTTCTGAGCCAGCTGACCAGATGACTGAGGAGCCACCAGAATATTCTGTTAATTATTCTTTCAGAGAGAAGCCCATTATTATCTACCACCAGTCTCTGTCAGACAGTCAGCTCACTAAGGAAGATCACAAGGTGTCAGTTTCTGAGCCAGCTGACCAGACGACGGGGCCACCTCTCCTCACCTCTTTATTATATTCAAGTCCAGAGAACATGCTTGCTTCTCACCACCAAGAGTTGCCAGATAGTGATCTAACTGAAAACACTAAGAAAGTTTCAGTTGTCCCTGGACCAACTGACCACAAGACTGGAATCCCAACAGCACCTTCTGCTTCCCACGCACGTGAAGAGAAGCCTACTGTTTCTTACCAACAGGATTTGCCGGATCTTACTGAAGAAGCTTTGGAAATTTTAGGTGTTCCTGGAGTAGTGCCTTCCTCACGTGATGAGCCTGCCCTCCTCTCTTACCAGCAGAAGGTAGGAGGTCTTACTGAAGTACCTTTGAAAGCAGCAGCCTCTGGCTCTACTGATCAAAAGCCTGGGGCACAGATAATCTCCACCTCAAGGAGAGAGAAGCCCTGTCCTCATCCACAGGAGCTGCCAAGCACCGCTGGGGATGCAGCAGGGGCTTTTGTTTGTCCTGCACGAGTTGTCCAGAAGGGTGGGAAAACAACAGAACCTTCAAGCTACTCCCCACAGGAGTTGCCAGCCAGCCATCTCACAGAAGGGACTCTGAAAGTGTCAGCTGCTTCTGCACCCGGAGCACAGAGGCCTGGGACACCAGCAGGGCCTTCCATTTGCCACTTCCATAGAGAAAACTTCAGTGATTTTTGTCAAAAGGCCTCACCAGGTTGTGATCTAACTGAAAATTCTCTGAAGGCTTCAACTGTTCCTGGGCAATCTGACCAGAATAGGAGACCTGCAGTCTCATCTTATTCCCACTCACTGAAGGAGAAACACGGGATTTCAGCTGCAGATCTGCCGGATGACCAGAAGACTGAGCTGCCAACAGTTACTCATAGGCCTTGCTTACATAGAGAGAAGCCTGTAATTCCAACTGTGAACAGACAAGGTGACCAAAAGACTCCATTACCAACAGGTTTTCATGGTTCCTGTGCTCAAAAAGTAAAACCAGTTAATACTGTTCAAAAACAGTTGTCAGACAGCGATCAAAGTGGAGATATTCCGAAGGTTTCAACTGTCTCTGAGCCAACTGCTGTAAAGGCATGTGTACCAGTACCTCTGTGTGGTTCTTATTCACACAGAGAGAAATCGGATACATTTCACCCACAGGAACTGCCAGACCAACATCTAACTGAAGATGCTCTGAAGGTTTCAAGTGGTCTTGGTCAAGCTGACCAGATTTCTGATTTACCTACAGTTTCTCCTGGTATTTATTCACACAGTGAAAAGCACCAACTTGTTTCAGAACATGTCCAGAAACTGATAGATAATTTGAATTCTCCTGAGTCTTGTGCCAGTGCAAACAGTATGCCTTTAAATTCACAAATTGATGATGGGGTTACCATATGTAAGCCAGAATCTTCAGGTTTTGGTGATGTTGCCTATGAAATCCGGGATATAGATCATGGCTCCAAAACTCTTAAAGAAATTCAGACTCTTTTAATGGAGGCAGAAAATATAGCACTGAAACGATGCAATTTTCCTGCTCCTTTGGTACCCTTCAGAGATGTTTCGTTTATACAATCCAAAAAGATGGTTTGCTTCAAAGAGCCCTCCACAACTGATGTGTGTACCCAGAGGGGGCCATTTACAGAAGAAATTCCATGCACGGACTGTGTACAGAAGGACATTGGCACACAAACGAACCTTAAGTGCCAGAGGGGTGTTGAAAATTGGGAGTTTATTAGTTCAACCACCATTAGAAATCCTCTCCAGGAAGCAGAAGGCACAGCTAGAGTGGCGTTGGATGAAACTTTCAGGCACTATGAGACTGCCAGGTCTGTAGTGAGGTCTGAACCTGAAGGTTGCAGTAGAGGCATCAGGAACAAAATTATTATCCCTATGATGACATTCATAAAGAGTGACTCGAGTAGTGACGTAAGTGATGGTTGCTGCTCATGGGACAGTAATTTACCGGAGACTTTAGACTCCGTTTCTGATGTTTTTCTAAATCTCTTTCCGTATACTTCACCCAAGACAAGTATAACAGATAGCAAAGAAGAAGAGGGGCTGTCAGAGAGTGAGGATGGCTGTGGTAGTGTAGACTCACTGGCCGCACATGTGAAGTGCCTCCTGCAGTGTGAATCCTCACTGAATCAAGCCAAGCAGATACTTAGAAATGCAGAGGAGGAGGAGTGTCGGGTCCGGGCCCGAGCCCGAGGTAAGGACTGCTCGTCATGCGGCACATTCATGCTTACGAATGTTACAGCTTAGTTTAAAATGAGACGTTGGGAGCTCTAAATTTGTTTTCTTATGGAACTTTCTATCCACAATCTGGAAAACAAAAACAATAATATAAATAAGATACATGATCAGTAGTGTCAGTCTGAGTTTATGGGGGACACAAATGCTTCTAGTTTGCTCTTCTGTGAGTTACTTTGTATTCTAAAGCTGTGTATGTTTCCTCTTTGTTTTCTAATAAAATTTTTGGAGCTGATCTAAGGTCTAGGGCAAAACACTTACTAAGGCTTTTAGTACTAAGATTTTGGCTAGAGGTGTAAGTCTAAAAGAAGATATTTATTAATCTCTAATAGAATCTTTAAAGGAGGTGTAACAATCTTTAAGACATACGGAAATGTGTCTTGGGTAGTAACTTTAAGTGATTCAGTACTGGCTTGGAATCTTGAGGTTAACTGCCTGTGCTATTCCTTGTACATTATGATTATGGCAGTATCTCCCTAGTTTTGTCTATTAATTTAAAGTATTGGGTATCATAGAACCGTTAGTAACTATAGCAGGTACTAAGGGGAGACAAAGAGACTTTTGATTAGAAGAAATATTCAGATTAATGATTAAATGCCATATTTAGAGTGGCTTCTTTGGAGATGGATCTGCAGAGGATGGTTTAAAACACCCAGGCTTTTAGTTTATATATGGTGGCACACACCTGTAATTCCCTGCTTTGATGGGTGGGTAGACTTTCAGTGAAATGGCCTCTTGCGAACTGATGTGTCACATGCTTGAGGCCACCTGCTTGGCTTTGTGTTGTGCAGTAAGGGACAGATATTGCTGGTTTTCTTTACTTGTGTAGTAATTGCAAAATTACCAGTTTCATAAATTTTAAAATCTCAACTGTTTGTGATTTCTCTCCAGCCTGGAATCTAAAGTTCAACTTAGAACACGACTGTGGATACTCCATTTCAGAATTGAACGAAGATGACAGGAGGAAAGTAGAAGAGATAAAGGCAAAGTTGTTTGGTCATGGAGGGGCGACTCGCTTGTCTGAGGTATAAAAGAAACCTTGAAATGAAACCCGGAACTGTGAACGGGCAGTAGAAACAGAACTCTCGCTTGGCATTGATGAGCCCAGATGAGTTGCTGATAATCTTGGGGTAAAGTGTTAGTAGTAATTCTCTAAAAGTTGAGATTGAGGGACTAGCAGTCTGTAAGTTTTGATTTAATTCTAAATTTATCATAGTAGTAAAGGAAGAACTGAGTTGTTTTGCCAGCGCATTTTTACAATTGGAAGGTTAAATGCCTCCTTTTTTTTTTTTTTTTTTAAGATTTATTTATTATTATGTATACAGTACTCCTCAGGTCAGAAGAGGGCATCAGATCACATTATAGATGGTTGCGAGGCACCATGTGGTTGCTGGGAATTGAACTCAGGACCTCTAGAAGAGCAGTCAGTGTTCTTAACTTCTGAGTCATCTCTCCAGCCCAAATATTTTATTTAATTTATGTGTGCTGGTGTCAGATCTTAGAGTTACAGACAGTTGTGAGCTGCCATGTGGGTGCTGGGAATTGAACCTGGGTCCTTTGGAAGAGCAGCCAGTGCTCTTAACCACTAAGCCACCTCTCCAGCCCCTCTCCTTTACATCTTAACATTCATATGGAAGCTCAGTTTTAGAAGTATATGTTCTTTTAAGAATAGAGTTAAAGAGCTGGAGAGATGGCTCAGAGGTTAAGAGCACTGCTTGCTCTTCCAGAGGTCCCGAGTTCAATTCTCAGAACCACATGGTGGCTCACAACCATCTATAATGAGTCTGGTACCCTCTTCTGGTGAACATAATAAATTAAAAAAAAAAAAAGAATAGAGTTAAAGTAGTTTTATGTAGAAACAGCTTTCTGTTTGTTTGGCTGGTTGGTTGGTTTGGTTTTTCAAGACAGGGTTTCTTTCTCCTTGTAGCCTTGGCTGTCCTAGACTCACTTTGTAGACCAGGCTGGCCTTGATCCGCCTGCCTCTGCCTCCCAAATGCTGGGATTACAGGCATGCTCCACCAAGTGTGGCTAAAACAGCTTTCTTTCCAATACTGTTTATTTTTCTTCTTTAGTGAGCTATTTCTTGAATGGAAGCACTTATCTAAAGAGAAGTTATTTTGGTGTTTCCTGTCCAGCTTGGGAAACAGAACATTAACAGATGCCATTGAGCTGCACGTGGTAGCATACACTCTAATCCCAGTATTCAGGAGTCTAAGGCCAGAGGATGGCAAGTTCAAAGCCAGCCTGGGCTATTTATCAAGATTGTATCTCAAAAACCAAAGCAAACCAGCACTCCCCACCCGTGGGGGATGCCGTTGTTTTGGATCCCTTACCTAGTCTTGTCTTTATTTCTTATCCTGATACACATTGGCTCTCTGCTCTTCAGTATGCTTTTGAATTTTACACAGAACCAGCATGCTGTGGGGCTAAAGAAATGTCTCAGTAGTTAAGAGCATTTGTCCTTGAAGAGGAGCAGGGTTCAGTTCCCAGCACCCAGAATCACAGCTGTCCATAACTCCAGTTCCAGGGCATCTGACATTGTCTGCTGGCCCCAAAGGCACCAGGCATCCATGTGGCACACATACATGCAGGCAAAACACTCAGACATAAAAAAGAAAAGAGTCGGGCAGGTGTATCTATTCTTTATGAGTGATAGCTTTCACTTTTATATACCACATTTTTTTCTCCATCAGTTCTATTGGATACTTAGTTTGATACCATGTCTTGTTATTAACAGGAGCTTTTTAAAAAGAGCCTCTTACACATCTTATTGTAAGATTTTAGAAAGAGTAGTTTAAAAATAATGTTTGACAGGTACTAAAACATTAAGACTTTACAAAAACTTTACATATATTTATTTTGAGGGGGTGCCACAGCATGCCTGTGAAGGTCAGAGGACAGTTTGCAAGAACCTATTCTTTTCTCCCACTGTGTAGGTTCTGGGTGTTGAACTGAGTCAAGATTGGCAGCAAGTAGCTTCATCTCCCGGGTCATCTTGCCATCCTAAAATCTAAAGGGTTTTTAAAGGGGGAAGATCATTCTGAAAATTGTTTATTATAAAAACTTGAAAGATGCCACAGGAAGAGGTAGGCCATGGAGTGGTTCATGGAAAGAAGCCCCAGGAGGAAACTGGCCACAGAGAGAGAGAACCACACTTTAGATGAGCATCAGTCTTTAATGAGTCCCAGTTTTGAAACTGGAGGAAATTTAAAAATTTCAAGTTAGAGTGTTTGTTTCTCAGCAATGTGTCATGGAGGTTTCAAGGTAATTAGAAGCCACAGATTAAAAAATGGCAACTCAGTGTACTTCATTGAGTTTTTTTTTAAGCCAAGTATTTTTTTAAGTTGTAGCATCACATGGAAAAATGGTCTAGAGCAAGTGTGTGTGTGTCTGCTGCATCCAGTTTCTTTAGTGATCATCTCCTGTAAAGCTTTTCTTTTGGTTTGAGACAGGGTCTGGCTGTCCTGGAACTCACTGTGTAGACCAGGCTGGCTTTAAATTCACAGAGATCTGCCTGTCTTCCTCTGCGTCTCAAGTGCTAGGATTAAAGGCGTGCACCACTATGCCAGGCCAATGTCTTGCAATATTTTAATGATCTGCCCCAGCCATGACATTGGCTTTCAAACAATGAGGATACTGAAAACTGACGCTGTTTCGCAGATGTCTAAGGCTGTCCTATCATAGCTGTACCCATGCTCCTGTCCTCCCACCTCTTCTGTGATATTTGCCAACTCCTAGTCTAGTCCCTTTTCTGTATTTTGTAATCTCAAGAACGTCATAAGATAAAGTTATATAGCATGCTTTTTGTGTTGGCCTTTTTCATTCAAAATAACTGAAATATTTGAATTAAGAATAATTCTTTAGAAACACATGAGGATATTACTTTTATCAATAGCTTAACCTTTGTGTTACCCACAGATTGTTTAAATAATCACTTGTCAACATTTTAGGAGCCAGACGTGGTGGTACACGCCTTTGATCTCAGCACTCGGTAGGCAGAGGCAGGCAGATTGCTGTGAGTTCGGCCTGGTCTATAAATATAAAGACAGCCAAGGCTAACACGGAGAAACCCTGTCTCGAAAAAAAAAAAAAAACAAACCCAAAACATTTTAATGGGTTCTCTATCTAGGGCTTTATAAACAATGTTGTAACATTTATGTTGCTTTGTGTGTGAATATGCATTTGTTTCTGTGGTGTCAGTGTCCAGGAGCTCAGTTTGGCGCATATTGTTTAAGGGTAAGTGATCCACTTGCCCTGTATCCTCAGCAGCATTTGATATTGCCTTTGCTGTTTTAGCCATTCTAATAGGTTTGTAGCGAAACTTTAAAAAATATGTAATATTATATATAAAATATAATATATAAAATATATTGCATATAATTTTTATGTATATGTGAGTGTGCCTGCATGGGTTTATGTGTATATGCATTCTTTTTGGGGGGGGGATTTTTTTTGTTTATTTTTTGTTTTGCTTTTGTTTTTGAGGCAGGTTTCTCTGTGTAGCCTTGGCTGTCCTGTACCCTTGTGTTTCTGTGTAGACCTGGCTGGCCTCGAACTCACAGAGACTCACCTGCCTATGCCTCCCAAAGTGCTAGGATTAAAGGTGTGCCCACCACCATGCTCAGCTGTGCCCCCCCCCCCTTTTTTTGGTATGTATGTTATGCTGGGGATCAAACTTACACCATCATACTTTACTACTTTACTATTGAGCTACACCTATAAAGTTCTTTGTGTGTGTGTGTGTGTGTGTGTGTGTGTGTGTGTGTGTATGTATGTGTTCTTTTTTATATTGTTGTTGTTGTTATTAGTATTATTATTGATTTTTGAAGATAGGCTTTTTCTGCCCTGGCTATCCAGAAACTTGCCCTATAGACCAGGCTAACCTCCAACTCAGAGATCCATCTGCCTGTGCCTCCTGAGTGCTAGAATTAAAGGCGTGCATCACTATGCCCTGCTGTTTTTATGTTTTTAAGTATGTATAAATGTGCATGTCTGCATGTAGGCATGTGTACATGAATGCAGTTTCCCTTGGAGGCCAGAGGCATTGAATCCCTGGAGCTGACGTTACAGGTACTTGAGACTTGACTGATGTGAGGACTGGGCACTGAACAGGGGCCCTCTAGAAGAGCAGCCCCAAGAAGAACAATGTAAAAAAAGTTCCCTAAGTGCTCTTCATTATCATGAGCCATTTTATTCTGTAAAGTTTCTTTCTTTTCTTTTTCCTGCTGTTTCTTTGACCTGTCTTATAGATGAATGTGATGACCTTCACGGTCATTTTTAGCTTGGATAAAAAAACTGATAAGTGTATGACTACTGGATTACTTTAAGTGGGAACCTATTTGTATCTTCTAGGGCTTACAGAGTCCACGGGGAGTAGGAAGTGTGCCCGAAGCTGTATGTGGTCACATTATTTTTGAGAGCCATGAGAAAGGATGTTTCAGGACTCTTACTGCTGAACAGCCACGACCAGACAGCCGCCATTCTGTTTTCCGGTCTGTTGAACCTTCAGACTTGACTAGAGGACACCGGAGCCCAACATCATGGAGAGGCAGGCACACCAACCTTTCCACATCGATAGATCAGAGCAATCCCCATTTCAAAGTTGAGAATTCCTTTCAGTTACAGAGTCATCTCCCATTTCAAAACCTTGCACCCAATGACATCAAAATTAGCAAGAGTATTGGAATGCCATTCCATGCAAACATGGACCCCCAGCCATCAGAATTAGTAGAACCTACTTATGTGCCAGCTAAAGAAATGGATTTTCCTTCCTCATCACAAATACTGCCCCCTGACCCCAAGAAGCAGTTCACTACCTCCGTCACTTTCTCTTCTCACAGACACTCTTACATTTCCGATTCCTCTGTTTTTAAGGTTGGTGTTACTGCAGGTAGCCAGTGTACTGGACCAACTTTAGGGGTGTTTACGCCTCATACCCCTGAAGAGCAGATTTCTCCTAGAAGTCTTAAACAGAAAACCTCTTCTCATTTATCACTTAAAAGACAGAGTCATTCACCAGTGACTATTTTAGCTGAAGGTAGTAAGCAAAGGCAAAAATTACCTCTTGATTTTGAGCATTCTCATCAAAAAGAAAAACTCTTAAAAAGATCAGATTTTAAAGTCAGCCCTTCTGAATCCAGTGTCAGTACAGATTATCGTGGTTTCAGGAGAGTTCAGTTTTCTGATACGGACACCAGCATTAGCCCAGACAAACTCAGTTCTGCACTAGAGGTGAAAGAGAAGAATGTAACTATAACTCCTGATCTTCCTTCTTGCGTTTTTCTTGAACAACGAGAGCTCTTTGAACAAAGCCACACCCCATATACAGATCACCTTATGAAAAAATACCCTTCTGCCTTTTGTCCAGACATTGCCTCTTGCATTTTTCTTGAGCAGCGAGAACTCTTTGAGCAGAGCAAAGCTCCACATGTAGCTCGTGAAGTAAGGGAAGACCCTGCTTTCTTTCCTGAGTGCCAGGATTATATAGTTGCAGACTTTCCTTGTCCTGATTTTCTTGATCAGCAGCAGTGCAGATCCCCAGATGTAGATGGCCACATGAGAGAAGAGCGGTGCCTTTTTTCTCACGGTCAGGATTGTGCAGTAGAAAAGACTCTGCATACACCTCAGCCGTGCTTTTCTAATATAAATGTTGAAGCCACGGTCAGTAATATCCCCCAGTCAGGCCCTGACCACTGTGCAGCTGTGTCTCCTCCACCTTCAAATAGAAAAGCACTTTCATGTGTTTGTATAACTCTTTGTCCCAAGACTCCCTCCAAGTTGCATAGTGAAACCTTAGATGAAAGGTTTCATTCATTGGATCCTGCTTCTAAAACAAAGATTAATAGTGAGTTTAATGCTGATCTGCGAACTATATCTTCAAGGTCATTGGAACCAACCTCCAAATTACTGACCTGTAAACCTGTAGCCCAGGATCAAGAATCTTTAGGTTTTCTAGGACCTAAATCTCGACTGGACTTGCAAGTCGCACAGTCTTCTCTTCCAGCTAGTAAGACCATTTCTCAGGACTTGAAAACCAAACCTCCTCAGAATAGCCAGATAGTAACCTCAAGGCAAACACAAGTGAACATTTCAGATTTGGAAGAATATTCCAAACCAGAGGGGACTCCAGTGTCTGCGGATGGGTGAGTCACTGTGATAACAGGTGAACTGATGGAATTTATAACAAAGGATTTTAAATAGTTAAGCATATGGGAAGACTTTGGAGTGGGGGTGAGGGCAGTGTGATTTCTTCATAGGAGGTTGAGTCTAACTGGTCTGGTAGAAGTCTTTTAGGAGGCATGTAAATAAGTGAACGTGTGACGGTCATGTCGATAAGAGAGCGTGTCGAGTAACATGTGAAGAGCTTTGTGCAAGATTTGACATCAGATGGAGGAAATCGAAAACTTGAAAAGAACCTTTGGTCACCCAATGGTACAATTTATTTACGATGGCTTGTTTCTTTATTTCTTTATGGCTTTTCAAGACAGGGTTTCTCTGTGTGGCCTTGGCAGTCCTGGACTTGCTTTGTAAAGCAGGCTGGCTTCAAACTTACGGAGACCCACCTGCCTCTGCCTCCTGAGTGCTGGGTAAAGGTGTGCACCACCACGCCCAACTTATTATTTATTTTTATGTTGGAGATGTACTGAAGGTTTCCTTTGAGCTTGCAATGTAAGTGGGGAGAGGTTTATTTTGGTCATGGTTTTAAAGGGGTCGGCTGATGGTTTTTTGCTTCAACACCATGCCATGGCTACAAGCGAATGAGATGGAGGACCCTCCAAGGAAAGGCCCTGCTGTTACAGTTTCTCCAACTATTTCCTATCTTGAAAAGTTCTACCATTTCCCAGTCTGTTCATATTTTTCTTTCTTGTTTGTTTGCTTGGTTTTGGTTTTTTGAGACAGGGTTTCTTGGTGTATCCCTGGCTGTCCTGGACTTAGTTTGTAGCCCATGCTGGCCTCATTAACAAAGATCTACCTGCTTCTGCCTCCCTGTGTGCTGGGATTACAGGCACGTGCCACCATGCCAGACCCTCATATTTTGAATCCACCAGTGATGTAAGATATTCCTAGATCAGAGTTGTCATGATGTAATTAACTCTGCAAATGCCCTCAGATACATCCAGTCATTTCTCAATCTAGCTCAGTCATGATTAACCATATTCCTGCTTGCATGATCACTCTATTTCTCTCCTTCCTTTCTAGCTCATGATTTCTCTATTATGTTTAGTATTTACAAGAGAATGAAAAAATTATGACTGTAGGAATTTGTGAGGGGGCTTGTTATATCTTAGCAGACCAGGGAGAAGAAAGAATTGAGCTGGAAGTGGGGCTAGCTACAACTGCCAGCACCCTCTCCCTAGCAACCCACTTCATCTCTTTAAGGTTCTCCAACCTCCCAAACCAGTGGCTCTCTTCTAGGCTGGGGACCACACTGGGGCGTTTTACATCCAAATGCTAACATTCTCCTTACTGTCTTACAGACATCCTTTTTTAAATTAACATTTTTGTTTTTTATTTTATATTTTAGAGTATTTACCTGTATGTATGTGTGTGTATGTACAGTGCCCACAGAGGCTAGAAGAAGATGCTAGACCCTAGAACTAGAGTTTGTTGTTTTTTGTTTTTCTTTTTCTTTTTCGAGACAGGGTTTCTCCGTGTGTAGCACTGGCTGTCCTGGAACTTGCTTTGTAGACCAGGCTGGGCTCGAACTCACAGAGATCTGCCTGCCTCTGCCTCCCAAGTGCCTGGCTAGAACTGGAGTTATATAGGTGATTGTGAGCCACCTCACAATGTAGGTGTTGTAAACCTAATCCAAGTTGTCTGGCAGATCAGTAGGTGTTTTAACAGCTGAGCTGTCTCTCCCAGCCCCTTATAGACATCTTTAGTTTTTTTTTCATGGTTGATTGGTTACCATTGCAGAAGCGAGATGGATTCATGTGCATAGTTTTCTTCATACCAAGAGAATTTGAAAGGAAGTTTATTACACACACACACACACACACACACACACACACACACAAATCTCAGAGGGAGCTGGTCATTGGCAGGTCTGGGCTAGCTTGAACAAAGCAAACAAAGTGGTTTGGGCTAATAGTAGCTAGAGCAGAAGCCATGTATGAAGCCTACATTTCTGGCTGGTACCAAAGGAGGCATAGACTTCTTGCTATCCTGTCCAGCTAAGAACCAAAGTGGGAAAGGAAGGAAAGTCTTAAAAAGGAAAGCTCTTTATTATTCATGGTAGCCTGTGCATATGGTTTCCTAATACTTAAAATATTTTTACAGCTGTGCTCATGAGAAGTATTCTAGGCTGAGCTGACTTCGTGAAAGTATTACAGTCTGTGAAGTTTGGAATTAGTTTTGTATATTTGGTAGGATCATTAATGAAATTGTCATGGAGTTCTATTTGTTTAATGCATATGACATGGTGTCATTTTTGAAAAAATGTTTTTTAAAAAATTTTGTTTTATTCTAACTTGACATGGTGATATCCTGTTATGCCATTAGCCTTTTTATATTTCTGATATTGGTAATCTCGCCAATCATTCTTGGTAAGGGTTTAAAATACAGGTTTTGATAGCTTCTTTTGTGTGTTCTTATTAATTTCTACTTTTATCTTTTGTCTTCTGTTTTGCATCTTAATTTGTTTTTTCTACCTTCTTGAGAATAAATATTTAATAATATATTCATTATTTTTTGTTAATTTTTCATATTCTTTTTCAGTATGTTTACAGAGAGTTTTTAATGTAGTTTTCAGTTTCTTCTTTGTTCCATTGACTGGTGCTGTGTGCTTCTTAACTGTTGTAGTCGTGGCAATTACTCTGAATGACTTCATTATGTTTAAAGGTGTTCAGAATTGCCTCATGATATTTTGATCAATGTAGGCTTGAAAAGAGTGTGTGTCTGATGTTGCTGTGAGGGGTGGAGAATTGGATTTGTTGGTCAGGGGAGCTGTTGAATACTTTCTTTGCCGTATTTGTCCACACATGAGAGGAACATACTACATGGTAACATGAAATTACACTTACAGGCAGGATTTTCTTATTTCTCTCCTTCCTCTGATTTTCTTTTCTTTTTCTTTTTCTTTTTTTTTTTCTTCTGAGTTAAAAGTTATGGGCAAGCTGTAAGTTCTCCATCTTTTGGGAAGGATCTGTTGACCTGCCCCATCACTTAATAGACACACTTATATTTCATAAATATCTTCTGCATATATATTGACAGTGAAAGCATCCAGGTCAGGAAATTGATGCCGCTTTATTACAGGCACACCCTGACCTCTCTACTTCTCCTGCTGTTATCTTTGTTTGTTTGTTTGTTTGTTTGGGGGGGGTTTGAGACAGGGTTTCTCTGTGTAGCCTTGGCTGTCCTGGACTCACTTTGTAGACCAGGCTGGCCTCGAACTCACAGAGATCTCCCTGCCTCTGCTTCCGAGTGCTGGAATTAAAGTCGTGCGCCACCATGTCCAGCCCTACTGTTATCTTTTATAGCAGAAGAAACAATTCAAAATTACATGTTATACTAATTATCATGTATGTTTAATATTTTTCCTTTGATGCTGTTTCTTCAGTAGTTTCTTATTTTTACTTGTTGATTTGATTTGTTTTTTAAGACAAGGCCCCTCTATGGGCTAGCCCAGGGTTTTCCTGAAACTCACTATGTAGACCAGGCTGCCTGCCTCCCAAATGCTGGGATTAAAGGTGTGCGCCATGTTATCTGACTTTAGTACTTTGACACTTTTAAAAAAAATTTACTCATGTGCATGAGTGCTCTATTTGCATGTGTGCCTGCATGACAGAAGAGGCATCAGACAGAAGAGGGCATCAAGTCCCATTATAGGTGGCTGTGAACCACCATGTGGTAGCTAGGAATTGAACTCAGGACCTCTGGAAGAGCAACCAGTGCTCTTAAACTGCTGAGCCATCTTTACAGCCCCAACCTTGATACTTTTTATGATTTTATAAATTATAATATACTAATAATATAATAATAGTATAATAATATAAATTAAATTAAAATAAAATTTATTTTGTGAAATAAAATAATCTTGTTTATAATTATTTTAATCATATGTAAAGTTATATATTATATATCACCTTATATAATTAATATATATTAATATGTAACATATATTAATAATTATATGATTTATATATAAGGTGATATAGAATTAATATATACATATAATAATTAGAGTTTTCTGATGATTGTATTTCTATTAGTTACTTTATATAGCATAAATTATATTGACCCTCATTACATTCTGTATCATGATACATGGTTTTGATTTGTTCCATGGTTGAAAACCATTACTTTAATTGCTTAGTAAGGTTGTAGCAGCTACATGTTACCATTACAAAGTTACCCTTTTCTCTTATGTAGTTAAATATTTTATGTGAGATTCTTTGAAATTATATAAGTATCTTGGTGTTTAGCAAGATCAGTTTTTTATACCTATATAAAATCATGCTTTCTTATCTAACCAAGTATCTTATGATTTACTTGCTTACTTTATTTATTTATTTATAGGCAAAGCCTCACTATGTGGTTCTGGCTGTCCTGGAACTCAATTGTGTAGACCAGACTGGTCTTGAACTTACAGAAATCTGCCTGCCTCTGCCTTCCAGGTGCTGGAATTAAAAGATATGCACCACTATACCTGGCCTGTTTTTGTTGATATAGAGTCTTCTCCATAGTCTAGACTTGCTTCAAACTTGTAGTCATCCTGCCTCATGTACTGGTGTTTTCAGTGTGTGCCATGAGCCCTGGCTGTTGCTGCTGTTTTGCTTGTTCTTTTTACTTGAAATAAATACAGACTAACAGTAAAGCACAAAAATAGCCCAGAGAAGCTGAGTGTGGTAGCTCAGGCCTGTGGTCCCAGCATCCGGGGGATGGGGGGAGAGCACAGCAAAAGGAGGATTGTCATAACTTCCAAACCATCTTGACCTATGTACTAATTTACAGAGTAAAACTTTCAAAGAGACCAAATAAAGCCAGAGACGGTTATCTCTGTGAATTGAGGCCAACCTGGTCTACAGAGTTACTTCTAAGACAGCCGAGGCTACACAATAAAACCATATTTTAGTAGAATTAATGATGTCCAGCACCGATTAAAAGCTGACACGTTTTTTAGTTTAGGCCATTCTTAACTTTTTCCTATATTAATAGGGTTCTTACATGTTTAAATTATACTCATTAGGTATTTGATATTTTTATAGTGCCATGTATAAAATTTATATTTTAAATGTATAACTTTTCTGATATAGAAATTTTTAATGGATTTTTAAAAATTATTCATACTGCACCTGGCAATTTAAAAAAGTCATCTGTATTCCAAGGTTATATAGGTAATATATATATATATATATTCATTCTCCCTCTATTGTAAGTTTTTTCATGCATAATTATGAAACACTAACAAATGTTTCTGCTGTTGTTGATATGGTCATATGTGTTTTACTTCTTTTCTGTTGACATTGTGAGTCACACTGATTTTATAAAATGTTAGTACATGTTATAAAATGTATTAATGATACATAGCAGTAGGGAGAGAGCAGGGCAGCAAATAGCACACAAATGCTCACATTTAGTGTCCTAGTATTTGCACACACCTAGTTTGTGTCTGTGGTCAGAGGAAAGATTTGCTAGTTGTTTCCTCACAAGTATCCTTTTCAGGTTGTATGTGGTAGAGTTTTAAAAGTTTTTCTGTATTTTGGATATATTCTTCATTTTGTTCTAATATAACACATAATGTTTCCTTTCCTTTAAAAAATTTTTATTTTAAGCGGGCAGTGGTGGCACATACCTTTAATCCCAGCACTTGGGAGGCAGAGGCAGGTAGATCACTCTGAGTTCAAGGCCAGCCTGGTCTACAGAGCAAGTTCCAGGACAGCCAGGTCTGTTACACAAAGAAACCCTGTCTTGAGAAAAAAAAATTTTTTTTAATTTTACGTTTTTTGGAGTTTTTGCTGTGTATCTCAGACTGGCCTTGAATTTTTGATATTCCCTCCTTTAGAATATTGAGTACTAGAATTATAGAAATGCACCACCCAACATAGCTAAATTCTTTTATTTTTGAATGATTTTATATTTATAGAAAATATACATGCAGAATTCCTTTTAGCAATCAGTCACCTTCTGCTCTTTCCAGTATGTTACAGTTTCGTGCTATATTTGCCAGAATGAAGAAATTGGCACTTGTATATTGCTGCTAAGTATTCCTGGTCTTTATCTGTATTTCATCAGTTTTTCTTTAATGGCCCTTTCTGTCCAGTATTTCACACTTTGTTTAGTTGTTCCTGTGGTATGAATGCTTCCCCCTTTTTTTTTTAAAAAAAAAAAAAAAGAAAGAAAGAAAAAAAAAAGGTTGAACCTTGTTCCCCACATGATGATTGGAGGGATGTCAGGTTGTGGATTGATAACTCATGAATGAGTGCCCTGAGGAGCTGCCTACATCCTTATGCTGTGTAATGGCACGGTAAGCAGAGAGCAGGCCTCTTACTGCACAAAAATCAATGAAAAAAAAATTAAGACCTGGACATAAGGCTTAAACCTTTGAAACTACTGTAGGAAGATGGAGAGGAAGGGCCTGAAGACCTAGGCATGCGTAGGCTTTGACTTTCTGATCAGGGCTCCAGTGAGTCCAGAAGGGCAGAGCAAGAGTTGACAGGCTACATTGTATCAGATTAAAAAGGCTCTATAGAGCAAAGGAAACACCAGTCAGGGTGAAAAGACAGAATGCAGAATGGGAGAATCCTTTGCTATCTGGAAAATAGGAACTCAAACAAGTAATCACCAAAACTCTATAATCACCCAGCCAACAAATGGAAAAATAAACAGTTCTCTAAAGAGTAAATACAAATGCTCTATAAATACATGAAAAAAAAAATACATGGTATCTCTAGCCATTAGGAAATGCAAATCAAAACTATGCTGAGATTCCATCTCACTATACTCAAAGTAGCTAATATCAAGAAATCGCCAGCATAGTGGCACACGTCTTTAATCCCAGCATTCAGGGAAGTAGAGGCAGGTGGATCTCTGTGAGTTCAAGGCCAGCCTGGTCTACAAAGTGAGCCCAGGATAGCCAGGGCTGTTGCACAGAGAAACCCTGTCTTGAAAAACTGAAGGAGGAGGAGGAAGAGGAGGAGGAAGGAGAAGAAAGAAGAAGAAACAAACAAACCAAATGATGGCAAAAGATGCCGGATGCTATGTAGACCAGAGTAACCTTGAACTCAGAGATCTGCCTGCCTCTACCTTCCTGAGTGCTGGGACTCAGACTCTAGATTTTAAAACAATATGTAGGTTAGGAAAACTAGATGGCATAATGGTTTTGGAAGGGAGAACTTGTAAGTGATAAACTTGCCTGAAAAAGTTCCTAAGCAAAGTGTTGAAGGTACATCTTGGCTTTTCTTAGATGCTGGTTATAAAATAGAATAAGAAAAATGAGTTTTTAAAAGAATGTATTTATTCATTTATGTAATAATATCTGCATGTACCCCTGCATTCCAGAAAGAGAGCATTAGATCTCTTTTTATAGATGGTTGTGAGCTACCATGTGATTGCTGGGAATTGAACTGAGGACCTCTGGAAGAGCAGACAAATGTTCTTAACTACTGAGCCATCTCACCAGCCTGAAAATTGAGTTTTTAAAAGTTAATTTATTTTACTTTATTAATAGTTTGCATATAGAGCTATTAACTATATCATTAACAGTTTAATTAGCAATGGCTACCACCCTGAAGAAAATAACATCTTCATTCAGTAGCCATTAACTGCCAGTAGCACCTCTTCATGGGGTGACCCTTCATGAACCCCTTCTCTCTTCAGGCTGCAGTGCTGACAGGCCATGTGTAAACACCACAGCTGCTGTGGGCTCACGAGCTCACTGGCCATGTTATGTCCAAAAGACCGTGTTTCAGAGCAACCCCGCCTCCCTTCCAGCTCTTACATTCTTTCCACACCTCTTCTGCAATGAAGAAAATGATTTAAAGATGAAATTTTAATAAGAAAAGAAGCAGAGATTATTTATTAGAGAATATTTAGCATTGCTATATTATAAAAATGAGAAAGTGTGTTTGGCAGAGAAGAGCAGTAGTGTGCCCAAGTGGCCATTTGATCTAATGAGTATGAGTCGACCGGGTGCTCTTCACTAAGAAAACAGAAGAATATATCCAAAGGCATTTCAGGTACTGTTGGTGCCATCCCCACTGATGAACCAGAGTGCAGGGATTGGGGACATAATAATTTCAAAGGAGACATTTCAGGTCCCTGTGGGTCTTCTATGCTCACCGCTCAGTGCTGCCTCACAGATTCTTCTGTCTCACACTCTGTCACAGCATGCCTGTCTCGTCTGAGGGGTGGCTCTCGGGCCCCACGTATTGTATGTACTATGCCTAGCACCATTGTGGTGATGAAGTGATTTAGGAGCCACTGAGAGAAGGACCATTGGGAGAAGCCCATAGGCATTGTCTGCCAGCCATGGAGACCAGAGGGCTTAGCTTCTGGTAAAGATTAGTCTTGAGATTTAAGATTTAAGACTTTGCCTGGGACCTATTTCTCCTTTTCTTTTTTCCCCCTTGGGAATGAGAATGCCCTATGCTGGTCTTATTGTTGTATTTTGGAAGGACATGCTGTGTTTTATGTCATTCGTTCACAGTTGAAGAACATTTTGCTTGAGATAAGTTGAATTTGCCTCTGATGAAGATGTTATTTAGATGACACCCTAGATTTAACTAGAATGAATGTATTTTGCATGTGAGGACATGAATTTTGGGAACAAGGAACAGAATGTGATGGTTTAAATACTTAGTTCCTCCAAAATTCACATGTTAAACTCTAATCCCCAGTATGATGATTTTGGAGCTAGAGCCTCAAGGAAGCATTTAGGTTGTGAGAGGGAACACTCTTGAGTGAGATAAGGGCCTTTACCCACAGTCCCTCCTCCCAGCAGCTGGATGGTCCCTTCCATCATATAAGCCATGGTAAGAACTATGAGCCAACAGCCTGCCACTGCTCTGCTGTCCTTCTTAGGCTCCAGAGTGGCCACCAGTGACTTTTGATGAAAGGCCACGCAGCCCATGGATTTTGCTGTGACAGTGCAAGGATCTCTTAGCCTTCTGTCGTGTATGACAAACCTTTTTTCTTCCTTGTTTTTAGTGGAACTGGCAATTTTGAAGAATACTAGACATTTGCTAATTTGATCCTTCATTCCAATTTGAGCGATGTTTTCTCATGATTAGACTAAAGTTTTGAATTTGGGGAAATATCACAGGTGAAATTCACCATCATATCAGACTTGGAAAATTATACCCATAAGTCATCATTGTGATGTCAGCTTTGCTCACCGGGTGGTTGGCTTTCTTATTTCTTACGCCGTATTCCTTGAAATCTAGCTACTAAGTCCAGCCTACACTTGGGGGTTTAGGAGTGGGAGTTAAGCTCTACCTTCTTTGGTAAGAGGTGTCTATATGTTCTACAGAATCTTCACAAGCAAAACTGGCCTTTCTTCCTAGATGTTTGTTTATTCAATCATTCATTCACTTTGTTTTAACACAAGTTGCTAATAATCTTGATTTTAAACACACACACACACACACACACACACACTTTAGAACTTCTGGTTCCACCATTGAAATATAAGCCCCTGTGGGAAGACTTGGTTTCATGGTTATCTTTGTGTCCTCTGGGCACTTAGTACAGTTTTATATTAATTGTCAAATTAAGTACAAATAAATAAATGAATGTCTATTAATTTCTACTAAGAAGTACTGTTTCCTAAGTTAAATTACATAATGGTATAAATTAAAATCAAAGTAGATTTTGGGCCAGGTGGTGGTGGCACATACCTTTAATCCTGGCACTTGGGAGGCAAAGGCAGGTGGGTCTCTTGTGTTTAAGGCCAGCCTGATCAAAAAGTGAGTCCAGGACAGCTAGGGCTGCATAGAGAAACCCTGTCTTGAAAAACTGGAAAAAAAAAAAAAAGAAGAAGAAGAAAAGAAAAGAAAGTAGATTTTGGAATAAAAAATAGGCGTATGATTGATGACTTTTTAGTATGTATTTAACAAAATGAAGACTACGGTGGAAGTAGGTTATTAACATGTGAGAGAACTATGTTTACAGTTGCGTACTTTAGCTATTCCTTGCCAAAGATGAGCTCTTTGTCCTTTGTTGTTGTTAGTTTACAAGAACAGAGTAAAGCTCCCTTTGCTATGTCCTCTGGCAAGTTATCATCTGATGCGGTCACTCAGATAACAACAGAAAGTCCAAAAAAGACCACGTTTTCATCTGAAATTTTTATTAATGCTGGTGATCATGGACGGGAAGCTCCCGACCCCATAGAACAAAAGCCATCCAAGTTCACCTCATCATCCTCAGTGCAGCGAGTCACAGCTTCTCATGACAAACACGGTAAGGCAGTTTGCGAGAGTTTGGCTCCCGGTGGCAAAAGTAGTTTAGGTATAGCTTCAAGTGCCTGTGCCTGAGGTTGAGACTATGGGGCAACTGCTGCCTTGCCTAGAATATATTGCGTTCATGATGGTGGCAGAAGCACAAGAAGGGAAGACCCAACTGTGAAAAACTTTCAAACCTACGTTTATATCAGAGTTCTCTGTGTGAATAAGATAAAATTAACATTCTCATTGTTGTAAAACAGAAAAACTGAATTCTAATTTTACTTATTTTATAGTACGAGTGTAAAGAGAAGCAAACCATGGATAGAGCCTACAGTAAACTGATGGTCTTTGAATAGGCAGACCTTGTCTTTTTTGGGGGGTGTATGTATTTTGATGTATACCTTGTAACTTATTAAAATATCAGATAATTTGCTCATATAGTTTATTTAATTAGCTGTGCCATGTATTTCCCATCTCTAGAATCCCTGCTGCTGTTGAAAGTAAAGGTGAATTTAGTTCATTCATGTATCCCAAGAAATGCGAGTACTGCCTGGCAGATGAAGGTACTTGGTATATGTTTGAAGAGTCGGTGCTTTCTTACTAACAACTCTGATCTTTACTTCTCAGCCCAGCCTGAACTGTTGCCATACAAGCCATCTGGTATTTCGAGGATGTACTATGTTCCACATTTAAAAACAGTCTCTTCATGTCTGGATTCCAAATCAGATACCACTATTGAAAGCTCACATTCAGGTATTGTGCAAAAACTATTGAAGATTTTATTTTTAGAAACACTGTGATGGCTGGTTGATTATGGAATCAACCAGCCTTATCTAACCTCTGATTCATAATAAGTGAGTTATATGAGACGTTGTGTAAGGAAAAAAGAGAAAGCTAAAATTGAGTTGACAGTGTCCTGGGTCAGTGTTAAAGCCCCTTTACAGTAAGCCCAGAGCCAAGGACTTCAAGTCTTAGTGGTTTCAGCTGTTTAAGGCAGCCTTTGCCAGGCATTGCTCACTACCATGGGGATAGAGTAGACACTCGTGCGAGCATGTGCAGTCAAGTGTAGTCTTTACAGCCTTGGTTCAGAAATTAGTAAACGACATAAGACACTAGCAAATCTTGGGGTGGAATAGAATCTGATTTTAACAGTTGCTATATTATATTATTTAAGTGTTCAAGTTTGCAACAAAAATTATAAAGGAAAAGCACAAGATGCAGTATGTTCCATACAAGAAAAAGTGCCTGAGGAATCCCAGACGTTGGACTTACTATTTAAGATATGTTCAGTGATATAAATGAAACAACTTCTGAAGAACTAAAGGAAAAATACGGGAATATTGTCTTACCAGATAGAGAACCTTATAAAGATGTAGAAATTATTATAATTCTGGACTTAAAAAGCACAGGTGGAAGACTTAATCTGCTAGAGGAGCTCAACAGAAGACATTCGAGCAGTAGAAATGGTGAACCGAAAGATAGGTCCATTGAGATGACTTAGGGTGAGAAACAGACGAAAGAGAACAAAAAGTAAGACTTAGAGTTCTATGGGACTCCATTAATGAAGTTACCGATATATACACAATGGAGGGAGCAAAGTGTAATACAAATCTGTACACTTAGAAACAAAGAAGAGATTTTTACTAAGGCATCTGGTTGACTGGGGGCTAGAATCCAAATAAGAGATGGCATTGAACAGTCCATCTTATTAACTTACCATGCTATGCACTCTACTGATAGTCCTGCTTAACTCTCTTTCTCAGATTACACTTAGAACAGTTTGAATAGAGACAGGAGACTGTTTTACACAGCAAAGTTACTATATACTGCCAGAATTATTTTAAGCACACCAGTGTTTTAAAATAATTGTTACCCACTGTCATCTTGCACACTTGTCTTTCCTGATAAGAGCACAGGGTACTTAACGGCAGACCGGGACTTCACCATACACTTCCTCCCCTGAGCTTCTCTTTAGAACAGAAGTTCTCAATCTTTCTACTCTTTAATATAGTTCCTCATGTTGTGGTGACTCCCAGCCATAAAATTATTTTTGTTGCTACTTCATAATTGTAATTTTGCTACTGTTATGAATTGTAATACTTTTGGAGATAGAGGTTTGTCAAAGAGGTTGAGACTCACAGGTTGAGGACTGCTTGCTTTTAGAGGCATGTCTTCGGGAATGGAGCCTGATGGCTGGTCTGTAGTCGTAAATAAACATTTACATCCTAGCCTCCTAAGTTTTGCTTATCTCAAAGGCCTAGTTAGCACATCTAATTCTCGGGTATTTTGGAGGCTAAATTCTACTTGTATAACTTAAGCAAATCTATTAGTCCTTTATAATATCATTTCTATGAGCATGAGTTTCTTCTACATCAAAAGGAAAAGAGACACAGAAGCAGAGTAAAAGAACATTTGAGCATGTAATGATCTTAAATTTCTTAAATTTGGTGACAACTGAAAAACTAAAAAGAGCTCCAAGTAGGAGAAACATAGGACAGTATTCAGATATGTACTAGTCAAACTGTCAAAAGCCAAGACAGAGAGAGGTTTGAAAGCATTCAGAGAGAAGCAACTCATGGCTAGTCGTCTTGTTTGCTTGTTTGTTTGTTTGTTTTGAGACAGGGTTTCTCTGTGTAGCCTTGGCTGTCCTGGACTCACTTTGTAGACCAGGCTGGCCTAGAACCACCACTGCCTGGCTAAATTTTTTTTTTGGTTGGGGGTGGGTTTAGTCTTCTTACCAAGATTCACCAGGTAAGATCTCACCAGGAACCCCTGAGCTCAGGAGGAAATGGAGTGACTTCCTCCAAGAGTTGACAGGGTCTGGAGGGAGGAAGGGTACAGCATGCATCAAACCTAATAAAAAGCAGACAACAGGATAACTCTGCACCTCAACCAAGATTCAATATCCAGCAAAACTACTCTGTAAAACAAAGACAAAGTCTACACAGGACCTATTTTTATGCGTGTTGGCGTTTACTCAAATACATTGCAATAAACTAAAGTGTAAATGGTAATTCCCAACACAGCTCTAAAAAGAAACTAATGAGTGCATAGTAAAAGGAAATTCAGTATTAAAAGACAATAGTAGCAAATAAATCAGGAACAAATTTTTATCTAGACATAAGATTTTTTGAACAGGAACAGAATAATAGGCTTAAGTTCTGCATTATCTGTAACTAAATATTAGTTAAACTATAAGACAGATATGAGCAGAGCAGATAAGACATGGTCTAACTGTAGTCTGTCTACAGAATGCTCATTTTAAATCCAGAAACAAATAGGACAAAAGTGCTGGCGTTGTGGCACATTCCTTTAATCCCAGCACTCGGGAGGCAGAAGCATCCCGGTCTACAGTAAGTCTAGGACAGCCAAGGCTACACAGAGAAACCCTGTCTTGAAAAACCAAACCAAAACAAAACACCCCTAAAAACCAAATAGGACAAAAGTAAGAAGATAGAAAATATTAGAAACACAATACTCTAAACCAGGAAGTATGCTGTAGACAACACAGTAATGTGAGCAAAAGTAATATTCAAGGTATAATTGGGTAAATTTTTTTTCCTCAAAAAAAGACTCAAAAAGAATATAGTGTGTAGATTGAAAGATCTTTTATAATCCCACTGAAATCAATAGCAAAGAGACTTTTAGCCTAAAAGTTTTGTAAATGTATAAGCTTAAATATTGTATGTGTATGAGTGGGCACCGTGTGCATGCAGTGTTCTCTGAGGCCAGAAGAGGGCAGCTGATCTCTGGGTTACAGACAGTTTTGAGCTGTCATATGGATGCAGGAAATTGAACTCAGGTCCTGGGAGATCAGCCAGTGCTCTTAACTGCTGAACCATCTCTCAAGCCCCTAAATTTGAGCTACATAATTAATGGGATAAGATTATCTTTTTTTTTCAGGGCTGGAGAGATGGCTCAGCAGCTAAGAGCACTGACTGTTCTTCCAGAGGTCCTGAGTTCAATTCCCAGCCACCACAGCATGGCCATTTTTCAGAACCCTAAACACAGACTTTACTATATCTTTGACCAGTTCTGCTTCTACTATATGCTTCAAAGAAAGGAAAACAGGATCTCAAAAAATCACCTGTGGATCAATGCCTATAGAGCCTAAAGGTGGATCCCATATATCTCGCACCCATGAGTGGATGAACACAGCAGGGTGTACTTAGAGTGTTACTTGGAGTTTGTAAAGCAAAGGTATTATTTATTTGTTATTTAAATTAGTGAATATCAAAGCTGTTAATGCCAAATGCCATGCTAGATGGCATAGCACTTAACAAGCACGCACAGAGCCCTTGGTTTAATTCCTGAACCCTGACCTAAATCCCTAGGCTTCCCTCTACCATTGGTTTTCTTTTTGTTTGGTTTTGGTTTTGGTTTTGGTTTTTCAAGACAGAGTTTCTCTGTGCAGCCTTGGCTGTCCTGGACTCTTTGTAGACCAGGCTGGCCTTGAACTCACAGCGATCCGCCTGCCTCTGCCTCCCGAGTGCTGGGATTAAAGGCATGTGCCACCACGCCTGGCCCGTTGGCTTTCTTTTTAATGTTTTGTTTTCAGACAGTATCTCACTGAGTTGCTTAAGCTGGCTTTGAACTTGTGACCCTTTGCCTTAGCTTACCAAGTAATCTTGATGAGAAGTGTGAACCACAAAGCTTTGCTTCTGGTTGTTTTAAAATGTTCATAGTTTCTGTAAATTTAATTCAAAGACTGAATAGACTTTTATTAAATAATCATAAATTAGGCAACATGCTTGTCTGCACTCCTCTGCAGTTGCCTCTCAGCTCTGCTGTGTTCTCTTGCTCACCCGCTGCAGCTGTCAAAAATTATCTGTTGTTCTCAACCTAACTGACATGGTCACCACTCTTGGGGAAAAGGGGTAGTGGGCTGATTGTTCATGTTGCTGCTTCTGACGCTGTACTCTGGTATGTAGGAGGACTGGTGAGAATGACCACCAATTAGAGTTCTGTTGAACCACAATATAGTAATTTACATAAAGAAGGTCTAAGACCTCCCGAATCCTCTACTGCTAGAATTTAAAGCATAAAGAAAACTCTTGACCAGTGATCAGTATTCTCTCTCTCTCTCTCTCTCTCTCTCTCTCTCTCTCTCTCTCTCTCTCTGTGTGTGTGTGTGTGTGTGTGTGTGTGTGTTGTCCTGGAATTCACTATGTAGGCCGATCTGCCTGCCCTCCCGAGTGCTGGGATTAAAGGCGTATATGCCGCTAGGCCTGGCTTAAGCATTTATTCTTTACGAGCCATTCTTTGGCACTCATAGTGTGCCCAGGAGGAGTAAAGATCCCGTTCTGGAAGAACTCTAGCATTGGAAACTTTGGAGGACTTGCCAGAGAGCTAAGAGGCAAGGAACAGAAATTGATAACCAAGTAAGTTGACACATCCAGGTCATCTGTAGACATGAGCCACAAGGCTTGGAAGGAAGCTTGTAGACTGTTTTGAAAACCTTTGTGGTTTATTTATATTGCATTGAGTCAGTGATACTTTGCTAGTACTTCATGTCATATATATATTATTGCTGTCACACATATAATAGGAGCCCAGGAAATATACAAAGTGTGGGATACTAGGGTAGAAAGACAAACCATTTTATAGGATTCTGTAGTTACTATAAACCTTTATATGTCCAGAAATATTTTTTTTTGCTTATCAGATAGGACATGGTAACAGATCAAGTTCTCTTGTCAGTATATATAGGAATGTTGAAATATACTTAAAAGAAAGTTTAATTCTTTTCACATAAGTTATTTCTTTTAGTTTTTTCTTTTTTCTTTTTTTTTTTTTAATTTCTTTTTTCATGTTTGTGGTTCTGGGGATTGAATGTGGGGCCTCACACAGGCTAGGCATATATATGCCCCTATCTCTATTTTGTATTGTTAGACAAATCTTCCTAAACCAAAACTTAATGAAGTACTCCATGATTAAAAATAATCTTTACTGATGCTACATTTCATGTACAATAAAACTTACGGTCTTGGATTAGTATTTCATACACTGCTGTTACATTTAAATAAATAACTCTTCTTGCTGTATCCTGTTGTCCAGCCTGACCACCGTGTGCATCACTCATACACTTGCCTTTGTGTGACTACTACCTAACGTGTCTTTTTGCCTTCATATCCATACCAGAAGACACCCCGCAATCATTTTCCTTTTCAGAAGTTTTCCTCAGCTGCCAGTAGTCCTGTGAACTAATCACTGTTCCACTTTTTGTATCATGTCGTTCTGTCATTTACTTCCTTGTCTGATAATTTTTGCCATTTATTCTATATATCTTTGAGTTCCAGTTTGACTGACGCCTTCTAATTAGCCTGTAACATTCCCGTCATAGAAGTGGTGTAAGGGAAGAAAAAGTCTTTTTTGACTTCAGGACTATTTTAGTGTTAATTGTAATCTTTTCTCATTTTTCTGTAGGGTCCAATGATGCTATTGCCCCAGCCTTTCCCCCTCAAGTGCTAGGCACAAGAGACGATGACCTCTCCGGCACTGTGAACATTAAGCACACAGAAGGGATCTACAGCAAGAGGGCTGCAGCAAAGGGGAAAACACCCTCGCAGAAAGGTAATGAGTGATGTTGCACGGTTTACAACTTGTTTCTTGAATGAAGTGAGAATATTGTTTTTTTTTATCCATTTTCTGATTGTTATGGGAACCTTTTCCTTACCATTACATTAAATATATGTATATAGGAAAATAAAATGTTAGACTATGTAAAGTGCTTTAGAGAAATGGAAAACTGTCAACTTCATTTTCAACATAAATAAAATGTATTTCAGCTGTTGAAACAAAACACTGAATGAAGCTTATTTTGACCACTAGATATCAGAAAAATCTTGACTAAAATGCTCATGAATTTATCTCTGTCAGATGTTACAGAGTCGCATTTCAGGCAGGATTTGACAAAGAGTTCACATGGTGTTTGAAATTTTGTTTTGCTACCAGTGTGTGAAAATTCAATTTTGGGCTTATTGGGGGGAAAAAATCAGACTGTGTGGTTGTCCTTAGCTCACATTCCTCTGTGACCATAGTCACTGTCAGCTGAGCCCTGGCTGTCTCCAGCAGACAGAACACCTGGTCTCCTTCTCACTGCAGCCCCACCCATCCGGAGCCTGCTGCTTCTCTCTGCCCAGAGTGCTGAGTTTTCAATTGCTTCTCTAGATAGAAGACAACCATTTTCTATAAGTGCAGTGTTTTTTAAGTTGCAGGAAGATGACTAGTTCCAGCAAGATGCTGTTCCAAAAGAACAGCAACAACAACAACAACAAAAAACCAAAAAAAACCCCAAAAACCAAAACGTAGAAGAACAGATGAATAGGTGAAGATGGACAGATAGCTGATCTTCTATAGGGAATGGAGGGATGTGCCCGCTTAATTTATAAAAGGAAATTTCTCTCTTTTTGGTTTTTTTCTGGGGTTTTTTGTTTGGTTGGTTTTTTTTGTGACAGGGTTTTTCCATGTACCCTTGGCTGTCCTGGACTCTGTTTGTAGACAAGGCTGGCCTTGAACTCACAGAGATCCACCTGCCTCTGCCTTTCTGAGTGCTGGGATTAAAAGCATGCGCCACCACACCTGGCTCAGAAAAATAAATTTTTCAGTAAACTGGATTCCTCCCCCCAAAACAAAACAAAAAAAAATAAAATAAAACCAGCAACCATACAGGGAATTATTGTCAAATAAGATATGCTAGAGTAAAAAGTTCTATAAAATGTAAACAGTAAATAAAGGCAAATGACAGTGGAAGTGAAAATTGCAGTGTGTCATTCCACAAAAGACATCCTGAATGCAGAAAGAAGAGCGTGAAGAAGACGCTCAACTCCACAGAGACTGGGCAAAAGAACTGGACAATGATTCTATAAAAGAGACTATGCTATATATATTACATATATAAAACCTTCACTTTGTTATAATCTGGGAATGCAAGTTAAAACAGCCATAGTTTACTTTTTTAGGGGTTTGGGGGATTGAGGCAGGGTTTCTCTGTAGCCCTGGCTGTCCAGGACTTGCTTTGTAGATCAGGCTGGCCTAGAACTCACAGAAAAGAGGTTCACCTGCCTTTGTCTCCTGACTGCTGGGATTAAAGGTGTGTGCCACCCAACCCAGCCTCAGCAGTAGCTTTTTATACTGAGTAGAACAGCTAAAGGAAAAGTGCTATGCTGTTAAGAGTGAAGAATAAAACCTCAGTCACTACCAGTGAGGATGTAATTAACTCATTCACTGCCAGTGAGGATGTAATTAACTCATTCACTGCCAGTGAGGATGTAATTAACTCATTCACTGCCAGTGTGTGTGTTGCTGGGTTTTGAATCCAGGGCCTCACATAGGTGTAAACGTGCACTCTACTACCACTGAGCTATACCTTTAGCCCCACACATATTTTTCAAGCCATATTTGTAATAGTTCCAATCTAGAAACCACCCAAATAGCCAACATTATTGAATATTTACTGGCAAAGAGAAGAGTGTTTATATATATGTTATATATACATATGTATACACACACACTTTACATAGTGTGAGTGAAGGGAAAAATATATATATATCTCCTACATTTTTATGCAAATGTTTTCTAGGACAGTAAAATCTTTTTAAAAAAGAAATGTAAAAGATAAGGCTATTAGAAATAAGCCTAAATTACACACACACTGGACAAAATATATGACAACCATATGCGATAAAAAGGTAAACATTTAGAATTTACATCTCTTTATGACTGTGGAATAGTTCAGAAGCTCATCCTTTCTTTTAGACAAGGCTTCATAGACTAGGCTGAACCCCCACCTTCTGATCTGATACTCTTGCCTCCAACCCCACTACCTCCATGCAGGCACCAGAGGCATGCGGCACTAGAGAGCAAGCCCAAGAAGTCATGCATGCATGCTGCCACACAAGTGCTCCAGCAACTGAGCTGCATCGCCAACCCTTAAGCCAGTCACACAAAACACAGATCCAAGGGGGAAAATGAAATTATTAACATGAAAAACTTGGCACATACTATGAACTATTAAATGATAAGGCATAGATTAAAAACAAGATATTTTTAGCTTTTAAAACCAGTGGGAAATGTTACAAGAATGTTCATGCTACTGCTTTTCAGTATAAAAAAATAAACAAATAGTCATATGTTGATCAGTAGATGAGTTGATGAGTTAAGACAAAAGAATATTGTATATATTGTTAGGCTCACATATTAATATGGGTATATCTCAGTCATATTGAATGAGAAGGTATGCTCTTAATGGCATATATAGCATTGAATCTTTATATAAGATTTAGACATTTAAGACTATAAATTATTAGCATAGATTATTAAAATTATTACTATTGTTTAATATTAATTCAACATGCTATAAAGAGATCGAGAGAAACTCAAGTCCAGTATCAAGTAGAAGGGGGATAGCAACAGGAAATCATGTCTATATAATGTTTTATTTTTTTTTAAGCCAAGTTGTCAATATCTTGTTAGGCTCCTAGTGTACCTAAAATATTAAAAATGCTAGAGAATAAGGTGAAAAAATTTAAAATTGAAGTAATAGCAATAAAGAAAAAGTTGACTTGAAAGAAGAAATTGCTAGGTAAATAAAGCCAAGGCTGATTCTTTATTGTGTGTTTCATTGTCTGTTAACTTTCTGATTTCCTTGTTGAGAAATAGAGATAAAAGAGGACATGTGACCAAGGAGGGGAAAGAGAATATAAGGTATCCAACAGGCCTAGAAGTTATAGCCATGCGGGGTTTAGTGAGTGCTGTTTGCAAAATCTAGATGGAATAAGTATTTTTCTTTTTTTTTTTTAAAGGTTTATTTATTTGTTTAATTAATTAATTATTTAATGTTTATGAATGCTTTATACTTGGTGGCCAGAAGAAGGCACCAGATCTCATTATAGATGGTTGTGAGCCACCATGTTGTTGCTGGGAATTGAATTCAGGACCTCTGGTGGTGGGTGCTCTTAACTTCTAAGCTGTGTCCCCAGCCTGGGTATTTTTCTTGACATTATGGTTGATTAAAAATTTGAAAAGGCCAAAGAGCCTCAAGAAGCTGTTTAAATCTACATTTTTATTTTGAAAAACATAATTTGATTTATATGTTTGTGGTTGCATCAGACTGTCAATATATTTTAAAGTGTTACTTTATTTAAACTGATGTTGTGCAGAAGATGTGGCAAACTTTCTAATTCATATTAGTTTCCCAAAACAGAGCTTAAGAGTTTTTTTTCTCCCTCATAAAGGGCTTGGGGGGTGGCTGTGTGCCTGGGGAGGAGGACAGGAGGGCTACTTGCCTTTGTTTATTATTATCTTCTCTCCTCCTCTCTGGGACCAATGGTGTCCTTATCCAGAGTCCCCAGTTCAAGTTCCTGTAACTGGGGATGGGAATGCCTCGGACAAAAACCAGTAGGAGGGTTGTGACCAAGATGGCAGGACCTGAAGAAAGAAATTGCCTGCCGAAGGACCCTGCAGGGAGCTGAGCTGGGCTCCACTTGCCTCTGTTCCCCTAAGAAGCCTGGAGGCCACAAGCGTATGCCCCAGTCTCTCTGTGTCCCCATCCACTATCCTGCCATGAGAGTTGCTAGCTACTGTTGGTTGACTTTGGCATGGATAAAGTTACATTTTAAAAACTCCTCACGATATTTCTGGAAAACTTTTTAATGTAATATACAAAGTAATCTTATTGTCAGAAATTTGCTGAATGTGCCTTTTTGCTTTTTAGTAATTATTTCAACATCACAAGATACTCTTCATGTGAAGTGTATATAAATAAGCTTAGAAAGTGGGTGTTATTTTGTTTTGTTTGTTTTTTGGTCTTTTTGATAACCATGGTCCTGACAGTTATATTTTTAGGATAGAGTATTTTTAAAAATTACAATTTATTACATCCTGAATGTTATCTCCTTGCTTGTATCTTCCTGTTCCTGCCCTCTTCCACCCTATTCCCCTCCCCTAGACCTCTGACAGAAGGGGACTGCCCCCTCCCACCCCCCACCAAATGGCCACAGCATGTCAGATCTCATCTGGATTGCCTGCTTCCCCGTTCTCTGTGTGCCCCTGGGCCTCCCCACCAAGGGGGAGTGATCAAATAGATGCCCAGAGTTCATGGGTTTTCCTTGTGTATATTCTTATTTTTGTCTTTTCCTTGATATTTATAGAAGTTAACCCCCCATTTGATAGTCTATTAAGTTCCCCCTAATTTTTGCTGTTAGAGCCTGCATTGTTTATGTTAATCATTGCCCTATGACTTAATTTGAAATCAGACAAACTTTCCCTCATTCCCTCCTCTTATTTTGCATACAGATTTCAAGTCATTATTATGAAGCTTTTACTATGCTTAGACTGTGCCTGTAAGATCCTGTTTTATCGAATTTTTATAGTTGCTTTTAATTTTTTACACTTAATTTTAAGGAATATTTTAAAAATAAATAGCAGTAGCACCAGTTGTTAAATTCATTAAACTATGCTAAACATTTTAACTGAGTTAAAGTAGTCTCTGACATAGATTACATAATTAAAAAAAGATAGTCTCATACCATTATACTAAAACTGTTTATGTTCTAGAAATTCAGCCTGTTTACTTTGGAACTAATGTGGGTATTTTACTTCCCTAGGATTATGCTAAAATTGCCTGTATGTAGCAGGTTTAATTTAGGGTTATCTTTGATTAAAAAACCATCCCAAAATGTAAGTGGATTTAAGGAAGACAAGAAACCATTTCTCTTTCTGTATTGTAGGCAGTTCTGGTGTTCAGGCTAGGGAAAGAGAAAGCCTTTCTTCAGGGGAGCTTCTCAGAGGTTACACTCGCTTTGGTCCTAGATGCTGGCCTGAGTCATGCGGGCGCATCAAGGTGCACTGCCAAGGTAGCTGAGCCATTAATGTGGCAATGTGCTCAGCTACTGTAGTGGGCAAAGAAAATGTGTGTTAGAGAGCAGATAGGGTTTCTGCCACAGTTATGAACTCGAGACGTATGTTAGAGCAGAAAACACTTCTCTTTTTTACATACTGTTTTTTTTTTCTTAAGATTTTAAATTTGTATTCTGGGGAAAACTGCAAGATTTTATCACTTTTTTATTGTTGCTAAATGAATGTTCTTGGAACCATTTTGATTGTTAGTTTCCTGATACACTTTAGTCGTCATTGTCCTTGGGAATAAAGTCTAAGCTCTTTCTTTAGCAGTCTTCCAGAGAGTTGGGAGCAGCGCCAGCATAACCTCGCCTGCTCAAGTTTTCCTCTTTTCCTTATAGAAGCTGTTCTGGGTAGATGCTTGGTGGCTTTCCTGAGCCCACTCCTATGTTACCCAGCCACCTTTGCTTTCAGTGACTTCTGTTTCCTTTCCAAAATGTTTCTGATCTCTGAGAGACCGGTCAGTTGTCTAGAGTTTTCTATGGTAATGCTTGCTAGAATTACTTTTTTCTTTGTAAGGCTGTTTTGTGTGTGTGTGTGTGTGTGTGTGTGTGTGTGTGTGTGTGTGTGTGTGTGTGTGTGTATGCATTTGTACCACTTGAACACCTGGCGCGCAAGAGGGTGTCGGATTCTCTTGAACTGGAGTTGCTTATGCTTGTAGGCCACCATGCTGGCTGGAAACAAACTCAGGTTCTCTACAAGAGCAGCAAGTGCTTTTAACCACGGGGCCATGTCTCCGCCCTTATTCTTTAGCTCCATGTGACGAGTGTGTCAGTGTGCTTTTTTTTTTTTTTTTTAATTCAATTTGCATTTTTCTAAACATTGTGGTATGGCTGTTTATGTTTTCCAGTACCACTAACAATGCCTTTGACATATTGGGTAGAGGTTTTTTGGATCAACTTCTTGTATGTATTAATGCATTCATTTTGTTCTCAGATACCAGTAGTACCACTGTACAAGTCAGAAAAACTGAAAACCTGCCAGACACTAAATCCATTAAACAGGAGGAGGAGATCCATGTTAAGAGGACCATCCCTCAGGAACTCTGCCCAGAGAAGGACAGCTCCTTAGAGATAGATATTTCAGGTAATGCAGCGTATGTTAGTATGTATGCCTGAATGCTCTAGTGTCTGTGTTTCTGCTTCATTCTGACAAAAATAAGGCATGTTTATATTTCATTTATGAATATTTCAATACTGCATTGTCTGTATGGGTATGTGTATGGATTTGTAAAATAAATGTTAATTCTGGGAAAATAATAGAAACAAAATTACATGTAAATACATTCAGCCCTCCATAACCCAATTTAGCCAACATTTAGAAAACATTTGAGAAAAAAGTTGTCTTCATTGCCCACCATGACTTTGCACACACAGCACAGGATAATGATCTTGTGTCTGGTACTAAAGCACAGAAGTGCTGATGCACATGCACAGGTAAATGCACGTGTCTCCCTGTCATTTAAAGCACTTGGATCTGGGAGAGGTCCAGGAACTAGTCCTGTCAGTTCTATCAGACACTGAGGGATGACGACACCTCTAAGGCTGATGATGCCAGAAGTGCAGTATTGTGTCTTAGAACTGAAACGTGGAAACCTAATGCTATTCTAGAAGATTGAAAAAGGAGAGTAGCATCAGTATATAACAGTGAAAAGCCAAATTAAATAAATTTATGTTTATCTTTGGTCCAGGTATTATGACAAAAGAGAAGAGCATACTGAACATAAACCATTACTGTTCAGTTGTCACATTTTAACCTGTTAGAAGATGAGCCTTTCCATGTAAGAGAAAGGCGCAAAGGAGTGGGTAGTCCGTTAGCTATTCACATTTAGACAGTAAAAGATCACTTTTACCAAGTGTGTAAGTACTGGGCAGTGGGGAAAGGATAGTCTTTTCAACTGATAGTATAGAGAAATTGAATAACCAGAACAAAAGAATGAAGTTAAATTGTTACTTTACGTAAAGCTACATCAAAAAGGATTAGAGGTATAAACAGAAGACCTGCGCTCCTAGAACTACTAGTAGAAAATAAGGAAACCTTCAGGAAAGTGTATCTGGTAAGCAGTTCTTTGACACAAGGCGAAAGGGTAGATGGACAAATGAAGCAGGCAAGAACGGAAGCAGACTGTCAGCAGGATTGGGAAAATACTCCCAGTGCGTCTGCTTGTTGAGAGCTAAACCCAGAATGTGTAAGGAGGATATGTGCCCTGAAAAAACAAACCAAGACAAACCTGACTTAAAAATGGACAAGGAGTTAAACATAGTTCTCCAAAGAGAATATAGGCATGACACAAGAGAGTATATGAGATGACACATAACGTAAGAGAAATGCAGTTCAAAATGGCAAGGAATGAACAGCTCACATGCATCTAAGGAAAGCTTCCAAAAGAATTCCAGCTGTTTGGGAAAGTATAGAAAGTCTGGAATTGATGCATCACCAGCAGGAATGTAAAGTGTGTGGCTACTCTGGAGAACAGCACGGCATTCCCTCAGACAGTGAGTGTAGTGCTCACGTCGTGGGGCACATGTTCAGAAGAGCTCAAAGGGAGACCTTGAACTTGGCGACATGTTCATCATGGTTACTTATTACATCAAGAGGTAGGAGTGAGCCAGCTGTCCGCCAGGTAGTGGGGTAAGGAAAAAGTGAATTGCTGGTCAACGAAGAGCCGTCCTAGAGTGCTGTATGCCTACAGTCCAGAGGCAGAAGCAGGAGGATTATAAATCAGAGGCCATGGCTGGGCGTGGTGGCGCACGCCTTTAACCCCAGCACTCGGGAGGCAGAGGCAGGTGGATCTCTTTGAGTTCGTGGTCATCCTGGTCTACAAAATGAGTCCAGGACAGTCAAGGCTACACAGGGAAACCCTGTCTCGAAAAACAAAAAACAAAAACAAACAAAAATAATAATAAAATAAAATAGAGACCATTATAATATGCATAGTATATTCAAGGTCATTATGGAATATATAATTAGACCTTGTCTCACACAAAAGCAATTAAAAAAAAGAATGTATTATATATTTAAAGATGGTAATTATGCAGCCTTCATGAGGAAATTGTCATGTGCTACAACAATGGATGAACCTTATAAGGACATACACTAAGCAAAATAGCCCAGCCACTAAAACACAATTAATTTTAGATTATACTAATATGAAATATCTCAAGCAGACAAAAATCATAGAAAAAGAAAGTAGAAAGGTGGTTGCTAGCTGGATGTGGTGGCGCACTCCTGTAACCCCAGCACTCAGGGAGGCAGAGGCAGCTATGTCTCTGTGCATTCATGGCCAGCCTGATCTACAAAGCAAGTCCCAGTTAGCCAAGGCTACACAGAGAAACCCTGTCTTGAACCCCGCACACCACCCTAGAGAGAGAGGGAGGGGGAGAGAGGGGAGGAGAGACATGGGGAGAGGGGGAGAGGGAGAGGTGGGATGAGGATTGACAGAATAGTATTGCCCAAACTGTCTTTGACCTTGTGACTCTCCTGCCTTAGCTTCCCAAGTATCTGGAATTACCGGCTTCTGGCTGCTTATTATTATTATTATTATTATTTTAAATAATGTTCTTTAGAACACAAAAGTTTTCAACTTTGATAAAGTGTGGATATTCATTTATCTAAGTCTTATTTTTATGATATTATAATGAGTAGAATTATACTTTTAATAATTTGGATAAAAATTTAATAATTATATATTCATTTATATATCACCACGTTTTTATAGGGAGCCTAATTTTCTTTCTTTCAGTGGTATATATGTGTATATATGCATATACACATTACATAAATCTTGTATAAGCTGCTTTTCTTCTGTTTGGTGTAGTGAGTATAGTCAGACTGGTAATTAGAACCACTTCTGTAGTAGTTTCTTTTCTCTTGCTGTGATAAAACACCATGACCAAGGCAACTTATAGACAGAGGGGCTTATTTGGGCCTATGGTTTTGTTCTTTTGAATTTTGGTGGGGAAGTGTGGAGCAGGCAGGTGTGGAGACTGGAGCAGCAGACTAGAGCTCACATCTGAAAACTGCAAGCATGAAGCATAGTGAACTGGGAATGATGTCAGGCTCTGAGGCCCCAGGCCTGCCCCCAGGGATATACTTTTTCCGACACGGCCATACCTTCTAAGCCTCCCAAGCAGCGTCTCCACCCTAGGGCATATTCAGGGGACAGTCTCAGACCACCACAGTACATTCACATAGCTGTAGTTCTTAGATAACCCTTGTTACGTGTTTATGCTTGTGCTAGAATTGGTTATTTTATTTTTAGTTTACTTACTGTAGGTGCACAAAAATTGAAATTGTAAACACATTTTTCTTGAAACCTTACCTAAGCTTTTTTATTAGTTGTATTTGTTTTATGGACTTCTTGGAGTAGAACGCAGTTAAGGACATTTAAAAGTTAAAGTGACTGTACATCTAAGTGATACATCTGAAACATAGATATGAATCTGGGACTGAGAGAAATCATGACAGGAAATATAAATCGAAGAGTAGACATTGACACTGAAGTGGCGAGGTAATGATCATCTTACAGGGAATTTTGCATGTGAGCATGCTCTGGATAGAGTGGACTCTATGAGCAGACCGTGGTCACCACAGAGCTATTAGTAATCCTGTGGTGTGCTAAACTCAGGAGCAGTTTAAAGAGAAAATTGATTTGGCTAGTTGGAGAACAGGGGAATAGATGCTTTCTATGTTAGCAGCTTGACCCTGAAGAGTAACAGAGGAATGAACCAGCACAAAGATGTTCTGAATGCCGGTGCCATGATATTGAATGGTCCAGCAATCAGAGATGAACTTTAATGTGCAGTTCAGAGAAACATTCTAACTAGTAAACTGTAATATATGATTGCATTTAACAACACATATTTTGATGTGGAACGATGATTACCCAAAAATGAGGTTTAAAAATTTTTTTCACTCTACGCACTTAACACCAATGGTGAAACCTCAGGTTTGTTTGTTCGTTTTTAAAGCTGGAAAAACCCATCTAAGTCTTACTAGCAGGATGAAAATTTTTTTTAAGATTTATTTATTATTATGTATACATTGCTTTGCCCACATGTGAGGAGAAGACATCAGATCACATTATAGATGGTTGTGAGCCACCATGTGGTTGCTGGGAATTGGGCTTAGGACCTTTGGAAGAACAATCAGTGCTCTTAACCTCTGAGCAAATTTTAAAAAGAAAGAACACATACAAAAATAGCCTATTTAGAACAGGTGGTATATACACAAGGCAACTAATTGTAGTGCAGAGAACTAAATGGCTGTCCTTGAAGTCACGTAGTGTTGTCACATGATGGCAGAGTTCAATCCAGATTTTTGTTTGTTTGTTTTTTTTAAATTTTGGCTGGCCTAGAGCTTATTGTTCAGGCTGGCCTTGAATACACAGAGGTCCAGTAGTTTCTCTTGTAAGACTGAGACCTCTAGAGAGATCTCTAGTTTATTCCCGGAGTCCCCACTAAGAGACGGAGTCCATTGTCGATGTAAGCGCATAGGAATTTATTGAGTCAATGCGTCGAGGTCTGCCCAGCTCTTTCAAGCTACAGACCCCGAGGAGCAGAGGCATGGGCTTTTTATAGCTTTTAGACAAAGAAATGAGTTTTACAGTATGTGATTGGTTGGCATTTGGGCAGAAAAGCTGTAAGCAGGGAGTTACAAGCCTTGGCGTTTCGTGGTTGGGTAATGGGAGGACAAGTTGACCTATGGAGAAGATTGGTTGAAGCAGTCACAGGGGGCGTTAGGAACTTTCTTAGTTGAAAGGGGTAAGTACATTCCTGGGATAGTGGAAATTTTGAACACAAGCTGTAACACAAACTTGCTGTCCTTGAGTTAAGCTGGACTCTCAGCACAGGCGGCCTGTCCTTGGGACAAACTGGGCTCTTTAAGCAGATAAGATTTACAGACTTTGGGCTGGAGAGATGGCTCAGAGGTTAAGAGCACTGCCTGCTTTTCCAGAGGTCCTGAGTTCAAATCCCAGGAAACACAATGTGGCTCACAACCATCTGTAATGTGATCTAATGCCCTCTTCTGCAGATAAAGTACTCATATACAATAAATAATAATTTAAAAAAAGATTTACAGACTTTGGCCCTTAATGGGGGTCTTTAAGGGAGGACTGGGTAGGCCAGCTTTTACATTTCCCCACACTTTGGCCTTAATGGGGGTCCTTAAGGAGGCTGGTTCCTGTACTGTACTCCCTAGTGCTTGGACGACTTGTTTTTAGTTTTTGATTATAGGTACCATGCACAGTTAGTCCAGCACAGCACTGAACTGGCTGTGTAGCAGAGGGTGACTGGGAGCTCTTGATCCTCTTGTCTCAACATTTTGAGTGCTGAGGTTCTAAGTACAGTTTCTTTCATATGAGGAATTGAACCCAGGGCTTTGTGCATGGTGAGAAAACACTCTTTCAGCTGAGGTCAAGCCCCAACTCTGTCACATGATGGTGGACTTTACCCAGAATCCTTATATTTTGACTCATGCCAGTCTGATTGCTAAGCACATGTTCTATGTCTAAAGAAAAAGCAGCACCATTTATAAAGGGAAGACAAGCCTTTCTAAATTCTTCCAAAATATTTTTTCTTATTCTCTTCAGAATCTGAATGCCATTCCGCATTTGAAAACACCACGCACTCTGTCTTCAGATCAGCCAAGTTTTACTTCCATCATCCAGTGCACCTGCCCCATGAGCAAGACTTCTGCCCTGAGTCTTTGGGAAGGAGTGTTTTCATGCAGCATTCTTGGAAGGATTTCTTTCACCATCATTCAAAACACAGCTGCCTTCCTCCCCCTGGCCCAAGTGTGGACAAGACCAAGATGGATTACACCAGAATTAAGAGCCTCAGCATCAATTTGAATTTGGAAGACAATGAGAAGATGTGTACTGCCAAGGATCAGGCCAGAAACCCAAAAGGCCAAAGACAGACGGATGACCAAAATAGAGATAAGAACGTCACCCCAGAATTAAGGACACAGTGCACCGTGACGTTGAATGAACTCTGGAACAAGTACCAGGAGCGACAGAAGCAGCAGAAAGCACCTGACGACTGTGATAAGAAAGAGCTCTCTTTGGTAGAACGACTTGACCGGTTGGCTAAACTGCTTCAGAATCCCATCACACACTCTCTCCAGGCCTCAGAAAGTACACAAGATGATAGCAGAGGGGGACCAGGAGTGAGGGGGTTGACTGGGAGGAGGCAACACCAACAGAAAAACAAGCAGCAGAGGAAGTGGAGTAAAAGCTTAGCAAGGGGTCAAAGTGCAGGTGATGTTAGGAAAGGCAGAGTGCCTTCTTCTCATCACAGTGGGAAATCCAGTCAGATTAAAATTGATCAGATTAAATTAGATAAATACATCCTGAGAAAGCGGCCAGATTTTAATTATGTCACCAATACCTCCTCAGATTCTAGACCCTCAGAGGAAAGCGAGCTCCTCACAGATAGTCCCAACATTTTTTCCAGCACTACTTCTCCCGTGGACTCGGACATATTGACCCAAACTGATAGGGACGTGACTTTAAACGAAAGGAGCAGCTCCATATCCACCATTGACACAGCCCGGTTGATCCAAGCTTTTGGCCATGAAAGACTGTATTTGTCACCCAGGCAAATTAAATTATACAGCAGTGTCACTAATAAGCAGAGGAGATACCTGCAGAAGCGATGCAAGCACACCACGATGGCAGTGAACACAGGCTGTCCCCAAGTGACTGCTGAGCACACCAGAAGGAGGCACATCCAGGTACACAGCTACAAGTTCCAACTGGCAATGTGACTGCCTTTTTTGTGGACTTTTCTAGTTAATCTCTTCGCACAGGTGGAAAAAAAAAAGTCATTTGCCCTTTCCTCACTATAACGTTCCTTCCCAGCTGGAAAAGAGTGAGAAAGTATAGCACAGCGCTATTGTTTGTTGTCATTCTTTCCACCAGCGCACACGCCAGTCACCCTTTAGGTGCAGAGCTCGGCACTAGATGTTCTCACATCTGTGAAGCAAAAGGAAGGCCCTGGCCCGGGGGCTGCAACTTAGCATGGCCTCTCTTCGGCCCAGGGGGGGTTGTCTGTTTTTATTCTTTTCTTCTGTTCTTTGAGAAGTATTTGAATTGCCTTTAAATTCATAATACGCACTTACACATAAGAAATACACTATGACTTTTTTTTTTTTTTAGGTAAATGAAGCATTAGGATAATACAAAAGTTGAAAATGGGGTAAGCCAAACATGGTTTAAAATAAATAACTAAATGAAGAACTGAGAGATGGAAGGACATGTTAAAGCCAGACAGGGATAAATACACTTGGTGGGTGTATTTGCAAGAAATAAGCTACAAGTATAGTGTTACGTGCTCTAGAAGATAAGTTGTGATCACTTTATAAAAGCAAGCCAGAATTTCAAGACTACTGGTTATTTCCATTACTAACACCTAAGAGTGAAGTTTCTTCATCTGTCTTCATAAAGAAGACATGAGAGAGTAACAGCCCTCCAGACCCCTCATGGTACATGCCTCCGCAGGCAGAGGCTCTTAGGGCCGCACTTCTTCCATCACAGAGTTGGTAAAGGCAGAGTAAAATCAGAGCCATGAAATTAGTGGTGCACACCTGCTAGCTCAGCATTCAGGACGCTGAAGCAGGGGGATCATGAGTTTGAGGCCAGCCTCAACTACCGTGTAAATCTGTCTCAACAAAACCAAAGTAAAATCTAGAGAAGAGCTCTCCAGGGAGAGATGCTCTCCACTGGAGCAGGGAAAATAGAATTTATATAATTTTTTTTACTCAAGCTTTCCAATCTTCTATTTTTGTATTTTTATAATATATGGTTAGTGAAATAATTTATAAATAAATACCTATTTTGGCAATTCGTGCTTAAATATTTTGTCAGTAGAGGATTGCATGGAGAGGATTGCCGGTCGAGAGGGAAGGAGACAGGAGATGCTCAGTTCACCACAAGCAGTGCTTCTCAAGACCAAGTCTGTGACAGGTGTGAAGCTACAGTGCTCACATGTGCTCATTGGTGGGCTTAAGGAATAAAAAGCTGAGAGAACACTGAAAAGAGGGGAAAGGGTCCAGGTAGGGTTATGTGTGCCCACATAACACAAAGTTTGCACTTTTGAGCTGACATCGTGGTATCTATCTGTATTTGAAGTACTCAGGACGCTGAGACAGGAAGATTGCTGTGAGTCTAAGGCTGTCCTGAGATACTTAATAAGACTGTCTCAAGAATAATTAAATGATATTCAGGGCTTCTAATCCTGCCCTTCCCACTAGCCCTTGGCAG
This sequence comes from Acomys russatus, assembly GCF_903995435.1. NCBI lineage: Eukaryota > Metazoa > Chordata > Mammalia > Rodentia > Muridae > Acomys > Acomys russatus. The sequence continues at coordinate 14,497,485 of NC_067149.1, forward strand.
CCAATAATCTGGGAACTTGTCTGTTCTGGGCAGTTCATATAAGTACAACCATATAGTATGTGGTTCTTGTCAGGTACCCCTGCTTCCAGGGGCTGAATATGGGGTGTCATCCCTTCAAGGCAAGTACTCTACCACTGAGCTGCAGTCCCCACCTTTTCAAATGTTTCCAAGGCTCGTCTGTGTCAAACCACAAACAGCACTGCCAAACCACAAACAGCACTGCAGTTTTCTGTGTTGGGTAATACTCCGCTGTATGTGTGCTCTATCTGTTTATATATCCAGTAGTAGACACTTGGATACGTCAACACTTAAGCCGCCGAGAGCAGGGCTAACCGCGGAATCCCTGTGTGCAGCAGTGTTGAGTTTCTATTTCAACACACCCTTGCCAGGACCATTTTTTCCTGTCCTTTGTTTTAATGTTATCTACTAGCTGTGCTATTGAGTATGCGGTGGTTTTTATTTACATTCCTGTAGTGACTAGCCATGTTGAGCATTGTCTATGCATTTTAACCATTTGTATATCTTCTTTGGAGAAATGCCTGTTTTTACAAAGTTCTTTGACCTTTAGAAACTTAGCTGCTTGGCCTTTGTGCTGGAGTTGTTAAGCTTTTCTATATACTAGTCTCTCACGGAAAGCATATTTTGCTGTTCTGTGGCTGCCTCTCACCATCACTTCACGCTTGTATCTTTAGACATACAGCAGCTCTAGTAGTGCAGCATGCGCTCTCTTACCTGTGCTTTAGGGCCACAGTCAGGAGGTTGTTGTCAACTTCGTACTCCTAAGATTTTTACTTTAGCTTTGTATATTTAGAGATCCAGTCTATTTTGAGTTAATTTTTGTATATGGTATATAAAAAAGGTCTACTTTTTTGTGTCTAGTTCTACATGTTCGTGTCTAGTTCCCTCAAAGTCATTTGTTAGACCATTTTCCCCATTTGTTCCTTGGCACTGGCATTAGAAATCATGGCAGCGGAGTGGGGGGTAGGGAGTGGTGTCCGTGTGTCTCTGTCCACATTTGGTACTCTCTTCTGTTTCGTTGGCCTGTTTTCCTTATGCTAATGCCACAGTTTGTATTCAGTATCTCTTCATCATAATTTTTGATAGCAAGAACTGTCCTGTTTTCAAGATTATTTGGACCACCCAGAGTCTTTTAAGAGCCTATACCTTAAAATATTTTATTCTTTCTAGCGCTGTTGTAAATATAATTATTTTAATTTCATTTTTGGATTATTTGTTGGTATATAGATACATAGCTAATAATTACATGTTGATCTTGTGCCTTACAGCATTGCTGAATTGATTTCCTTGTAGAGGATATAGAATTTCCTGTCATCTGCAAATAGAGACAGTCTTCTTTTCAATTTGGATGGCTTTAATTTTTTCTGATTTATCGCAAACATCTAGTAGAGTGTTAAATGCTCTCAGGGGAAGGCTCAGTCTTTGACAGTTGAGGATGTGTTACTATGCTATGTTCTCTGACTTTTGTTATATCGAGGAAGTTCCTTTTTGCTAGTTTGGATTTTATTTTTATTATAAAAAGTTTTGGCTTTAGTAAAATTTGGCTTCTATTGAATTGATCTCCTACCCATTTTCTACTAATGTGGTAAATATTAATCAATCATCACGTCAAGCCAAACTTGGATTCCTGGTGTAATTTTCATTTTGCCACATTACTCAGTTCTTTTTAAGTGCTGTCGGCTTCAGTTTGATAGACTTTTAAAGACGACTTTGCATCTATATTCCCACGGCCTATAGTTTCCTTGAGATGTCTTTGCTACTTTTCTTGTCAAGATAATAGCAGCTTCATGGAATGAGTTTGTCATCCTGCTGTGTTTTGATGATCAGTGGTAGGATTAGTGCTGACATTAATGTTAAATCTTTATGTGTTTGAAAGAATTTACCAATGATTTCTATCAGTCATGTGTTTTTTAAGATCTTTCTTATTTAAATGATTCAATATCATAAGTCTAAGATTTCAATTTATTGAGTCAGTTTTTTTGTTTTTGTGTGTTTTCTAGTAGGTTTTTTTTTTTTTTTTTAAAGATTTGTTTCTTTTATATAGCTTTGAATTGAAAGAAATCTGCCTGATTCCTGGGCTTATATAGACCTGTGCCACCACTCCTGACTATATTTGCTTGTCTTTTTAAATCATATAGAAAAATGAAAAGTTTTAAGCTGGAAATAGAGTCATGCTGGCTCTTGAATTTACTTATAGCAGTTAGCATTAGGAGTATTTCTTCAGTCAAGTTGTGTGGGTATTTTACAAAGTGTAATTGCGAATCTTTTAATGGGTTTATGATTTGAAAACATGTTCTTCCCTTTTTTTTGGAAACAGATACTGTGTAACCCTGTCTCTTCTGGAACTCAGTATATAGACCAGTTTAGCTGGAACTCAAGAGCTCTTTCCTCTACATACCAAGTGCTAAGATTAAATGGCGTGTGCCATTACTCTGAGTTTCTTCTTACACACACACACACACACACACACACACACACACACACACTTCAATATCATAAGTCTACATTACTCTCCAGACTGTTGACTTCACTTTCAGTGCAGCACTTTAATGTTAGCAGAGTCCTGTTAATGTACTCATCACACATGCTCTTCAATGTTGTATCTGAAACTAAGACTCAACCCAAAGTCAAAAACAAAAATACTCTTTGGTTTTCGTCTAATATGTCTAGAATTTTAGCTTTCATTTAGTTTATGCCAGCTTTCAGCTGCTTTTTAAAGCTCATGTGGGTGCAGCTTTACTCCTTTGTATGTTGCTATCCAGTTAAAACCATTTGTTGCAAAGACTGTTTTCTTCACCAAGTATTTGGACACTCTTGCTAGAATTCTTTTCCTCTCTCTCTCTTCCCTGCCCCCCCTTTTCAAAACATGGCTTCTCTGTGTAGTCTTGCCTATCCTGGACTTGCTTTGTAGACCAGGTTGGCCTTGAACTTACAGAGATCTTCCTGCCTTGACCTTTCTGAGTGTTAGGCTTACAAGTGTATGTCACCCTGCTGCTTGGCTCAGATATATTTTCTAATAAGAAATCATGAAACTTGTGTGTGGGGCATTGTTTGTTTTTATTTTATATGTATGAGTGTTTTGCCTGCACATATGTATGTGGACCACATGGACTTGCATGGTACCTATGGAAGTCAGGAGAGGGCATCAGAGCTCTTGAAACTAGAGTTTCAGATGGTTGTGAGCTGCCAAACAGGTCCAGGAAATAAAATCCAGTCCTCTGCAAGAACAAAAGATGCCCTTAATCACTGAGCCATCTCTCCATCCCCCACCCCCACCCAAACCTTATTTTTGTGTAACATTGATAAGTGAGCAGAGAAAGTGGATTTCCAAATCTCCTTAATTTTCATTTCGGTCTGAAGGATCATCTGAGCCTCCAGTTTTGTCATGTGACTCCTCTCAGAGGTGTGGTGACAGAGAAGGGTGAGAGAAGTGCTGTGCCTTTCCTTTCCATGCCATTTCTAGTTCATCATCTTTATCATCTTAACATACATATTTCACTGTGTAATCCAAAACTCATCTCAAGCGTGTAATCCTCCAACTACAGTCTCCCAGATTACAAGATTACAGGCAGATACTGCCAAAGTCAAACAAACAGAAAACTTCAGTGCTAAGTATTGGATGAATTAAATGTGTTCTCATTCATGGCCTCCCTTTAAAAATTTTTTTTCCTCTGTACCCATTCTCATTTTTATCATATGTCTGGCCTTTTGGAAATATATTTTGAGCCAGTGGGTTCTTAAAAATACTGTGTGTGTGGACACATGCATTTCAGTTTATATAAAAAGCGCACCACTGGTTTGTTTTTCATGCTTACCTGAGAATCCGTTGGCATCTGTAATCACAGGTATGTCTAGTCACTGCATAATACTCTATAATCTACACATTTATATGAGCTCAGCTAGACAGGCAGCCCAGCTGTTTGGCACACAAAACAGCAGTGCAGATCTTTGTGAGTCTTCTGCATGTGTACTGGAAGTGGGATGATTGGGTCAGCCGACACAAATGCTTAATCTCATACAGGAGCACAAAATTTATTTATTTATTTATTTATTTATTTCTTTCTTTCTTTCTTTCTTTCTTTCTTTCTAATCTTTATTTCTGCCTGAATTGTATAAAAATTGCCATTTCTACTCTTTGGCTGGTAATGTCTAATCTTCATTTGGAAATAAGATATACAGATTTCTATACCATGTAAAATGTGTGTGTGTTTTGTGTGTGTGTGTGTGTGTGTGTGTGTGTGTGTGTGTGTGTGTGTGTGGTGTCTTTTTGAGTAAATGCTGCTTGTCTTTCAGTGTCTACCATATCCCCAAACTGTAGGTACGACACAAGAGAGGCTTTTAAGAGATTTGCTTTATTTTCAACTTTAACACATTGACTCTTCCATCCATACACAGTTCTAATATGGAGTGTGACCAGTAGTGTGGGATGCTTCTTTGAGATTTGCATACACAGGAAGAAGGGATGGGAGACTGTAGTATAGTCTTATGTTAACAAGCTGTAGGCTGAGCATGGTGGTACATGCCTTTAATCTCAGCACTCAGGAAGCAGAGGCAGGAGGATCTCTTGAGTTCAAGGCCAGCTTGTTGTACAGAGAGAATTCCAGGATAGCGCTACACAGAGAAGGAGAAAAGAAAAAAAAAAATTATCGCTGTAAAACTCCATTCTCAAAACATAGCATCTGTGGTTCCAGTAATTCTAAACACCTATAGAATATTGTAAGCAGTAATTGTGCATTAGGGAAATGGTAACAAATCCCATAGTAGTTTTATAAATGAGCTTATTCTGTAACTACAACACAGTAAAACTGGGCTGAACAAGTATAATTTTTAAGTTAAATATCTGAGAGTGGAAGAGATTGTCTTACATTTCAAGGTAGTAATGGTATGTCAAAACTCAGGGGTTGTGGCTAAATCTGTGATGAGAAGGCACATCCACCATAGGAATCCATTCCCAGGACTGACTAGTACAATCAATAGCAGATCCTTTAAAGGAACAGTAGTTCCATCTCTGGCTATTCTTGCCAAGAAGGAAAGAATATTAACACTAGTGATATGAAGACACAGCATATCTAGAAAGAAAAGGGATGGTTCTCAGAGTAATGTACATGAATGGGTTTGCCTACATATATGTGTGTGCATCACATGGGTGACAAAAGATGTTTAAAAGATTGTTTTGTGTTATTTTATGCAGATATATTTTAGAATCTAAGTGGATTATGATTGAGGAAAATGTAAATTAAGCTGACCAAGAAGTTACAAAACCTCCCTAGTTAGCTAATCAAAATTGAGTAGCTGTCTATAATCTATACTCTACTCCCTCCTGTTCTTAAACATATCTCCTCTAGAACATGTTTGAGGTTTCCATTCAGCAGGTCTGAGAGTGTGTGCTATTATCCCCAGGTCCACTCTGAGGACTCAGCTTTTTAATATCTACTAATACCTTGGTGTTTTTAAAATAATTAAGCTTCAGATTTACCATTTATACTTCTTATGTTGTCTTTTTATAGCCTTTTTCATTTTTTTCTGAAGTCTTTTTTGGTTAATTTTTAAACATTAGCCGGACTGTAACTATGTTGTTACACACATTGTTTCTTTATTCATTCTATGACTAGGGAGCTCTTCCCAACCTCAAGATTATAAACACAAATTTCCTAGTTAAAAACATGTAGGGGTGGGAAAGCAGTACATTTAAGTGTTACTGTACATACAGTTTATTTTGTGTGTGTTTCTAAATAGTTATCAATAGGTATCTTTTAATAAGGAATATAAAGTTACTAAGAAAATTTGGTGTCCTTTTGTTAAGTGTGACTCTGAATCCTTAAGACTTAGTAATTGAGTAGCATGTTTCTTTGGAAATTTTAATCCAAAACAGTTGAAATATAGGGGACTTCTTCAAAATGGAAAGATCTGAAGAGGCCATTAGCTCTGGCTGAAGCATGAAGTTTTATTAACCCTAAAGTTGGGTCAGAGCCTCCAAGTATACCAAACAGATGTGGTGCAGCTCGTTTGCTGTGTCAGTAGCAATGAAGAGTCACCCTTGAGTGGTCATGATCCCTGTGGATACTTAGAGACAGCGGGGAAAGTGTTTAAGGGAAAAAAGGGCCACTTCCAGACAGTATTTCCAACTTGATAGAAAACCTCTGGAATTCCTGCTGTCCTGCTCTGCCACTCTGCAAGATATTCATGATGTGCCTCAACCTGCTGACTCCCCAGTTGTTGATGGTGGAGTTTAGTTGTTGAGTCACTTTCTTCATGTGTTCCTCAGCCCTGCTAGGTCTGGGAAACTTTCCTGACTGACTGTAATGACTTCATACCATGTTAACCATCTTGGTAGCTACAGCTTGAATGTTGGTGTCGCCCACAGCTGTTCTCCTATCTTGACTCTTCACTCATATGGATAGAAGAGAAAACAAACACAAGAAACTAGGAACCTAGTCATATACAGTGTTCTTTTAACCTTCTGAGGAAGTTTTACACACACAAAGTAAAGATGTACACCACCACACCCAGCATTTTTCTTAATTTCTTGATCTGCTGAAATTACCCTCTAGACCATTGTAGCTTCTGACATGTAGGAATTACATGTCAGAAGGCTATTTTATTTATTTGGTACAGACACATTATAATTGTGTCACCCTTAGTAGGCCAGTAAATTTTATTAGACTATAATTATCAATTGATCTGGACATTTTTAAAAGCCTTTTGAGAAAAAGAAGCTGTGTTCTGGTAACAGACCTTCTGATTTTGACTGACTGACTAGAGTGTATTTCTGGCATTAAACTTGGATAGTTGTAATTACTATCAAACCATTATTCAGAAGGAAAAACCTCTCAGGTGCCTGGCTGACTGAAGGCCATTGATGCTAAATGTCCTACATCATAGCAAATGCACCCTCCCCAGATCAGTTTTTATATTAAGAGTAATTCTACTTTGGGCAGGGCTTCATGTAGCCCAGGCTGGCCTTTTAACTTGCTGTGTACCCAAAGATGACTTTGAGCTCCTGACGCTGCAGCCTCTATCTCCCAAGTGCCAGAATACAGGTATACACCATCATACCTTCCAGTTAGCTTCTCTGTTTATTGACTGATATGATTAATGAAAAAAATCAGAAGTAATTTTAGACTTTGAAAAGGTTTAAAGACACTAAAGGGGTATAGTGGCAAATGCCTGTAATCCCAGGACTTGGGAGGCAGAGACAGGTGGGTCAGAAACTCAGTACATGGCAAATTAAAGGCCACCCTGGGCTACATGAGATTGTGTGTCCATAAGTAAAATAGTTTAAAGGCTTCTTTTCCAGATCTTTCTGATGTCTAATCAATATGGGAATGATTCTTCTCTGTTGCTTTTTAACTTAGAAGGCACTACAAAAGCCCAGAAATACTCCTGAAATGGTGGCATTTTCTTTTTCCTTGTGTAGAGCCAGGCACTAGCAGGTGAATTTGCCCTCATTAATAAACATTAGAGAGAAGCAGCCAACTAGGATGTCTTCCTCCAAGATGGTATACAGCAGAAAATGGTAGTTGGTATCATGTAAGTTGGAAACACTGAAATCTTTATGTTGAAGCCCCACTTTGGAAGACATATTCCTGGAGGTTGATAAGATGCCCGTGCCCCTCTGTGGACAAAGGGATATGGTCTGTTGCTTGCTGGCAGTATCTGTCAGTGAATATTTAAAAATGTATCCCATGGTGGATCCCCAAACCAGCTGGACACAAGTGCGGGTCTTCACGTGGTATTTTGGAATCTAGGTAGAAGCTGGTATTCCCTGCACCACTACTTGATTGGCTGTGTGCCTTGGGCTCTACTCTGGGGAGAGGCTGTGTTTCGCCCAATGCTTTCATGGTATGTCATAGCACGTGCTCACTATTATATAGATATATATTTGTATATATAATATATTTCTAAGGTTAGTTTTTAAAACCAACTTTTCAATGCTAAAGTCTCCTCTCCAAGGACAAGCACTTTTAAAAGAATGGTATGTTTTATCTTTATGTGCTATTTCTGCTAGGATGATGCTAGAAATAGTCTTTAGTATAAACATTTTTGTTAGTAAATTTCGAAGAGCCATCATGAGGTGATCTTAGGAAAACTCCTTCCACTCCTAAGTTTGTGTTCATTATTTTTATGACCAAATACTCCACTGTATTGAGTGCTACCTTTTATCTGTCATTCCGTTCCTGGATATTGGTTTTCTGATTTTTGCCTATTTCCAACAAAGCTGTGTGAGCATGTGTCTGTTTTTATGTGTTGGCCTGTTTTCCCTTCTCTTGGGAACGTACCTGGGGTGAATTGTTGATCACATGCATCTCTCTTTCGATCTGACAAATTGCCAGACTTTCAAAGGTGCCTTTACATTCCCGTAAGCAATGTGAATGTTACAGTCTGTCAATGTTCCAGTTAGTATTTGTTTAGTCTTATTTGACTCTCACCACCATGGAGGGCCAAATAAGTACATTTTGTTGCCAAGACTTTGTTTTTAGACTATAGCTTTGAGTTTGTCTTTTCATAACAATTTATCAAAAAATACACTCTAAATGTGGGTTTTCCCTGGCCTTTGTGCATTCACAACTGGTCTTTGGAACTGTATCTTGAAAGTGCAGGAGACACGTGATCCTGTCCATTGCTGTCACGCCCGGCCTGGAGCAGGGCACACCGGCCTTTGCTTCAGTAGCTCCTCTGCACCATCTCCTTGAAGGGCAGACCAATGCATATGTCTTAGACCCTAACTATCAATGGTTTTCACTATTTAAGAGTGCAAATCCACTTGCTTTGGGAATTCTGCCATGGGAAATTGGTCTAGCTTTCTCCCTCTTAGCTCCCTGTTCACAAGAATTTTCCTCCAGGTATCCATAGCAACCATTCCTCACAGATCTGTGTGTAAGAACTTTCCATTTCCTTTTCCAAGCACAGCTGCTTTCTTGAGGACAATGTGGATATCCTACTTTAAAACTTGGGCCTTTAGATTAAGCTTATTGATGAAATCTATCATTTTTATAGGGCTAAAACAGTTGCAACCTAATGCCATCAAACTCGTTACATCTTTATTGCACCCTCATCACTTCAAGCCTTTCTTGTGTTGATTCTTTCTTGAACTGAATATAGCCCAGGAAGGCACGAGGATATTCATGAGTGTCCTGCCCGCTCCTGTTCCCGGCACCAACTCACCGGAGGCAGCCAGTGTTAGTGAGCTGTGCAGTCATCAGCATACCCACTTACACAGTATTTCTATCACTCTAGAAAGCTTCCTTGTTTTTGTTTACAATTATTCCTGGTTCCCAGTGTTTGGAACCCTTGTTCCTGCCCATTCTGCACAATTCACATAGTCACTGATGATGCAGCCTTTGCATCTGACTTGCTTGCTCTAGTATGTTGTTTTCAAGATCTGCCCATGTGATGTACTGTCAGCTCTGCTACCGAGTAGTGGTTGATTATATGGGCTTTTGCCACATTGGGTCTACTAGTGAACATTTAGATTAAACGTAGTGTACTTTGTCTTTCTCAGCTGCAAAGGTCTGGTGTGTTACCTGCCATTGTGTTGTCCTTACTGTCCCTTTTGTACTTGCACAATTTTTGCTTTTCAACATGATAGCATTCTAAAAGCTTTATTTACACAAGGTGGGTTTTTGTTTTGTTTTATAGCATACTGTCAAATCTTTTTGTTTATTTTGAGATGGTGTCTCACGTTCTTGCTGAGACTAGGCTTGAACTTGTGATCCTTTCACTTTAACCTGAAGAGATGAGGTTTTATTTTTTTCCTAGTATTTCTTTTGTTGCTTTTTGTTGTTCTTTCTAGCACTTTTTTTTTTTTTTTTTTTTAATGTATCCTTTATTCATCTGTTTTGGGCCTCACTGTGTCACTCAGGCTAGCCTCAGACAGACTGCAGTCCTCCATCCTCAGCCTCTCAAGTGTTGGGATTACAGGCATGAGCCAGCATGTTCAGCCCTTTCTACACCTCCTGTAACCTCATGAGTAAAGGTTTCAATTCCATTGTAAGTGAGGAAACTGGCACAAAGAGACCATTTTGTGTCTTGAGAGACAATTAGTAAAGGCAGGACCTAGCGCTGGCTCAGGTCTGAGGATTCTAGGCCTGGAGCTGCCTTTTTCTTTTTTTACCCCTTATCCTATGTCAAATTCTTTGCTGTTGTGACTACAAAATGCTTTGGCCTTTTGTTGATATCACTATCTCTACTAAACATTTTATTTGCTTCAGGCCATACTCCTGTTCCTTAAGAGCTTTTCAGCCCCTCAAGCACTCTGGATGTTTATTATATAGATATTTTGCTTTCCAACACTCCAAAATATTGATACGCATAAAAGGCAAGAATGTCTGTAGCCAAACCTAGAGACAAAGGAGGTGATCAGTGGAGGTGTGTGCAGTGTAAAATGGACGCAGAGAGGCAGGGCCTCTCGAATATTGTCGTAATGCTAGGTGGACTAACTGACCGTGGTCTACTGGGGTGATTGTCATTTCAGCCCTTAGGCTGTCCTGCTCAAATACAAATCTACTGTTCTTGCTTCCACTCAACTACCGTGTCTCCCAGGAAAACGGCTAACCTGGCAGGCCAGTTTTTGTCCTCTTTACCATGCTTGGACATTCGCTAGCCTTTATGACTTTCACATATCTGCAAATTATCAGATTGATGATCAATTCCATATTTGACAGGCCAACGGTGTTAAACTGCCAGTTTACCTTTCTGGAAATCATAAAATGTTTCCTGCCTTCAAATGTCTCCCCTTTTCCCAGGGTTCTGGGCTAAGTTCCCAGAGGCCTTGGAGTTTAGTTTATCTAGGTCAGAGGAGTAGATGCTTTGCTTGAGCTGCAGCATGCCGCATCAAACTTGCTGATGAAAATGTCATTTGACACTTAGAAACGATGACCAAACCCTAAAGACTCTTTTTCCCCCTCCCTCCCCACAGACATTTTTTGATGAGCAGGCCCACAGTGGAGAAGAACATCTGCTGTGTTATTGTGCCAACCAGTGTTCAGGTCCCAGCAAGCTGCACATCCCTGATATGCCTAGGATACCAGATCTGAGGGAAGCAGAGCCAAGATTGTTGGGGCTTCCTGGCTTCCAATCTAGCTGTGGAAATGTGAGCCCGAGGTCCAAGGAGAGACCTTGCCTCAGAGGAATAGATGGAGGGGGTGCTTATGCCATCATCTGTCCTCCGTGTTTGTGTACTTGCTTGCAGACTTTTTTTTAAAAACAGTTTTATGGGATATTTGTTCAACTATAATTTGAACTTTTTCTTCCTCACCAGTGTCAGCTTCCATCTCTTAACCTTCAGTGTTCTACTTGCTCTGAATATAGTTAAAGGGGGCTTAGGTGTTTTCATGTGTTTTGTATCTGACTCATTTGGAATTTCTTAAGGTGCACTGTAGCACTTTGATATCTGTCATGTAAGTGTCCAAATCTGCCCTGACTGAGGAGTCCTCCATGTACTTCAACAGTTTAGTTAGCATCTCTTTTAGCTCCAGAACTTTCTCCAGGTGTGCACTGAGAATTTCATTTTTGGAGACGTGTCAGGCTAAGGTTTTGCTACCAGGGAACTTCCTAGCTCTCTCTGTATTGCAGTGGCTTGGGCCCTATCCTTATAGCAGCATTCTCCCCATCACAGATACATGGCCACATGGTTCACAGACTTCTGTGGGATGTGTCTCCCCTGCTTGATTAGAGAGAGCTTTGGGGGCTTATAGGCTGGCTTGCCCTGTGGGTAACTGTACCTCTGGCTGCAGATTACTCTAAGAGAGTCTCTTTTCACTTTTCCAGGTGACAAAGCCCATGGTTTCTTCTGATTCCTTTTCGTCTGCTGATAGTTTCTTGAGCTTGGACTCTACTCTGTTCAATGAGGGAAATGTGCACAAGCTGAACAAGGGTGTACAAGCTGGTAAATCCTTTGAATTTAAATTTTTTATTGATAGAAAAATGCCTCTTCAACATACTTAACTTCACTCATGATAAAGGATATAAAGATTAAAAATTACCTGCCTATTCAGATGCTGTTTTTCATGTATTAATTGAAAAAAAAAAATCCAAGTTTATAAGCAAGAGTTGAGGGAAATAGGTGCCTTCATAACAGAGTGCTAAACAATTCAGGCCCTGTAAAAAGCAGTTCTTAACAAGTTTACTTGGGCCCAGTGTTTTCTGCTGTTGGAATTTGGCCATTAGATAGATATACTTAAATATGTGCAAAATGCTAAGTGTAGAAAGTTGGGTTATTATTATAGCAGAAAATTAAATCAACTTTGATAGCCATCGATAACAATGGTGGAATTAATTATTGTAGTTTCATAAAGGAAGTTTTATGGAATGAGCGAGCTCTAAGGGCTGGAGAGATGGTAAGAGCCCTGGTTGCTCTTGCAGAGGGCTTTGGTTCACTTCCCAATACACAAATGGAGGCTCACAAACACCTGTAATTCCAGGTCTAGGGAATCCAGTGTCTGCGGGCCCTGAACACATGGCACACAGACATACATGAAGACAACATTAATAGGGGCCTCACTCACCTCCAGACTTGGCTAAGCCTGCCAGCCAGGCTTCCAGTCTGCTCCCAGATGCATCTTTCTTTCTCCTCAGGTAACTTGGAGATTGTGACTGGTGCCAAAAAATACACTCGGGATGTTGGGATGACGTTCCCAACTCCCAATTCTAGTGAGGCCAGATTGGAAGAGGACAGTGATGTAACTTATAGGCCAGAAGAAAACGCCAAAGAGAAGAAGTTCCTTACCAATTATCTGCAGGCCAGAAACTTAAGGAAGAACAAGCCAAATCCCCATGAAGGTCAGTTGCTAACTCCGGGTGGCAGGAAGATGCGCAAAAGCCAGCTCTCACTCTCTTGCAACACTGAGCTCTTGCTTTTGAGGACTGTTGACTTCACCCACTTGCCACCAGCCACCACATTGGCATGTTTTGTAAGTAACTAGAACTTCATTTAGAGAGTCCTACTGTTGGTTAAGACCAACTCAAGGGCACCCTAGGAGTGTCACCCCCACCAGATAAGTCCTGTGTAAGTCAACATTACATACATGTCTTTGACGTAGTTGGGTACAGTTATCACAAAACAAACCTTTCCATTTCTTCTCAAAAATATTAGGAGTCTCATGGTTTGTTCCTGTGGAAAATGGAAAGTCTGGATCTAAGAAGGAAAACGTGCCCAAGATTTACAGCTCTGGCATCTCCTGGTTTGAACCAGTGACCAAAACCAAACCCTGGAGGGAGCCACTGAGGGAACAGAACTGGCAAGAGAAAATCAGTAGTGGGTCCCTGGGAGGCCCAGGCCCAGGCAGAGAGAGTGGCCGGGTTTTTCTTAGGCCATTTGTCAGAGTAACCCTGCAGGTAGGTACCGTGACCTCAGGCTGGCTCTAGCCATATGTGGGTGGGGATGTGTGGCTGGCGTACTGGGCTTCAGTTATCCCTCCATCCTCAGCATCTGAGAAGGGAGAGTTCTGATAAGGCCCTGCTCGCTATGCGCAATGTCAGGCCTGGTGTTGGGGTCAACACCGCATTGTTCTAGGGCCTTGCAGTGTTACCCAAGTGCTCACCCCTGAGATCTTCCCCCTTGGTAAGAAAATACTTAATGATGACTTTGTTTGAAGAGAATGAATTGTCCTCTGTGTCGTAAACATTTGGAAGAGTTACAGATGACCCCACTTCAGGTTTCAGCTTTTCCCAAAGGCATTCCTGTGCTTCCTGTGATTTCCCTGAGGGTGCCTTCTCCAAACCTCTGGGGCAGGCGTTGTTTTCCTGGCCCTTGGGCCATGTCATTACTGTGAGGCTTTTTCTCTCCCTTAGGAAGCACTTCAGCTTCACAGACCTGACTTCATCTCTCGCTCTGGGGAGCGGATAAAGCGCCTGAAGTTACTAGTCCAGGAGAGGAAGCTACAGAACCTGTTCCAGAACGAGCGGGAGGCCCTGTTCAACGCAGTGCGGCCCCTGCCTAGGAGAGGTACGCCTGCCCTGCCCGCCTCGTGTCGCCTTGCTGAGAGTGGCAGCTGCATTGTAAGGAGTACTGCTGGATGCCAGGCCACGGCCAGGATGCCTGCTGAGGCTCCTTAGCTGCTAGACTGGCCCGCCCTGGCATTTCACACATCTGTGACCCCCATCAGCCAGTTCTGCAAGCCTTGTCACTGCATCTCTAAAGGAGACGCTGCCGTAGGATAGCTCTTTCCCGAACTAGCCTTGTGTTCATGGTTTCGGAGTGAGATAGGAAAGAAACAGTGATACACAGCCCTGTGAGGTCTGCCCAGCGGTGTTCTCACAGCACCTCTCTAAGAAAGGCACTGTATTAACACTCTTACTTTACAGGGGTAGTGAAGAGCTCACCCAAAGTTACACTCTTCTTAGTGCAAGAGCTGGGGCCTGTGCCAAGGTCTCTGTGCCCTTAGTGGTTAGTTACACTGAGTGGCAAGTCTCAGCAAAGTAGCACAAGAAAGCTGTGAAAACAGAAAGCCCTGCCTACAGCTAGCTGCCAGCCTTTCCTGTCAGCCAGCCTGTGCTTGGTTCACCCTATGGCTGCGGCCAGTCGAGGCTGTGGTCATAATCCCCTAATGCAGTTCAGGCTTGGGCCTTGCTCTTTCTTTACTCAGTCCCCCGTACTGCCAGCTCAAGGCAGGGCCCAGGGGCAGCAGCTCCTCGACCCCGCCTTCCATGCCACATCTCTCCTTACGCACACTGGCTCACTATCCACTAATAACCCTCTTTTTTTGTCTAGTCTGCCTGGCCATCCAGAAGAACAAGCCTATCGGAAAGAAGGAAATGATGCAGAGGACCAAGCGGTAAGTCTAAAAGAGTAATCCTGCAGCTTTAGCAGGCCGCCAGCAGCAGGGGCCCTGCTGCCCAGCCCCCGAGATGGAAGAGGTGCATGCCCAACTGGAAGCCCGTGAGAAGGTTAGCTGTGCAGTTGCTTCTCACAGCACAAGAAAGGAAGAGAAGACTAGACGATAGCGTTTGAGTGGTTCCTGTTTAAAAGGGGAAGGAGAATGCTTGGGGGTGGGCTTGTTCTATTAGAAATCTGGATGAAACGAAAAGATATTTTGGAATAAAAGTAAATATTTATCTTGGGTCATTTTTTTTTATCTTAGCAATCTCACTTCTGGAATTTCCCCAGCGGAGTAAGAAGTGATGGATTGCTCTCTGTGACGGTAGCTTCAGGAGCAGTTTCAGACCACTGCTGCACTGGCAGTCTTCTAAAAAGAGTGCCTGTGCAGACCTGTGCATGCATAAAATCGTTTTCTAAGTTGCAAAAGAATTGCTAATAGTGGTTACCTTTGGGAAACAAAAGCTGAATGGCTGAGCTGCAGGGATGTGAGAGACCAGGTTTTCTTTATATTGTTTGGGTTTTTGTGGCGGGTGGGGGGGGTTGGTTATTGTTGATTTTTAA